>NC_086017.1:179592500-179916666 GCF_029281585.2 Gorilla gorilla gorilla
CAGTATTGGCTGCTGCTGACTATGAGGGCTTGGTAAAAGTAGGTTCAGTGGAGTGGAGGGAACTGAAACCTGATTACAGGAGAGTGAGTGGGAGGCAATATAATGCAAATGCAAGGATAGAACACTCTTTTGATAGGTGTTATTGAGAAGGTGGAACAGAGAAGGGCAGTGGTCAAGAAGGAAGAATGAGAGGACTAGAAATAGGTTTTCTGAAAAAGAGACCTTTGAACATGTTTTGATGCTAATGGAAAAATTCCAGCTTAAAAGAAAAAATAAAAAACAATGATGATAGATGGAGAGGAGATGATTTCAGCAGTAATGTTCCCAAGAGGTGTGTTTGGGTAGAAAACATGATGAGCCCAGCTAAAGGGCTCAGACTTTCATCCAAGCAGGGGCAAGGTGTGTCTTCCACAGAAGGAAGGAAAATAATGTGGGCACAGATGCAGAATACCTAGCAGGTTTAATAATGAGAAAATGGAAATGTTCCTGCTCTTTTGCATCTATTTTTTCCTCATGAACTATGAGACACTGAGAATGACAAGGATGGTTGAGGAGGTGGGTGTGTTGGAAGGTAGAACAGAGAAGTACTAAAATGATGAATCTTACCTATCTTTTAGGGGTGTAGTTTAAAGGAAATCTCTCAGGTTATCACCAATGAACCGTACTTAACAGATAAGGAAATATGGAATAATAGCAAACTATAAAAGTGCCCAATGCTAATGATAAAGAGTAAGCAATACTGTATAGTAGTTTTATTCTCTCAAGTCTGACTGATGCATTTCCATTGCTCCTTAGCAGAAGTAACTATTTTTAAACATTGAAAATTATGGACACTATTTATTGTGGCTTTCTTTGAAGAGAAATCTCTAAAATAAGTGAGAAGATTTTCAATATTAGTCTTTGAGTGAGTTTATTGAAACCAATAAAATATTCCTTTTCTGTGGGAAGGTGTTTCAATTTGCCTTTTTCCTCCCCATAAATAAGGAGTGATCACCCCATTCAGAATGAATGTAGGGTAGCTTGTAAAATATCTATGTTTGGGGCAATAAAACTCACCTAGAATGATCTTGTGTCTCTGCTTCCTCAACTCATTTTCTTCTTTCAGCTGTGCAGAACGTTAATTGTGTGAAGGCCACAAGGGGGGGGAACACAACTTGCCCTTAGAAGTACTTTTGAGGACAGATTTTATCATGCTTGATAAAAATGCCTATTCTACAACATAGTCTATGATCATGAAAAGAGATCCTTCTGATCTTATAGTTTCTTCCGTGTGGGTGTCGCATGTTCCTGGATAACTCTAAGAAAGTAAGGTCAACTGTGGCTGGAAATAATGCTCTGTTGTGTTTTCATTGCTCTTGTTTGCTCATCTACTAATTGACAGCAATAAGCTAAACCTGGGTTTTGAATAATTAGAGGAAAAAAGTTACAGGCCAAAAATTTATACCACCTAGAAGTATGTGTACATATTTATTATGCATTTCCTTTTCTCCTTGGTGTTGGTCATCTAAGAATGACCTTTCACTCTACAGTACGATTTCCTTCTTAACATTATAAGCATTTATAAATTCTGTGTATTTGCATTTTACCTTTCTTAAATTACAGACAAATAGCTTGAGGATTTAAAAATTACATTATTGAATGCAACACAAAAAATGGGGAATCAGGTATTGTTGAAATTTGAAATCAAAGAAATACAGATTTCAAATGACTTAGTACTTTTTATTTAAGTTTAAAATATTTTTGAGAGCTTATTTATGGTTTACAAGTTGAGAGTAATGGAAGTAAGCAAGTTTAACTTTGCGGAAATCTAAAATCTGTATCCCCTGAAGAACAAACATCTAAAATGTTGAAACAGTACCTAGGTACACAGAATAAAGTGAATATAATCATAAATTTTAAAGACTTGTAGACTGGAGCCAATTTGTAAAACATTTCTGAGTCATTATTAAAATGCAGACTCACACACGGTGTTATAATAATATGCATTTTAGCATCAACTTTGTATGCCTCCATCTCTGTTATTCTCATCTACAAGACAGTTTAAAATATAAAATTATATATTTTTTTACTTAATTATTTTATGTCTTAGTATTAGAATGTTTTGTTATTTGTTAATACATATCCTCATCATACGTATACATATCATGTGCATGCTCTTTGGAGATATAATAGTTGATAAATCTAAGAAATATAAATATGTACAGTACCTATTATTAATGTATACCTGCCAGTGTATATTTATGATACATGATATTTTTCTTTGCTCTTTTAGAATGATTGATTTTTGTCTCTATGTAGCTTTTATGGTTACATTGAGTGATGATTTTCTCTCTCAGAGGTATCAGTGGAAACATTTCTAACTGCCTGAGGCAGTCATATGCCGCAGCTGGCACCATATTTAAACTACTTTTCCACGTAAGTGCATAATTTGGTCACCTGGTGATAAGCAGCAAAAAGCTACAAAAGGAGATTTTCCAAAAAAACAAAAAGTTTTATTTTTAGTGGGCTAATTCTGCACTTTTGTCAATTAGGCCTTTCAAGGTAGATGAAAACATTTGTTTGCAAATTAAATAAGCCGGCAAATTTCAGCAAGACTCAGCAAAACTCTGAATGCCATTTTCTAAAGATGCAGTCATATACTTGTTAGGCGTAGACAATCAGATACTCTCTATGACATTTAGTGGCTCCCCAGATATTGAAAACCTTTTAAGTCAAAGAAAAAGCAACACTATTGGCTAAAGGAAAGTCAAGACAATAACAAATGAAATGAAAATATTAAAAACATTATGTAAATAATTTATTCTTTTTTTTTTGAGATGGAGTCTCGGCTTTGTTGCACAGGCTGGAGTGTAGTGGCACAATCTTGGCTCACTGCAGCCTCTGCCTACAGGGTTCAAATGATTCTCCTGCCTCAGCCTCCCAAGAAGCTGGGATTACAGGTGCCCGCCACCACGCCTGGCTAATGTTTGTATTTTTTAGTAAAGATGGGATTTCATCATGCTGGCCAGGCTGGTTTCAAACTCCTAACCTCAGGTTATCTGCCTGCCTTGGCCCCCCAAAGTGCTAAGATTATAGGCATGAGCCACTGCACCCGGCCAAAACATGACATAAATAATTGTTCAAAAAGATATATTCTGGAGAAAAAAGAAAATGGGACAGATAATTTAAATTGGTAAATCTTTTTATTTTATATTCAAATTTATATTTTTCATTATATATTCATTTTTATTTCAATGTCCAGTTCTGATTTACTTGTTCCTTAAGGATAAATTTCTTAATGAAATGACAGGTATATTTGCTCTGAGTTAATACGATATCAATAGTTTAAACACAGAATGATTTAGTAAAAAACCAGACATCCATTTATAGTAACACTTTGGAATTACCTTAAAAATCTATTTTTAATGTTTTATATTTTTAAAATTACTGCCTATTTCTTAAGAATGTCATCAAAACATGTGCTATTCCAACGACAAAAAATATGAAAGTATTTGTAGTGACACTTTGCCAAACCACTGTCTAATCTGATTAATTCCCTTGCTTTCCCAATATTGTCTTTGCTAGGATACAGAAAGCCTACTTTCATACCTCTGCTAACCTTTGTGATACTATTAACTCTTAACCTGTTTTGAGCCTGTTCTTTAGGTTCCCTACTTTCTGCTTATTAATTTTTGCTTCCAAAATAAAAGGATACTCTCCTGTAATGAATATTTGTATCCTTGAAAAAACACGTATGCACAATTCAAGGCATCAGCAGATAAACGTGTTTGTCCCCATGGAAGCCAGTGGAATGATTTGTTGCCCCTCTTCCCGTCTGTCCCCACAAATTATGCTATGTTGGAAGCTGCTACTTTTGCTTGTGCAGCTTGACCCTACGTCTCTCTACAGAGAATTGAACTGTCAGCCTTTGAAATAACAGAATAATTTAGGTGATGAGGTTTTATTTTTTTTTTCTTCCTCGAGGACCATACTGAAAAACATACTACTTTATATAGAGATAAACCCTGTATTCTGTAACAATGGTAAGAACAGTGCCTCTTTCAAAATGGCATTTATGAGATAAGTGAATTGTTCATGTAATAAATTTGAGATAGAAGTTTCTCTCAGAAATATTAATTGCAACAAGATAATTAAGCTTTCCGGGGATCAGAAGATTGAGAGAAATAGGATAATTTCGGATTCTAGGTAGATAGTGAAAAATTACTTGTAAAAAAGAATTATGATTATTTTTATTGGGATAAGAAAATAAGATGCTGGATTGGAGGTCACTGAATAGCATTATTTTTAGAAAATGTTAATTCATACCCTGAGTTTTAGAAAAGACCCAGAAGTGGTAGTCAGTTTGCTACACATGTCCTCCAAATGTTCCCAGATGCCCAGTGGGGGGTATAATCTACAAATATGGGGTGACCAGGCTAGCTCTCAGCTGGTGGTTGATATAGTTCATCCAGCTGGGCCAGCTGTTTATCAGGCTAAAAATAAAAAGAAGAGTGCATTTAAAGAGACAAAGGACTCAGTAAGAGCTAATAAGAATTCAAGGTAATGTCAACTTTTCAAATATTTAGGGGAAGGCCGACACAGCCCAGTTAATGCCAACTTTCAACAGCACATTCAATCCAGGCACAGGTTAAGCATTTCGGGCTCTCTGCTTGCTTCAGGGGAAGTGGTACAAGGCTTTAGACATTCAGGTTTCATGCAGCCTGAAGCCAATACAATGCAAAAGACTTTAGTAAAAGTAATACAAAATTATGAATACATAATTAGTTTCAGGGCCTTGGATGGGGCTCAGAAGTGAGGAGGACTGAACTGTAAGTTTCAGAAGCCTCCTGGTAAATTTGCCTCTGAAAGCAGAAATGGTACCCCCTGTCAGTTTCAAGGGCAGGCCTTCCAGAAGGAGTAAGAGCTGTAGCAATCAGGTAAGGTGTGGACTAAAGATAGAACAGTGGCAACAAGGACTAAATGTTAGAGTCACCTGGGAGACTTTTAAATAAAACATTTCTGTGCTCCAGATTTCTAGAGATTAATACCCAAATTGTCTGGGATGGTGCCAGGTTATTGACATTATTTAGCTCTTGTCCCTCCTGTAATTCTAAAATGCAGCCAACGTTTAAAGCTACTGATAGTTAATAATAATTGTGGTGAAGATAATTTTGGAGCTACCATATAGGGAACATCTCACACCAAGTGTGAGATGACACTGTATCAAACACTTTATAGGCATTATCTTCTTAATACTCATGACCTGCAGAGATATGTGTACCTCCCCATCTTAACAAGGAGGATTCTGAGCTCCAGGGAGGTGCCTTAGCTCATACAGCAAGTGCAGGAACCTGGATCTAAACTCTAGCCAGGCCTGGCTCATTTTATACCCACATATTTCTACCTCCTTAGGTAGTAGCATCTTTGAGAGGGCCACAGAAAAAGCACAAGCCCTCACAGAAAGAACCAGAGAGCTGATTATCTACCACTAGGACAATTTGTAAGGATTGTCTGCCAAAGAAGTCCTGGGAAGTCCAGGAACCTCCACACATACCTGCAGAGACAGAGGTCACTGTTACCATATCTGGATGTCAAAAAGGTCTTTTGGAAACCAAGGTTTTATCCTTTTTTTGTTCTTCCCCTCATCTCCTCACCCCCAACACCAAGGGTTAAATTCAACATCAGTAGCTGTGGCACAAGTCCTCCTAACACCTTTTCTCCTCATTCACTCGGTCACTTTTGCTGCTCACAAAGTGCTCCTTGCTCCCTGGGTAGATACTACTACCCCTGTCTGTAGGTTTCTTTTTTTTCCTGCATTAATGCTTTCCTTGCCACCCGCCCCCGCTTCTTACTATGCATCATCTGTAGCCTACTGAAGTGTGTTTTTATATACCTGTGTATACCCGGATGTACACATTGGGAAATGCTTCCCAATTCCTGGCTTAAACTCTTGTGCTCCATTACTCATTTACCAAATAGAAGTGTCTTCAGCTGCACTTAATTTTAAATTCCTTGGTCATGTTTCGGTACCGCCCTTTCTCCTGATAGGTGGGAAATTTCATAGCCTGGGAACTGAATGGGTCCATACTAGCCCAGGTACAATTTGAGAAGCTTAATATTATAATGCACTTAAAATAACCTGCAGCAACCGAACACCAATCTGTACCTTTATAGCAAGTTTATGCACCATGGTTTACCCCATCTAGCTGGAAGTTGGCTTCAAAATCAGCCAGGCTCCCCATTGGCCCATAAAATTAGTGGTGTCCATGCAAGGTTCCTAACTTGTCTGGACATGGGATAATTCCCACGGTAGCTGTGACTTGGTGATTTGCTCTGGTTCCCTTCTCCCCGAATAAATAGGCAGGTGAAATGCAGAGGAAGGAGCATGGGAGGTAGAGCCAAAGTCTGGCATTCAAATCCAGCTCCATTGCTTTCTAGTTGTGAGACCTTGTATAAGTTAGTCACTCTGTCATCTCCTATATAAAACTGAAATGAAATGCCTACCTGATATAATTTTTATGTGTGGTAACATGAAAAACTCTTTTGAAATGTGACTGGCACGTGGGGATGCCTAATATATTTTTATATGTGGTTTTTAAATAAAGATGCTTCCCTTTCTCAAGAATGTGTCGGTCATTATAATTCTTTCACAGACACCCCCTTTTCTGGAAAAGCCTTTTAAAAATTTTTCATAACCCTGGTTTTACTCCTTTTGTGTGATTCCAATAAGCTGTTAGAAAAAGCAGAGCATGTTGTTTAAGGTGTAGAGATTCCAGATATTACTAAGTTTTCTCTCCCTGCCTGCTGATTTCAGGTTCAGAAATCAAGAGAAATCATTAGAAAATATCTCGAACCCTCCCTTCTTGTTAGTGTAACATGTGTTCAGTCAGTACTAATTTATGCATGACATTAAATTTCTTTCCTCTGTACTGAAAATGTGCTCTTTTATTGCTTTCAGGCAAAAGATTAAATTCGGAAACACTTATATTCTATCCTGTATAGAGAATAGAAATAAAAATATGTGATACTTTTGTATCAGATATATATATATATATTCTAGGAAAAGATGAAAGGGAAAGTAATGTATATTTTACATATCAACTCATTCATAGATCAGCAAATTGTTATTGAGTGCCTACTCTGTGCCAGGAACCATTCTGGGTATTAGGGACATAGCAAAAACTAAACCAGACAGAAATTGTGGACCTCATCTAACATAAGTTTTACAATTAATAGAGTGAAACATGAAAATAGATTTTTCCCTTATTTTCAGTTCACACATATCATGACCAGTTAGCTTGTATTTGTTTTTTTTTTTGCTGTTGTTTTATAACATGCTTTTATGTAGTTTATCTAATTAAATCCTCGTAGCTAATTTAAAATAGGTTAGGTAGATTATGCTTAACCGATTCTGTATTAGAGGAAAGGCAAGCATGGGGTAGCCTAAGTTTGCTGGGAGTACCCAGCAAAGCCAGTGGTAACGTTTACCATGGATTTCAGATCCTCCAATTTTTGGTGACTTCCACTTTCCACTTCTTCTACAATCCTCATGTTAATATTCATTCTCCTCTTCATGATTTAACACTATATACAATTCCCAGGAGGAAAATGTGGTACAAGTCTATTTTTTCTTGCTTTGCCACACTACAACTACAAAAGGTGCAATTATATTCATCCTAATTTATCCATGTAAGTATAAGCATTCTAGAGGAGGAATAAAAACAAAGTTAGTTGTATTTATAAAGCATTATTATACATCTGGCAGTAGCTTACATCTTATATGTATATATTTTTAAATTTTGTTCTGGCTTTTTAGTGACCTAAGGACAAGAATGTTGTATTAACCACATAGGCAGTTTGAGTTTGGTCTCAACCTAGACTTTTATTTTCTGCTGTTAGTTTTACTACTAGCATAATACTCAACTGTTTGACTTTTCCTCATACATAACTTCAGTGATCTATTTCATCATGGTTAACATTAAATAAGTACCTGTAGGTATACAGATGTTTCCTCAAGGAGAGAATGATGATGATGGTGATGATGATAATCTTTTTGAAATATATATTGCATTAAAGCATTTTTCCTAATAACCCTTTTACAAACTATTTCATAGATGCATTTCAGCAGAGAATCTCTGGTCTGATAGAGAGACACTTTTATCTGTAGAACAATAGTGACTTCTGTTATTAGGAGCAATTGCTAAGCAGCTAAAACAGATGCTTTTGTACCAATTGTGCATAACTAAATGCTGATCACATAATACAGTGTTCTTGTAGCCAAGCAACAGTAAATAAAATGGTCCCTATCTTTTCTGTCTAAGAAACATTCTTTAAGAGGGAAAGGAAAAAATAAAGTCAATTTGAGGAAGCCAGAAACAAGCATTCCAACTGGCAACTGAGGGAAAAAAATTAAATGTTAGAATATGCACACATATATTTCTACCTGGCTAGACCATTTTTAGGTTGTCTATTTAAGTGGCCTAAGAGACAGTAACTATTCTATAAAATGTGTGGAGTGGGGCAGAAAGGTTAAGGACCCTCCGACCCCGATTTTCTCCCTCTTTGAGCATTGGCATTCAACATGAAGGAAGGAACAAGTCAAGCCACAGAGAGGTGAATGCATTGGAGGAAAGCTTCAGGAAGGGTTGTATGTATACAATGTATAGGTTAGTTTCCATCTTTTAAAAAGCTTATAAAAATGATATAAGAAAATGATAATACATTTTTAAAAAGAAAAATTTTAAACACATTCTCACCATACTAATGTTTTTTAATGCGTTTTTTAACCTAGTGACCTCACTAGCCCCAGGCACATGTAGTGTATTGTTCATCTCTGGAAGGTTTTTATTAAGTTCTTTAAATTATCTTGGTCATTTAATAAACATTACTGTTTTAAATTTCAGGATCTCTATGACAACACTAAAATTTTATAGTAACTGCCTTTTTACCTCTGTTCAATATCCCCAGTGACTATCAAAATGCCTGACATGTAGTAGATGCTTAATAGGTTCATTGAATGAATTAATGAACACTATAGCCTCTTGTTCAAACTATTCACTTTCCAAGATTCTCTTCCTTTCCCCTTCCTTCCCTCCCAAACTGATTTTTTTAAACTGAGATATAATTTATATGCGATAAAATTTACCATTTTGAAAGTATACAAATCAGTTATTTTTAGTATAGTTCCAAAATGGTGCAAACATCACCACCATCTAGTTCTAGGATATTTTTATCTCCTCCAAAAAAATTCCATACCCATTTGCAATTTTTCCCCCCTCTCACCTCCCTCCAACTCCAGGCAACCACTAATCTATAGATTTATAGATTTACTTAGTTTGGATATTTCATATAAACGGAATCATACAATATGTGTCCTTTTTTTCCCTGGTTTCTTCACTTAGCATAGTGTTTCTAGGGTTTACCTCCATTGTTGCATGTGTCAGAATTTCATTCTTCTTCATGGCTGAATAACATTACATCGTGTGAGTATACCACATTTTGTTTATCCATTCATCAGTTGGTAGACATTTTATTTGATCACCAGTTGATGATCATTTGGGCTGTTTCTAATTTTTGGCTATCATGAATAACACTGCCATGAACGTTTGTGTACAAATTTTTTTGTGAGCATTTGTTTCTAATTTTCTTGGGTAGATGCCTAGTTGTAAAAATGCTAGGTCATGTGATTACTCTGCTTAACTGCTTGAGGAGCTGACAAACTGCTTTCTGCAGTGGCCACATTATTTACAGTCCCATCAGCAATGTATGAATGTTCCCAAATCTCTACTTCATCAACACTTATTGTCCACTTAAAAAAATTGTATCCATTATAGTGGATGTGAGGTGATATCTATTGTACTTTTGATTTACATTTCCTGAATGACTAATAATGTTGTGTATCTTTTTATGTACCTATGGGTCAGTTGCATACTTTATTTGGAGAAATGTCTATTCAAATTCTGTGCTCATTTTAAAAATTAGTTTTTTTGTCTTTTTCATCATAAGTTGTAAATATTCTTTATATATTTTGGACACTGGACCCTTATCAGATATATGACTTGCAAATATTTTCTCCCATTCTATAGGTTGTCTTTTCACTTTCTTTATAGTATCCCTCAATGCACAGAAGGTTTAAATTTTGGATATGTTCAGTTTATCTTTTTTTTTTTTTCCTTTGGTGTCTTGTGTTTTTGGTGTCAGGTCTAAGAAACCATTGCATAGTCCAAGTTCACAGAGATTTACATTTATATTTTCTTCCAAGAGCTTTATAGTTTTTACTCTTATATTTAAATCTTTAATCCATTTTGAGTTAAGTTTTGCATAAGGTAGGGGTTCAGATTAATTATTTTGCAAGTTTAGGTCCAGGCAACCATAGTAATGTGAATATCACAATAAAGCTAATCATGCTAATTTTTTGGTTTCTCAGTACATATAAAAGTTATTTTATTTCATCCACTGAAGTCTTGAACCCCTCAAAGTCATTGATGAGGGTTGTAATCAACCTTTTCCAGATTCTTATTAATGTTGATATTTTGACCTTGTCTCATGAATCACGAATGTTCTTAATGGCATCTGGAATGTGAATACTTTCCAGAAGGTCTTAAAGTTACTTTGCCCAGATTCCTCAGAAGGATCGTTATCACTGGCAGCATAATAAGTCTTAAAAGTCAAAATTCCTCCTCGATCCATCGACTGCAGAATGGATGGTGTGTTAGCAGGCAAGAAAATGACGTTAATATCCTTGTACATTTTATTTTTGGAGCTCATGGGTGACCAGGTGAATTGTTAATAAGGAGTAATATTTTGAAAGAAATCTTTTTTTTTTCTGAGTAGTATGTTGCCATAGTGGGCTTAAAATATTCAGTAAACCCAATTGTAAACAGATTGCTGTCAACAAGGCTTTGTTGTTTCATTTCTAGAACATAGGCGTAGATTTAGCATAATTCTTAAGGGCTCTAGGATTTGTGGAATGGCAAATGAGCACTGGCTCCAACTTAAAAGTCACCAGCTTTATTAGCCCCTCCTGAGAAACTCAGTCTGTTGTTTGAAGCTTTGAATCCAGGCATTGACTTCTCTTCTCTAGCTATGAGAGTCCTAAATGGCATCTTTTTCCAAAAGAAGGCTGTTTTATCTACATTGAAAAATCTCATTTAGTGTAGCAACCTTCAGCAAAATCTTAGCTATATCTTCTGGATAACTTGCTGCAGCTTCTATGTCAGCATTTGCTGCTTCACCTGACACTTTTATGTTATGGAAACATCTTCTTTCTTTAAACCTCATGAACCAACCTCTACTGGCTTCCACCTTTTCTCCTGCAATTTTTTTCACCTTTCTCAGCCTTCATAGAATTGAAGGGAGTTAGAGCCTTGCTCTGGATTGGGCTTTGGCTTGAAAGAATGTTATGGGTGGTTTGATCTTATATCCAAATCACTAAAATGTTCTTCATATCAGCAATAAGGTTGTTTCATTTTCTTATCATTTGCATGTTCACCAGAGCAGCACTTTAAATTTCCTTCAAAAACTTTTCCTTTGCTTTCTTAGCTTAGCTGTTTGGCATAAGAGTCTTAGCTTTTAGTCTGTCTTCACTTTTGACTTGCCTTCCTCATTAAACTTAATCATTTCTAGCTTTTGATTTAAGGTGAGAGACATGAGGCTCTTCCTTTCACTTAAATGTTTAATCCTACATTCACTTAAATGTAGGATTATTAGTTGGCCCAATTTCAATATTGCTGGGTCTCAGGGGATATGGAGGCCTGAGGAAAGGAAAAGAAAAAGGGGAACAACAAGTCAATAGAGTGATTGGAACACACATACCACATTTGTTGATGAAATTCACCACCTTATATGGGCACAGTTTGTGTTGCTCCAAAACAATTATAATAGTAACATTAAAGATCACTGATCACAGATCACTGTAACAGATATAATAATAATGAAAAAGTTTGAAATATGAGAATTAACAAAATGTGACACAATGTGAGCACATGCAGTTGAAAAACTAACACCCATAGACTTGCTTGATGCAGGGTTGCCATGAACCTTCAATCTTCAATTTGTAAAAAATATAGTATCTGTGAAGCACAATAAAGCAAAATGCAATAAAGCAAGGTATGACTGTATATCCGGTGGTTCCAGTATTTGTTGAAATAAACTATGTTTTTCTACTGCATTCACGGCTTTTCTCCCTGAATCTGCCAAATAGAATTTCCTCAAGTATGGCTCTTTATGATTAACAGCATTAATGTGGATGAACAATTTGTTTTTTATTTTCATGGTTACATATTTCTTTTAAAAAATATCTTTCACATTTTATGCCTGGTTTCCTATTTATGATAAAAACAATTATGTAAGTAAAACTAATGTTGTTTTAAAGAAAAATATTAGGAAAACCATAATATAGGAGGTACTTAGACTGGCAAATATAATGACAGTGAGTTAGGGATAAGAAAACTATGGAAAATGCTGTTTAGTAGGTTGCAATTAACTAATCTTTAGATTAGATATTAGGAGTTAATACATTTTCTTCCATCCTCCCTCCCTCCCTCCCTTTCTTTATTCCTTCTTTCTTTCCTTCCTTCTTTCCTTCTTTTTTCCCTAAGGCACTAAGAAACCTAGAATATTAATATATAGGAACAGCTTTTGAGTTAGTAAATCTTTTTAATGATTTAAATTATCTATTAACTCTTTTTTAATTAATAAAAGCTACCAGTTTGTGAGTGTTTAAATGCCAAACAATTATCTAGGCACTTCCTCAAAAATTTCTGCATTTAATTCATACTCAATTAACTTTCCTGAAGTCCCACGGCCAGAGAAAAGTACAACCGATTGTGAACCCAGATTGATTTCACCTCTCAGCCAACACAGTCTCCTTCATACCAGGCTACCTTTTACCTCTTCATCCACATGAATTAAAGCTTGAATGTAGAGGAATAGCTCTACTAATCATAGCTCAGGCCATGTGAGTGCTAGAGGTCTGGGATGAAAATAGCTGATGGGGTTCTCAGTCCCTTCTCAACACTGTTGAGAAAGCTTTTTGACCTGCAGTTTCCCTTCCTCCTTAACCATTTTATCCCCTCACTTTCTTCTTCTGTTTTCTCTTCTGGAAGATAATTATGAATGAACATTTTATTGTTTTGTGAATATTTGTAGTTACTTATCATTTACCAAGATCCATA
Source organism: Gorilla gorilla gorilla (assembly GCF_029281585.2). NCBI lineage: Eukaryota > Metazoa > Chordata > Mammalia > Primates > Hominidae > Gorilla > Gorilla gorilla. The sequence goes on from NC_086017.1 coordinate 179,605,655, forward strand.
TTTGAAATAGAGCTATAGCAAATAAAGATTACATATTCATTGTCTTATTAGTGATTATAAAAAATACATACCCTCAGGTTCTGACATTTCACCATAGTTTCATAAAATCGTACATCTTTCTTGCTTTCTCTCTCCTTTCCTCTCCTTCCCTCCCTCTCCCTCCCTCCCTCACTTATTCCTTCTTTTCTTCTTTTCCCCCTAAGATACTAAGAAACCTATAATATTAATCTATAGGAAGGAACAGCTTCTAAGTTAGTTCTCATTTTCCTAAGAGGTAATGAGATGAACATTGGCTTTTGAGTTTAAATCCTGAAACATTCCCACTAATTATTGAATTTTTCTGAGCATTTTTTTCGTAAAATATAAGGTATAGAGTTTGCTAAATAGTGTTGTTTTGAAAATTAAATGGGATATATTTATAGTGCCTAGTGTTACAGGCATTATAAATGTGGCTGTACCCAACAAATGTTGCCATTATTAATTTTGCTGCATATCATATTATTTTTCATCATTGTCATTATTAAACCAAATATTTTGTTTAAAATTAGAATAATTTAATTCCATGCATGTTGAGAAACATAGGTGGTCTGGTGATTGTTAACTGGCTCCCAGTGCAGATTGTTAAGACTTTTTGATGAATGGAAACCCTCTAACTATTGTTGAGAATGTACAAAGATGGGAAGTGTGCTTGTGGCCATGAAAAGATGCTGTGTTTTCCTTTTCATATCAAATGTGATCTTAATTAAGTCTGTTGGCAACACTGATTTATATTTTAATAACCAGAGATATATTAGCTAAAATAAGAGTAAAGAGTTAAGATTCTTAACTAATCTGTTTCTTAAAGTGCCTGGCTGGGTTTTGCACATTTTCTTTGGATTCAGTAATATACACTATGCAAGATTTAAAATGATATTTCTATAGAAGGATTTCCAAACACCTTGCAAATCATTATCTTCTGAGTATAGACAGAGAAGGTGTAGATATTGTTTTGTCACTATAACCTGGCTTGCTATGTACCTTTATGATGATGTAAAACATACTAGTGCAGTTTTCAAACATTTTGATCTGGTACATAGTAAGTATTGCATTTTATATTGCTAGCTAGCACACACACATTCTTAACTGGAAAAAAGCGCCAAATTTTACCTTTGCTATGTGCAATGTCCTCCTATATTTTCTGATCTGTCTTACTCTATTTCATTTTATTAACTTATGCCATTAGTTTGATTTTATAACCCAGTAATGGGTTGCAACCTGAAGTTTGGTAAATATTTTGTTTCAAGAAGTAACCACTTCACTTTGGCTCTCTACCAAAGTTTCAGATTAAGGAATTTTATGAAATACCTAGGAAAATCTTAAGAAGATTATGACATTCTTTCTTTCCTTTTTTTTTTTTTTTTTTTTTGAGATGGAGTTTCGCTCTTGTTGCCCAGGCTGGAGTGCAATGGCACGATCTCAGCTCACTGCAACCTCCGCCTCCTGGGTTCAAGCGATTCTCCTGCCTCAGCCTCCTGAGCAGCTGGGATTACAGGCATGCGCCATCACGCCTGGCTAATTTTGTACTTTTAGTAGAGATGGGGTTTCTCCATGTTGGTCAGGCTGGTGTCAAATTCCCAACCTCAGGTGATCTGCCCGCCTCGGCCTCCCAAAGTGCTGGGATTACAGGCATGAGCATCTGCACCCAGCCTAGTATTTTCCATTTTTATGCCAGATCATTCTGTTTGGTAATATAGCTCCTCTCTCCCTTTCACATTGGTTAAAGACATTTTATATACTTTATTTCAAATAAGAGTACAAAAGCATCCTGGAATTGTATTTATTCCCTTTAAGTACAATAAGAGATAATTCCACTGAATGTATATTACGCTCTTTCATTTTTTTCCTCCACAGTTTCTACTATTTTCTACATTTGATAAGGTTTGCATTGCGTATGAACTTCTTAATGAGTGATTTGTATTGCGTGTCATGTTTTAAATGTAAAAAGAGTAAATTATCACAATGAAAAGGAAGGATGTCGAATAAAAGAGCAGACGGACAGAGCTTGATTGATGTTCGGAAGTTATTTTTGCTGTGAACTCCTGTCAGCCTAGAAATCATAAAACAGAAAGGAGGCTTGGTTCAGCTCACATGCCCTTAGGGGATGTATGGAAAAGAATTTAAAATTCTGATAGAGTAACTTCAAAAATGTAGCAGCTGAAATAATTTATTTCACTACAGAGCCACCAACTGAACTTTTACGTTGAAATGATTCTTTTTGAAGTTTCACATGGTAGCAGGAAGGCACAGTGGTCTCTGCACCTCGGTTGAAAATGCCCAGGCTGCTCAGTTATGCCTTCCTGCCGGAACCAAACTGTAGCCGCTGCTCTGGTTCTTCTGGCACTTTCTCACTGATCACTTCCTGAATAATGGGAGAAAACAACTGAAAGTCCATGATTTCACAAAAAGGGTGAAGGAGAAAAAAGTTGGGGATAATATGGGTGTTTTTCTTTTTTTATTTTAAAATACTTCCAAATATTAATTTGGGGCATTGTGTGAAGGCAATGGAAAAAATATTGGGACTACTTAGTCCTTGAGTATTTTAATCCATAATGACTACTACCACATTTGACTAGCTAAATTGTGATATTTGAGCTGGCTGGATCTTAGAGTCATCTCAGAAGAAGAAATAGAAAAGAAAATGAGGCAGTGCCACTCTAGTTGGTGATACATGACATTTCTTTCTGTTCTTTTTTATTTTTATCAAGTTATACCTGGGCAGCCTGATGTGTTTGCTTTTTCTAGGTGACATTGAAATGATATCCACCAAGGAAAAAGAAAATCTGTCATCCCTGTACAGTGTTTCTCAACCTGACTCCATCTGTGATAGTTGTATTTTAATTGTAGTTAACTAAAAATATGCAGAATAATGATGATGAGGCTAATACACCTTAAAATGAATTTCCACTGTATTAAAACAACAGCATGCATTTTATAAACATTTGTATTTACCTATGTATGGTTTATGTATTAGAGTGTATAACCTACCATATATCCAACCTATTAAATATATTCACACACTGGAATTCTAGATTCCTTACAAATCATTCCACATATCTACAGTGGTCTGTAACTCACCAGTTGAAAACCAGTACTCTAAAATGTTAAAGATCACTATGCCAATCAGATAAGAAAAAGAGGCACCAGGAAATTCCTGAATAAATTGTTTAAATGGTCAAAATTATAAAATAAAAAGAGTGTGAATTTAAAAAAATGTATTATCTAATTTGTCTGTATTGGTATCTATACCTTGAGACAAAATTTAACATTTTCCTGGTATCTACAGATTTTTGTTTTTTCAAAGGAGATCCTTCTATCTTGCTTTGGTATAAAGAAACAACAGAAAATATGCTGTTGCTATAAATAATATTTGTAATTTTAATAATTTCCTATGCTAATTACCTAACTGTGCTCTATTATTAAAAATTGCTAAGGTAGATGATTGCACATGTAAAAAACGACACAATGACAACCACAAAAACAAGGCTTCACATATATTTTCAGCAAAGGTGAAAGAACTAGAATTATACATTTTCAATTTGTTACTGAAAATTAATTATATATTTTAATATATAGGTATTTCTGTTCTTATGAAAAATAGTTTAATGATCAGATACAGAATTTGAAACATGGAAAATTCTGCTTTGAGGTAGGGGTTAATATTGAATCATTTTATGGTTCATAGTTAACTACCATTTATTGAATGCTGAAAAGATATAGTTAACTGAAAAGCATTCTCTAGTTAACAAGCTTTTACAATTGAGGGTAATTTTTGTCTCCTGCCAAAGAACAACAAGATTGAATTCTATGCTAATGAAACTGTTTTTCAGTGGAGCATACAGTGATTTTCATAATCCTAGTCCTGGCTGGGATGTTGAGAAAGTGGCACATAGCCAGAATAATTAAAATGGGATTTAAGGCCATATTTTGGAAGGCTTTCATTTTTCAAAATGGTATGTTTGTGACTGGAGTTACTTCTGAAGTCTCAAAAATTTCAGACCTGAAAGTAAACTTGGTGTCAAGTCTTGACCTTTAATTTAAATTGCAACCAACTTTGCTCCTTCTAGCTTTCTGATCTTGAGCAATTTGCCTAACTTCTCTGAGATTCAACTTCCTTAATTGTAAAATAATGTAATATTTATCTTGCAAGGTTGTTAAGAAGGTCCTTATAATCTCTAAATCACCTGTCATGATGTACTAAATAAACCATAGTTGCTATTATTATCATTAGTATTATCACCAGTATAATCAAATAGTTATTATTTCTATGTGATTTAGCAGATGATATTTTATACTCAAAGTAAACTCCTTTCTAATGGAGCCGTCAGGTTAAATATGGCCAATGCAAGCTAAATGAATGGGGCTTTGAATACATCTATTTGATGAACCCATGATTATGAAATGGAAATGCTAAATCTGCCTCAATTTCTCTGGTGATAGGACAGATGAGATTCTTGAGGGACCCAGATTGTCACATGTATAAGTTATTTGCTCACCTTTATGAACAGTCCTTTTTCAAATGAATATTACTCCTTTGGTAATTGTATACTAGATTGTAAAATGTCTTTACATCCCTCTGAATAATTCTTTCTTAAAATGGTCAGACGCAGTATTGCTTTTTCCTGGGGTATTCCTTTGCCTTGACCCAGCTCACAATGCACTATCCATTGGACAAAATAAAGCATTTTCTTTATATGAAGAAAAGAGAAGGGTAGGTAGAGACAAAGGAAAGTCTGTCTGGAAAAATCTTTGTACTTTGATAGGCTTTGTATGGAAAAAAAGAAATCAAAGCTTAGGGCAGAGAACTTGGACGTGGTAGGTGTAGGTCTCTCCACAAGATGGCACTCATTCTCCCTCTTTTTTTTTCAATTGCCAAAAATAAATTTTGTCACTTTTTATTTTTTACTCAGTCACAGAACAAATATGTTGTTAGTTTGTGTATCAAATATACCTGGTTTCACGTATTTTTTAAGTGTTCGATCATGTTTCTGACTCTTGTTAGTAATGAGTGTATCTTACCTCCTGTAAGTCTCTGTCGGTGAGTACACTGTTTTGGGAGGAAACACTCACCCCTACTCTCAGTCACAAATCTAACAAAACTTACATTAATCTTCTAAAAATTTTCTCTTAAAATCTCCAAACAAAACTGAAGATTAACTGAAAAGAACCAGAATGCCTCCATTGTTGTTTTTATCATTATTTTAAAATTTAAGTGGACATGCCTTTCAATTTTAGGGAAAATCTCTATGATACTTCCAATACTTCCATTTCGATGTAAGAAGCAAGTTTACCTCCAAAGGGCCTTGGGTCTTCTTACCCTTGTTAGTGATATGAGATGTCACAACTTTCTTCTAGTCACTGGAAGTTAATATCAATTGGAGTCTTTATAATCATTTAATTTTTCTTAAAACAGAAAAAATTGATCTATCAAATGATTTTTAAGTTCACATGCAAAAGTAATGTATGTTACTTATTAAAACATTAAAGAAAAAATGTTAGGCTACTGTGAGTTCACTAAAAACAGGAATTTGATAAATGGTAAGTAAATAAATTTAATTGATAATTTTGCACTTATATTTTTATATCACATTATATTTTCTAGTTACTTTTCTTTCCAAATACTTAGAAGGTAAAGAATGTATGTGGACAAAATTATAGCCTACTTGATTTGTTAATGTGATGATAAAGAGCTATTTAACAATTCTGGTTATACCATGGTTTCCAGGGTCTAGATTTTCTTTTAGCCCACTTCAGAGTCAGACTTTAGAATATTTATCATTTCTGTAAAACAGATTCCTGAAAGTTAAGGTCTTTCATACCTTCACCATAACAGTTATTATTATGGAATTTTTGCCTCACTTTTCAGACTGCTAACAGTGTTGGACGCTAATATTACAGAATGCTTGCCACCCTATCATGAAAGTCACCCTTTGAAAGCAGGAGGGAAAAAGAAAAATCTAGAGAAGGCCCTAAGAAGACAAAAGAATTATTACAGTAAGAAAACTAAGACTTATCAGAATATTCATAGGAAAGCAAGGCTACAGCTTGAATGATTTGATAAAAATAACCACTACTGCCATAATAACTTGTTATGGGTTACATGCTACACCAAGCAATTCAGAATTATTAGATCCTTTACATTCCTAACATTCCTAATGAAACAAAAAACATTATCCCGTTTGTTAACACACAGGATAGCTGAGAATCAGAAAGGCTAAGTGGCTTGGATTTGGAGGCAGGATTTAAACCCAGGTGTGTCTTGTTCCAAAGCCTGTGCCTTGAACCATTATATACCCCTGCTTCCATGACTTGTAAAGACATCGAATATTGGAATTTGGTTACTGGCTTCTAAGATAAGCAATATCTTTACGTGAATGTAGATTGGTTATTGCATCTTTTCCAATTTTAAAGAAATTGAGAAGACACATTTTCAACAAACTCAAGAGATTTTGATTTGATGAAGGGAAGAAGTTTTTGATTCTCAGGCTGTGGAAATAGTGAAAAGAAACAAACAAAAAGGATTATGTGGACTCTAAAAGGGGTGTCTTCAAGAGACAAGTAGCCAAAACTACCTTTTTAAATTATGTGGGTCAATCCCCCAAACGAACATAAGGAGCTGCACACAGGTATATCCTCCTTTTAGACATTTTTATTATGATTTAAACACCTTTATGTGAAACATATTTCATACATATTGAACTCAGTCAACATCACTTCACATTCACTTCGTATCTCTGTCTGTATATCCCTAGACCTTTAAGGAGTTTTTCTTACTTGTTGTAACTTTTCTCATTAACTGTTTTTGTGCATTCTCATCAAACTAGGCACCTAACCTACTTTCATTTGTTATAGCTACGTAGAAGTTTCTTCTGTTGTTGTGTCTTAGTTTACCTGGATATTTCTATGCTGTTGGGTATTTACATTTTTCCTGCTTTTTTCTCTATTATGAGTAAATTTTTTTTAAGGGGGGAGTGGGCACATGTTGGTTCTCTTTGAAATAAAATCCCTAAAGTGAAATTATTATATAAAATAATAGCTTTTCAACTCTTGTCAAATATTTCCAGATTGCCTTTTAGAAAGAACAAACAACTTTTTAATGACTTCAGTAATACAGAAATCATAGATCCCAAACTCAAATTCCGAATAAATGAGCTTTTCCTAGTTTTTCAAACTGGCAAAATAAGTGAGTGTAACTGACTAGGTGTTTGACGACAGATGGTAGTGGGAGCAACAACAACCTGGAGGGCCAGGCACCAGAGAAAGGGGGCAGCAGCCTCTGCAAAGTGCTGCCTGACTGTTGCTTTGTGGAAATGACGGCTCAATGTTGAGCCTTTCCATTTTTATGGAGACTCTAGAAATCCAGGTTCTACATGAAATCTCACAACTTTTAAACATTCGCAAGACATATAAAGTGTTTTTGAATACCGTCTGTGTGTGTGTGTGTGTGTGTGTGTGTGTGTGTGCGCGCGCGCGCGTGCGTGCTTGCTGCTGGCTGATCCAGGCCTTGGGCAGTCCTCCAGTTGGTACCCTCTGAGCTACATATTCTGTTTCGTTTCCCCCAAGTCCTACAGTAAGCTTTATCATTTTTTATTGGTTATATCAGTGTGTGTATTGGTCAGGATTCTCCAGAGAAACAGAATCAGTAAGTTATTACAAAAGGAGATTTATTATGAGGCATTGGTTCATGTGATTATGGAGGCTGAGAAGTTCCATAATGTAATCACTGGAACCTGGACAACCAGGAATGCCAGTGGTACAGTTTAGTGCCATTCCAAAGGCCTGAGAACCAGGGGAGGTTATGGTGTAATTCCGAGTCCCAGGGTTGATGATATGTTACATTTCAACCAGGCAGGAAGCAAAAAGGGGTGACTTCCTCCTTCCTCTACCTTTTGTGCTGTTAAGGCTCTCAGTGGATTGGATGATGCCACCTACTTTAGGGAGGGCAATCCACTTTACTGAGTCCACCAATTCAAATGCTAATCTCATCCTGAAGCACCCTCACAGACACACCCAGAAATTGTTTAAGCTGAGAGATTTGTCAAATTCACACATAAAATTAGTTATCACAAGTCCACCTTTCATCAACTAGGCACCCATACAGAACTTCTTAAACCATACCTAATCTTTGAAATATGACAACAAGGCTATATTCTGTCTAACATGACACAACTATCCTGAATACAACTGAAAATTCGATTCCTAGGTGAGAAAGTAAAGTGCTTGAATGGTGTTTACTCTTTGTTTGATATCCTATGACTTAAAGACTATTATAGAAAATTAACAGTACTAAAATACTATAATATAAATTCAATAAATCATATTTTAGTTGATGAGGGAACAAGAGAGGAAAGAAAACATTTTTACTTTCTTTTCTCTCTTGTATATCTCTTATATATCTGACATACAAATGTATTCATGGCAAAATAAGGAGGAAATACTCATGACAATTACATTCCTGGCTTCTGTTACTGGTCACTGGTATTTATAACGACCGTTTTCCAAACTATTCTGTATTCCCTTTGCCTTCAGAAAGTACCCTCGTGCGGTAAACCCAAATCTTCATTCCTAAAGGATCTGAGCCATTACTAGTCCTGCTTGAATGAGATTGCTGTGTTTTTCCATTGGCTTTAATTATAAGGCATAGTAATACTAAGAAAGGCCCTAGAGGATCTCCTGTATTCCAGACATACTCTTCCTTATCTCCATTGTGGATTAATAGTCCAATTTCCTTTTTATAGTCAGGATCAATCCCCCTTGTCAACTCTCTTCTTTGTCTGTTAATTCAAAGGCAGGAAGAGTACAGAGTGGCCAGGCAGCAGTCCTAACTTCCAGTTCAGTGGAATCATTGCTGGGTCTCCTCATGGAAGCATTCTTCCCTTGGGAACTAAGACCTCTAGGCCTAACAGAGAATAGTCACAAAAACAGGAAGCAAAAATACATGTGTGTGTATATACATCCATATGTATATATGTACTATATATATGTATGTATATAACAGTATATTTTAATGATATATTTATTGCATGGTCTCATGTTGCTTTTTTTTTTTTTTACATGTTACAGTTTGGATGCTTTAGTTTTCCATATCTGTACTTATCCATCTTGTCTCTGTTCAGATCCTAATCACTCCATTTCTTTAGTATCAGGAATTTATCTCCTCTCCACCGCTAGAGAAGACCTGTTCTTTATTCTCTAGTTTTTAATAAAACGTTTTACTCTCACTCAGCTGGAATACAGTACAATTTGGGGTATGAGAAATAACTCTAAGGTAATTTTTTCCATACTGCTATCACATTGGCCCAACACTATTTATTAAATATAATTTATTTCTGTGTTGTTGGGGATTCATATAATCATTTAAATTGATTTTTACCAATCTCAGTTGTATTTCATCAGTCTGGCTTTATGGGCTATGAATTTTTCTTAATATGTAATTATTGCTTTGTGAGTTTAATCTCTGATATAACAAATCATACAGAGATATATCAAATTTCTTTATTATTTAGACAAGGTCATCTCTTCATGTCCTGTAATATTCTCTTTTGCCCCTCTCCCTAAAAAACTGTCATATTCTAAAGCCAACTAAGATGGGAAAGGAGGATGAAATGATATTAGTTGAGAATGAATGACAGACTACTTAGGATAACATGTATGCCAAGTGAGTTGAATCAGCTGATGTAGTATGACTGACAGTTTTTGTTGAATATTTTATGAATCTATTAAATTAAGAAATGAAATAGATGGTCTCTAAATATCCTTATAATGTGGACATTCTCTGAGTTTTTATTCTAACATAACTCTAATAATTTGGACAACCTCAATATCTGACAACATATTTCCCTTGTGATATAAAGTCAGTCTCAGACATGGTCTCCTCTAGGGAACCTTCCCTAAATGCCACTACAACTGTCCATGCCCAAATCTGAAGCTTCTCCTGGCTCCTTCTCTTTTTCTCCTTGACACTCTGCTTATATTACTACACAGGCCCCAAAACACAGCAAAGAATAATTTGTTAAATGAGTTAAGTCCATTTGAGACCTGTAGAGTGACTTTCACTGTTAACAATAGTCCCCCTCTGTGGGTAGAAGCAAGAATGAGTTTCCAAACTTGGGAGGTTTGAAGTTCTGACATCACAGGAATACTCCCAGATTGCTTTCAGGAGGCAACTTCATCCTCGCCATGGCTCAGATGTTTGATTGGAGTGAAAGTTAAAATGAGAACTGACCTACCTGATAATCATAGTGACAAAATGAACATATATGGGGTTATTTAAATTATTATTTCAGTCCAAGATGGTCAGCAGAAACTGTACGTGTATGACACATTTAGAAACTTAGAATATTTTCAGTCTTTATCCAGAAAACCATAGAGGATATTCTAAAGTTTAAAGCTTAAAGCTGCTGCATCTTCACACTGCAATTTATTGTTCACTGCTGATGATAAACTGGTTATTCCTGTTACAAGAGTGTGCTAGGCTGAGACTCTGGGAATTGTATTTATCTAGACAATGATAATATAACATAATAAGTAGAAATGAAATTTTCCCATCTAGCATGTTTTCTGATTACATCTTAAAGAAAAACATTTTGGTAAATATATCTGAAATGAAGGTGGGGATATTTTACAACTGTAAACTATACCTACATAGCAGGGATGTAGTCCATTAATTCTCAATGCTCGAGGCGAGGCTGACAATTCATAAGTGGTAAATCCAGAGAGTTATGAAGATATTAAATCTCACATCTGGTGAGAAAATGTGTTATTTCACTGGGTTGATTGACGGACACTTTCCCATTACAGTGCAATTTGGGAAATCGCACTGTTAATTGCTAGGGTTTTAGCAAAGCTCTGTAGTTCAATTCCAATTACTTTAGTTTTGAAAAACAGAACAGCTGGATGGTAAAATTGCCCGGAGCTGTCACCAAGGGAGGGCACAAGCCAGCAACCCGACCTCTACCATTCCTGATTTGGATTTTCTACAGAGCTATTAGTGAGTGAAATTGAAGGCTTCTGGCACCGGAGGTCTCCCTGCCATGTGCCTTCTTCTGGCTGGAAGCACGTTTGTTTGCTTACCGCTCAGGTGATTGCCACCCTAATCATCAGGCACGCTCCCATTATTACTCATTTGCTTCCCTCTTCACAGGGGAGAGATGAGAAAAGCAAGTCTCATCACATCTTGATCTCCTCACCACAAGGGGTTTGCTTCCTTGCTTTAGAGCCAAGTGGAGTTTACACCTTCTCCTCAGAGATTTCTTTTGCTGTCAAATTGACCTTTGAGTCCTTTGTTATCTATGGGGGCGAATTACATGTTTCCACACACACAGTCTCTTTGTCTCTGGCTAAATCTAGAAAGAACAACTCCAGTTGTGGTTTGGAAATTACCTAGCATCAGCAGCTAAATGTAATCAAACTGGATGATTCAGTACATCCCACCACTAACTCTCACATCGACCTCAGTTCACTGTGTTTGAATCAGGTGAGTGTCAAATGTTTTCTTTGGTTAAGGTAAGGTGAACCATATCCAGAGCCTCCTGGCTCCGCCTTGCTTGGTATAGCTGTGAATATGTAAGGGGCTTTCTTCAGTAGTTTCAGGATTTAAGAGCATAATGAAATGGGGGTGTCACACTTCTGATAAAATCTCAGTGAGCACACAGTTGAAGAAGGGTTTCAAGAAGAAATATTTGTGAGAAGAAAAAAAGCTTAGTTATGCACATGGGAAATTTAAAGAAAACAATATCTTGCCTTTCTAGAATTTCTTTTTAATATTCATTATTTATTTTTTATATTGTAAATTCAGACTAATAATTTTTGGTGTCCCTCAAAGTCAATACTCTTGAAATATGTGGTCAACACATTTTGGCAGGGAAGGCTGTGGTGGGGGAAGGGAAGGCATACATAGACTGGCTTCAAGAACAAGTACCTTTCTTCCCCAGCAATGTAGCTCCCACCCCAGACTTGCACAATAATCATCTAAAAAATACCTGTCCTAACTACTGTTACTCTTAGAATGCTTTTTTGGGAGTCTTACTCCCCCTTCTTCTCTGAGAGGCTTATCAATAAGGTGACTATATGCTTATGTGGTCTGCGCCTTGTCCTAATACAATTATTAATAATATACCTTGTATTAGTCCATTCTCATTCTGCTAATAAAGACATACCAAGACTGGGTAATTTATAAAGGAAAGAAGTTTAATTGACTCACAGTTCAGCATGGCTGGAGAGGCCTCAGGAAACTTGCAATCATGGCAGAAGGGGAAGCAAACATGTCCTTCTTCATATGGTGGCAGGAGAAAGAAGTGCTGAGCAAAGGGGGAAAAAAGCCTCTTATAAAACCATCAGATCTTGTGAGAACTCACTATCACAAGAACAGCATAGGGGTAATTGCCATTATGATTCAGTTACCTCCCACTGGGTCCTTCCCATGACACATGGGGATTATGGGAACTACAATTCAAGATGAGATTTGGGTGGGGATAGAGACAAACTGTATCACCCCTATAACTTTCAAAAGAATACCTAGGTCAGATGATAAATTATATAGTAATTCTGTTTATCGATGTATGTCTTAATCATATACAATATTTAGGTTTAGAGGAAACCTGTTAAGTAACATTTCCTCAATCTCCCCAGATTTGCCATTCTGTTCTTAACCTTTGTAAATTGATGCCCCAGTAAGTGGTCCCATCCTTCAATCAAGCAATACTTAAAATCCCTGAGTTATAGAAAACTATGTCTGAGGGGAAAGTTAAAACAAATTGTATGCAAAAAAAAAAAACTCTTGGAAAATTAAGAGGCTTTATTTACCTTCAAAAAGCAGGACATAATGGTTTAAAAGTAAATACTCATTGTTTTCGTTTGTCATTATTTGTGAGTTGATATTTTGGATCAATGGCAAATCTCTTCTGAAATATTTGAAATGCCACTTTTTAAAGCTGTTTTTATATCTCTTCTCTTTTCTTACATTTAACAAGCTCATCGCTTTTACTCCTCTCTTGTAGGTCCTCTTTTCCATCTTCTCATTCCTGTGGATCTGTCCTGTAGCCTTTCCACGCTATCCTCAGGCTCATCGGTTTTCTGAAGATGGGGAAAATCCCTTTGGACAAGGTAGGTATGTCTGATGATAAGCAGAGGTAGCATTTTCAATGTGGAACATTTTTAGCAAACCTGAATACTGCCAGTGTGTTAATAATGTGTCTTTATCAATGGAAACTCTTTTTGTTTTCTACTTCATTATATCCCTCTAAAGCCATTTATCATGGGAATTTATTAGTTTTATTTAAGTGTATGTACTGGTATTTTTCTTCAGTGAAATTCATTTCTATATACTTCTAATGAGAGGGACCATTTGTTTAGATTATAGTCCATACTCGATCCTGCTCTTCTTTTTGAAAGTCTTTGAAATTCTATTTTGTTCTCTCCCTTTCCAGACCTGCTATTGCACAGAAAATTGGATTTGTTTTTTTACCTTAGTAACTTAGTTATTCATAATTCTGTGATTATTCCTCATGTGTGATTTCTGTCTCCTTGGCTATATTTGAAGTTTACTGGAGACAGAAGCCATGTCTTCATATACCTTTTAGATCTCTTACAGAACTGAGATTCTTGTTAAGTATGTGAAGAAAATTGCATTGGTTAGCTTAACAGGTTCTTGACCAAAGATGTCAGCACTGTGGTTGTCTGTAATTCTTGTATACAGAAGCTGTTTTAGCCAGGGGTCTTAGATTTCAGGCATGAGACACCACTTTTAGTTTGCTTAAGCAAAAGTGAGAATGCTGCTGGAATCTGTTGGGAAGTTATGGCTGTGTTTTAGAAAATTGAAGGAACAAAGAAAATCCTAGTCTCAGAAACAGCAGTACCCAGGGTGGCCTAGGGTTCCAAGTAATCATTATTAATGGACAGAATCCTTAGTCTTTGTGTTGTTTGGAATTCAAAGTCTAGATATAAGCTTGGGTCTTATGCTGTCATTTTTTGGACAGGTGTTGTCTAGGTTGGTGTTGTCTTCATGTCTTGGACCCATGAGTGGACAAAGACCTTAAAAAGCCCTATCTCTGAAGCCGTTCCTTTCTATATGCTACTTCAGACAACGCATATCTAAAGGTGCAATGATAGCACTACCAGCCCACTGAGTGTCTTTCATTTCATTTCATTGCTGGATTTTTTTTTTCTTTTTACCCAAGCAGACATGCATGTATTCTCTCCCACTCTGCCATGCATTTTATTTATATCTCACCCTAGGGCACTTCTCCATTTAGAGATTCTATTGTAAGCTGTTATCATCTGTAGCATTGACTAGATTTCTATGCAGGTTAAAGGAAGGAATGATAATGCAAAGTTGCTAGCTCTAACAGAATGTTATTAACCAGGGAAAAATACATTTAAAAAAATTTCAACTTTTCTTTTAGATCCAAGGGGTATATATGCAGGTATATTACATGGGTATATTCTGTGATGCTGAGGTTTGGGATACAAATGATCCCATCATCCAGGTAGTGAGCATAGTACCCAAGAGGTAGTTTTTCAGCCCTTGCCCCCTTCTCTACCTTCTCCCTCCAGTACTCCCCAGAGTCTGTTTTTCTCATCTTTATGTCTATGTGTACTCAATGCTTGATTCCCATTTGTAAATGAGAACATGTAGTATTTGTTTTTCTGTTCCTGTATTAATTAGCTTAGGATAATGGCCTCCAGCTGCATCCATGTTGCTGCAAAAGACGTAATTTTGTCTTTTTAAAGGCTTTATAGTATTCCTAGTGTATATGTACCACATGGCATAAATACTTTTATGGATGACTTGAAACTTGTAGTTATATCATGGTTCAAGGCAATGTACTGTTCTGTGATTCCTGCTAAATTTTTAAATTGAAATTTCTCCCTTTTTTTTATTACCTCTTCTCAGACAGATCAACCTTCTCCTTCCTAAAAATTAACAGTTTCCCCACAGTACAAATAGAGTATAAATAGCCAAAGGCAGCCTCTTGATGAACAATCAAAAGATGTGATAGAAGCTGAAGTCATTACATCTTGTACAATAACGTTGTTTCTTTCTTTGGACTTAAAAGATATGGTACTAGGTATAATAAAAATAGCTTTTGATATTTTGTGTCATCATACTGTAATGGATTTCACTGACATTTTACTTATTAATTTTTAACATTAATACTTTATTGCAAAAATGTCACCTTGTCACGCATGACCAATTGAAAATAAGTTCTGCTTTTTAAAGTATAATTGAATTACATTATGCCATAACGCCTCCTTTTTTTTTTTTTTTTTGGTTACAACTTGTCTGATGTTTTTAAAAGAAAATCTATAGGAAAAAAGCTAATATAAATGTTTTCTCTGTGGTATAATTCGAATATTTTGAAGTACTTTTATATTTATTATTTAATTTGTGGTCATAAATGTGCTATGAAAAAGACAGGTGGTTTAGGAAGGCAGCTTTGAGTCACGAGGTATCAGTCAACCTGGAAATTGAAATCAACCATGTGGATAATCAGGCAATCATACAATGAAGCCCCAATAAAAACTCTTAATGTTGAGACTTGGGTAAGCTTTCTTGGCTGGCAATACTCTGTGTCAGCTGTCACAGTTCAATGCCAGGAAAGTAATACATCCTGACTTTGTGGGGAGAGAAACATGGCAACTCCAGATTTGGTACTTCCCCAGACTCTGCCCTTTGCCCTTCATCCCTTGGCTGATTTTGAACTGTATCCTTTCCCTGTAATAAACTGTAACCGTACATATAATAGTTTCTATGAGTTCTATGAGTCCTTCTAGCAAATTATTTATCGTAAGAATGGCTTTGGGAATCCCCAAACTTGCACTTGGTGTTAAAAGTGAGGGAGGCCTTACAAACCAACTTTGCAGTTGCCTAAACTCCCAAGAAGTTGACTTAAATGCTCACAATAAGGTACTAAAATTATTGATTTCTCCTATTCCCTCTGTCAGTTATTTTGTGAAAGAGACTAATTGGATTCAGTTTTTGTCTATCCATGACAGACTTCATCCCCGAATTTAACACCCCCGAATTTAACATTTTCCATATTTATTGAAGTAAATGTATTTGTTTAAAGAAACCAGCTAATGAGGACAGTAACACCTAAAAATATTTTATTTCTTTTTGAAAACTAGGTTTTGTTAGCAAGCTTTAAAATAACTAAAGAGAAAGAGAAGGGAGGAAAGGAAAGGAAAAGGAAAAGGAATGGAAAGGAAAAAATTATCACATATAAAGTTCAGGCCATACAAAAATTTTATCTGTGAAAAAGTAAATCCCCTACCTTCCTCCTATTATAGAATCTTTTGTTGCTCAAAACAAGACTTGTATCCCTCCTTTTAATTCTTACATTTATGTATTTATTAATGTTAAAGAATTTCTTTCAGATTGATTGAGGCCCTAAAGGTTATAGTTTGTGTGTGAAATCACAAGCCACACATTAATAATTTATCAGTATTTTTTTCTATCTCCTTATCCGCAATTAGCAGGCCCCACTCTTTTTTTTTTTCTAATCTCTACATACACTACATTTTTATTATCCTTTTTCTTGTCTGCCAGCCACCACTTCTTTAGTTTTATTGATTTGGTGCCTCTTTTAAAAATATTTGCCCCTTCCCACCATGTAAGTTCAACTACTGGTTGGTTACTGAGTGCCTAGTGTGTGTGTGAGACACCATTTACTATTTTGAGGATCATTTATTGGAAAAACCTAGGTCTTAGTTAATGAGTCTCTAGATTTGATATGTATATGTGTATATATGAATGCGTGTGTGTATGAGTGTGCATATGCGTGTTCCAGCCTTCAGAAATGATCTTTACTTTTGTAGAACATCCCAACATTCTGTGATGTAATCTTTAATTAATGATAAGGGGGAAATTAGACACATATCTCTAAAACTCACTATGAAAGTCTGAAATAGATAGAATAAATTAGATGGAATAAACTGCATTATATTATACTTAGAAAACAGTACACTCTAAGTAAGTATCAAGATGTCAATGATAAGAGCATGCTCTCACAGTAATTAAAATACAGAACATCTAAAGAAAGCTGACCATTAGCATAAACCCTTTTGAAAATTCTGAAAAGTCTTTCATTTTCATTGGTAAATCTTGGATTTTCAGAAAATCTAAAGACAGTAGCTTGGCCGGGCACTGTGGCTCACGCCTGTAATCCCAGCACTTTGAGAGGCCAAGGCAGGTGGATCACCTGAGGTCAGGAGTTCGAGACCAGCCTGGCCAACGTGGTGAAACCCCGTCTCTACTAAAAATACAAAAATTAGCAGGGCATAGTGGCGCATGCCTGTAATCCCAGCTACTAAGGGGGCTGAGACAGGAGGATTGCTTGAACCTGGGAGGCAGAGGTTGCAGTGAGTCAAGATCGTGCCACTGTACTCTGGCCTGGGCAACAGAGCGAGACTCTGTCTCAAAAAAAAAAAAAAAAAGGGACAGTAGCTTGATGAATAAATTGCTTAAATTAACTAATTTGAGACAGATCATGAATTTAATTAGCAAAAATCTATCTTTGTTAAGTTCTTGTACCAGTACTCTTATCCCATTTAACCAATATAGAAAGGAATTATAATGCTATCATAATAATATAAACAGAAGCATAGAATTTTATGATTTTTGTCTGATTAATAATATAGTTATATATCTTGTCATAGAATTTACCCTCTTTAATTTATAAGGAAAAGAAGATATGTTACTGGAGATTTCTTAAGTCCTAATTACAACAATAGCTGACGTGTTTTGAGTGCTACATGTATGTCAGAAAAAGCATTTTATGTGTTTTGATGATGTAATTATTCACCAAAACACTATGAAAAAGGTTATATTATTATCCCCATTTTACTATGACAGCAAAGTCAGTCCCAGGATGGCTTAAATATCATGTTTGAGAGGAAAACATAGCTAATGAGTAAGGGAGCAGTGTTTGATTCCAGTCTGACTCCAAATCTTCACTATTAAAAGCTTTAGGGCTGGAATAAATTGAATGATCATCTCAGCAAATATTGTTATGTTTCAGCTAAAGATACTGAGAACCAGCAAATTAAATGGCAGCTAGTTTATGGCAAAATAGGAACTAGGGTGCAGGTATCTGGACCTCATGTTAGTGCATTTAGCGCATTTTAATTGTATTCCCTTTTCCTTTTTACCCACTATTAGTTCAGGACAATCCCAGCCTCAAAACTTTCAAACTAGAGACACGAGAAGCATCATATAAACCATACCTTGTCTATCTTCAAATACAAAGCCTTTCAGAAAGAAAGGGATCCATGGCTCTAAATATTTAGATTTTTGACCAGTTTATTAGGGATTATGAAAACTTATTTTTAATGTGGTTGCTAATTCATCTCAAACTCTAAGCAAGTTACTAGTTGACATAATTAAATGCTTACCCTAAAATGGTTGGAAAAGATTCACACCTGAAGTTGTTTAAATATGGACAACTATAACTGCAGTTTGCATCCACAATGACAGTGAATTATACGTGATTTCTGTAGAAGATAACAATGGGCAAACAAGCTTTAATAAAGACTATTTTTTCTCCTTTTCTGGTTATTTTTAATGGCCATATTCAAACCTAAGAAGGTGTATAACCTGCCAGTTTTCTCAGGATTTCAGGATCCCATTTATTCTAAAAAATTTTCAATGAAAGTTTTATTTGTGGTGAAAAGAAGTGGAATCTGGGCGTGGGGTACAGCAGCCTTCCAAAAGCAAAAGTGCTTTGAAGTAATAACATTTTCTTTGTTTAATTTAAAAATAATGTTTTACATATTTAATTATTTAATAAAATAACAATTGAAATTGTCACTCCAGAAGTATGTACCATACTTTAGCTTGTAGTTCAGGTATTTCTGTCACGTAGACTATTGTAGTCTCTGTTTAACTTGAGTGAATGTAAATGCCAGTTTAACAAGCACAGGTAGAGAATGTGTGAATTTTGAGAAGCATGGGATTAAACAAACAGGTTTCTTGCTGCAGAACTTATCAGGAGTTTGGTGTATTAGTATAGATTGAGAGTCAAAAAGAGGGGGAGACCTGAGCATTTCCAAAATGTGTTTGACCATATACCTTTTTCATATGGATCACTTACCAGCATCTATGGCGTGAGTAGTCCAAAGAACACGTTTTGAGAAAGTCTGTTCTGATTCATTGTTATCTCTATGTTTTATTATGTAAATACGTTTTTCTTATTTTTTTCATTTAAAAATTAAGTACTATAAGTATTCTATTGTGATATCAAAAGAGATTTATGTTTTGGCCATTTCTTTCAAAGCCTGTCATTAAACTTTGTTTGTATGTGAATAAAGCTTTTGCACAATTTTCTCAGTGTTTGAAAATAATGTCACTAGGTCACTAGTCTAGAAATTAGAGCACTTTTATCTCCTGGATTCTGATGCCTGCCAACTCTGGGACTCCATTCTTTCTAGTCATGTAACCTTTCTTAGTCTCGATTGCTTATTTAATTTTATTTTAGAAAGATAACACCTGTCCTATCCAATTCACAGTGTTTTGAGTATTAAATAATTACATTTACTGTATAAACTAGGAAATATGAGAGCAATGTGAGGTATTATCAATATTATTACCAATATTATTTTTACTATATAACTAATCTCATTTCCATTTAATTCTCTAAAAAGTGTTGGATAGGCTTGGTGGAGACTTACTAACATTGATGAAAACAATTTGAAGTAAGGATTGATTGATTATTTGAATTAAATGTGAGTTTTTTCTAATAGGTTCTTCTACCAACCTTTGAAAATAGATCTGTCTATATTTTTATATAGGTTATGTAGCTTTAATTTGTTTCGTCTTATTTGCTGTCAGCTGTCATAGCTACCATTCCCATGGGAGGCTTTCTTTGTTTTATAATTTATTTTTAAGTGAGAAGACAAAATTGTTTTAGTTAAATTTTTTTTTCAAGTTTTCTGTAAGTGGCATTTATGAGCAATTTCAGATTTATTCTGTTATAATGGCATTTTAAAAAGATTATCCTTAGGCATTATGATGGCTTTAGAATAAATCTAGCTAAAAATTTTATCTTTGCTGTTAAAAAGACCGCTTCTAAATGTCTTTAAACATAGTCCATCTTTCAGAGACCCTTTTGTTTGAAGATAAGTTTGTCCCGTGAGTATATTGAACAACAGTAATGCATGGCATTTATTCAGCATTTTATATTTTCAAAGCAATTTGCAATCATCAATTCATTTAACCACCCAACAATCCCAGCACTGAGAAGCAAATGTGACCTGACCACCACCTGAGCTGGCATTAGCACCCCAAATTGCCTTCTATGCTCACATTTATTGAGACTTGCTTTGATTAAAAACCATCCTTGGGACAAAAGAAAAGCTAAATATAAGCTCCTTCCTTCTGCTTCTTTGTCATTTATTTTCTCACAAGTGGAATAATCTATTGCCATTTCAGTGGGAGCTGTCTGAGTCCCCATTACTCCTTAGAGGTGGTTTTCATTTAAAGATAATGACAAGCTGTTATGGTAAGATCCTTTTAGAGAACTTCGTGTGCTCACCCTTTAAGGTCGAATTTAGATGTTATTTCATAACTGAAATGTTCCATAAAACTTCTTTTTTGGTCTTCCTAGGATTTAATTTCTTTCTCCTGTGCTCACACAGAATTTTATATATACTTCTGTTACAGCTCTTGCCAAAATTTTGGTGTAGCTCTAAGTCTAGAATGGGAGCATTACTATGGCCTGTAACCATGTCTTCTTTATCCTTCTATCTATTGTTGTTCATTAGCACACTGTCTGGAATATGTGGGAACTCAAGAATCCTTTAATCCCATGTTAGAACTCAACTGCTCCAGGTGGCTTTCACCCAGCCACCCACCCTATGCTCTGACTGATGTGCGGAGTAGAAAATGGGAACTGAATTAGATGAGTCCAGGAAAGTCTTCCTGGATGTATGAATGCTAATTTCTCAGACTGATGAGGTGTTATTTTGGTAAAGAACATAGGAAACAGTGTGTGAAAGCTCTGAAGCAGGAAACAGCATAACACACCGGACTATGAATAGTCCTAGTAGGAGTGGCCATCACATGCAAGCATCCCCTTCATTGCCGTCATTGCCATCATCATCTTACAATTACCACTTAATGAGCATTTTCAAGGAACCCGCTGCTGTCATTGGTGTCTTATAGACTTTTTCACACATAAAAATCACCGTAGACATGCAGTGCAGGAATTATCCTCATAATTTTTTCAGGTAAAGAAAGGTTCAGAGAGACTAAGAAACTTTTTCAAGTTAATGCAGCTAGTAAGCAACGTAGCCAGCCCTTGAACCTTAAGACACAGGGATTGTATTTTTGTGGATTGCGTAGTGCCGCTTGCATACCATCTCGAGACTGCTTGCTCCTTGGAATACCTGCTGATTGTATCATTTCTCTTTTCTCCTTTGTCTATGAACCTGCAAGTGGTGAGCAGCCCAGAGGCTACATTCAGTGGAACTTTTCAGTTCTGTGATTCTGTTCAGAATCCAGACGTCCTCTAAAAGGCCTCCTATAGAAGGAGTCCCCATTAACTGCAAATGGAGCTCTGATCACAGGAGGAATGAGGACAGGAGCTGAGACCATTATTCTCTATTCTAAGATGTCTAAAGCAGACCATAACAGCTTTTATGTTTTCATTCCTTGCTTTGAGGCCTACACCTTGAAGGCTACCTTTCTTCTCAGGTTCCCAAAATGGTTTTTATTCTCAGAATTATAAAAGGCAATGCTATTAGTGCACGCTCATGCTGTTTAAGGAAGCAAAAACTTTTCAAATCTTGAGTACAATTACTTATGGAGTGTTTAATTTAAAACAAGACAGATTGAGCTTTATTGCTTGAGGTTAAGGATGTGATATATTCCTTACAGGGCTTTGGACCATGTAGTGGCTCATTGCATAGTCAGCTAGAACCATTTGAGAATTGCCTGACACAATATAGAATAACTTACAATTTAGATCAAAGAAATCAATAAAATTTGCAAAGCTTTATGGCTCTTTGAAGACTTAGGTATTACCTAAATTTAGGTGTTACCTAAAATTTCAGCAAAGAATGGTTTACTGTATTGAAGGGTTCCATTCCATCTTCCATCCCAAACACACTATATTATAAAATAATGCAAGGAACATTTAATTAATTTGAGAATAATATAGAAGTGTGTAATGTGGATGTGGGTATATATGTATCTGTATTTCCATGTCATTTTGGGATATGGAATATGCATTTTAGGATTTAGAAAACATGTTCTGTGTAACGTTTCTTTGCTCTTTTTTCTTTTATGTATATATTATAGGTTTTAAGAGCAGTTTTAGAGTCACAGAAAAATTGAGCAGAAGGTACAGAGATTTATCTTAAATCCCCTGCCACTATGCATGCATAGCTTTGCCCATTATCTACATCCTCCACCAGAGCGGTACATTTTTTACAATTAAAGAACCTACACTGATACACCATTATCACCCAAAGTCTATAGTTTACATAAGGTTTCACTCTTGGTGTTGTACATTCAGTGGGTTGAACAAGTGAATAGTGACATGTATCTACCATTGTAGTATTACATAGAGTACTTTCACTGCCCTAAAAATCCTCTGTACTCTGCCTATTCATTTCTCACTACCCAGAATCGTTGGAAACCACTAATATGTTTACTGTCCTCATAGTTTTGCCTTTCTCAAAATGTCATGTAGTTGGAATTATAGTACGCTCCCTAATACATGTAGTATGTATTTAGTGCTAAGAAGAAATTAGCTATCAAGTCATGAAAAGACGTACAGAAAATTTAAATGCATATTGCTAAGTGAAAGAAGCCAATCCAAAAAGGTACCTTCTGTATGGTTCTAACTACAGTCATACCACATAATGACATTTTGGTCAATGATGGGTTACATATACCACAGTGGTCTCATAATATTATAATACCCTCTTTTTTACTATACCTTTTCTATGGTTAGATACACATATTCGTACCATTGTGTTACAGTTGCCGATAGTATTCAGTACTGTCACATGAGGAACAGGTTTGTAGCCTAGCAGCAATAAGCTATACCATATAGCCCAGATATATAGTAGGTTATATGATCTAGGTTTCTGTAAGTACACTTGTATTAGTTCGTTCTCATGCTGCAATAAAGAAATGCCTGAGACTGGGTAATTTATAAAGGAAAGAGGTTTAATCGATTTATGGTTCCTTTGGCTGGGGAGACCCCAGGAATCTTACAATTATGGCAGAATGGGAAGCAAACACGTCCTTCTTCACGTCAGCAGGAGAGAGAAGTGCCAAGCAAAGGGGGAAAAGCACCTTACAAAACCATCACATCTCATGACAACTCACTCACTATCACGAGAACAACATAGAAGTAACTGCTCCCATGATTCAATTACCTCCCACCAGGTCCCCTTCATGACACCTGGGGATTATGGGAACTAAAATACAAGATGAAATTTGGGGGGCTGCACAGCCAAACCATAGCAACACTGTATAATTTTGCACAGTGACACAATCACCCCACAATGCATTTCTCAGAATGTATTCCATCATTAAGCAATGCTGTATAACTTTCATTTATTTTAATTTCCATCAGTTACTTAGATGGCCTTGAGTAAATGTTGACCCTTTGACAATTGAGCATATTAATGTATATTTCAATTGAGCCTGATTCATCTTACGTGGAGTTTTTTTTTTTATTTATTTATTTTTTTTTTTACAAATATATCATTAAAGGTTATGTGTTTTCTTGATCTTGCCCTATAAATACTTTTTTAGATTGTAAATGTCTGGGCTAGGATATGAACAATGGCAAGGCACAAAACTTTGGAAACACTAAGACTCATGAGGTCTTTAACAAGTGATTTCACTCTTAGTCTTACGAAATTTTCTAAGCTGACATTATAATTGATGGTGTGTAAAAACACCATGGGACAAAAATAATACAGAGCATTGAATTTGTAGCCTTGTCACATTAGTGGCTAGAAAACTATCCATTGATATTAAAATGTGTTATTTAGTACCATAAGCTTTGTGACATTAACTTGGAAATTGTCAATATCATTAGGTTAACAAAGGCTACCTTGAATAAGGCAAAAAATATGGTGGAGTTACAAAAATATGAACTGGCCATTTATGAAATTGAGGAAATAATAGCAGGTTATAAATGTTCTGCTGGCTAAAAATAATATAGATGAATGTCTTAAATATAGTGGCAAGTGAAGGGTTAGGCGTAGAAGTTTTTTTTTTTTAATACCTCAGGAAAACTTTCACAGAATATTTGAGTTTCAGAAGTAATTAAAAAAAAACAATAATAATAAATTACAAAGCAGAAAATATGTGAGATGTATTTGTCATAATGATTAGGTTTTTGAAAACCTCTGAATAGCCAACTTAGTCTTTGAATTATTTGATGTCTAATGAGAAAGAATAGGATCAGGAGATAGAGGTAAGGAGTAAACCGCTGAACGCACTTATATAAATATTTTACGAAGGTGAAAATAAAACAATTAAGGCAGCACACTAAATATACATCACATTGTTACAATTTTGTAGGCCTTAAAATTATTAAAAATATTTACTATATTTAAGAATTTCCATTTACCAATCCCTTGCCCATTGTGTAAATTTAACGTATTCATTCACTGTCTTAAAACAATACTCTTAAATGTGCTCTGCTTTGTGTTAGTTATGGCTGTTTTAGCCACCACCTCGACATTTAATGAGTTCTGACTGAATCACTCAGAGTTGTTGACCCTTTGTCCCAGGCTTTTTCCAAAGCCCTTTGTCTATGCTCTTGACACAAGTCTCACACGTTGCTTTTTCCCAAGCGTAACATTGTATGTATGCCTCTGAGGCTAGCAGGTCTATTCTCTATGTCTATGTGTGTGTGTGGATATGTCTATCTTTCCCTTTCTGTCTTTTCTGTCTGTCTCTCTCTCTCTCTCTGTGTGTGTGTGTGTGTGTGTGTGTGTGTGTGTGTGTGTGTATTTTTTCCTTCAAGACTTCATGGGGAGAGTGTGAGAGATGCAAACCTCTTATTTACTTTCTGTCTTTCATCATTTTTAGAAATGAGAGTCAATAGCTCTTGTTTTAATTATCTCCAACTGTAAAGACTAGGCATTTAAGCATATTTGAACCATTTCTCATCGTTACTAACCAAGTATTTCATAGTGAATTCACATATACCATATTTGACTTTAGAATAAAGAACTCCGGGTTGGCAAGATTTCGTACACCACATGTGTACTAATAACAATAAACCTAATTTATTATTTATACTCTGAACCTCTTAAAATGGTAGTTTTAGAAAACTTTCCGTTGTGCTAGATGCAATATGCTATATTTTTCAAACATTATAGAGTAATCCTTATAGCAAGGAACCAGTGGCTTAAAAACGCTTTTTAAGAGTTTGTGGCTGATGCCAAAACTTAGGGGTCAATACCTGAAGTTTCTTCAGTCTCTTGAGTTCCCTAATTCTGCCTTTCTTGTTTTTCCTCTTCCTACTGCCTTCCCTTTCAGTACTTTCACTTGTTACCAGAGGATAAAGCGGATATGGAGCCTCATGGCAAATGCGTGACTACCAGATCTATGACTCATCTATGGGGACAATATTCCTAAAAAAGAGTCTAGAATTGATGCACAGAGAGCAGAGAGTACCTGGCTTCAGCTAAAATGGTGATAACGTGTATTGTAGAAGGGTCTAGTTATGTTCTGAGCTTTTGCGCTCACAGCTCTAGAAAGCTGGAGGATGGTGAGGGCTTTTTCAGACTTGGGAAGGAATGTATGTGCATGAGTTGCATCGTTGTTTTCATGTAATTTGGAGTAAGGTACACCTGCTGGTCTTAAATTGTTAGAGGTTAAGACTCCAGGAACAGGCAATTCACCAGTGATTTAAGTTCAAAGTGATAAGATGGCCCTTCCCTGAGTATTTTCCATATTTTGAATTGCCATAGTATCAATATGCTAAAATAATTAAATTGGAGGCTATTAGATGGAGGTGTCTTTAACAACCTAGGTTCCCACTTAAGGAAACAGAAACCTAACTCTTAATTTAAAAGAAAATGAAAATTAAGTTCATGTAATCACAGGGACCCAAGTAGACATTAGTTATATTGTCTTGAACTTTCTACTGGGATAATCCAAATAGGGCAACTGATCAAACTTTAACCAATCAAATGATTTTTTTGCCTTGCTTCAGTATTCACCCTATAAAAGCCTTCCCCTAGGACTCCTTTGGTGGAGCACCAAACCCAATTCATGAATTGCTGTCTGTTCAAATAAATTTTTAAATTTTAATGTGTCAGTTTATCTTTTAACAGATGCATGCACATTTTATATCATAACATCTACCTACATGCAAATTTTCTGTTTCATATTTAGGGTGAGAAATGGCTGAGAGTCAGGCTTCTAGAGTCTAGTCTCACCAGAATATTAATTAGCTTTGTGGTTTAAGGAAAGGTACTACAGACTCATTCGTCATGACCTTTGAGAGAATTTACTGCTTAAAAGGTCTTTAATTCCATGCATTCCTGGTCCTTAGATATATCTATATATTATAATCTTCATGAGGCCATGGCTTCTATATCCGACATGTCTAGAAGAGTTCTGGTTATAATTTAAGCACTCAAGAAATTAAATTCATTCTAAGGAAATAAAGTATAAAGGAATACACTTCTGCCATAAATTAAGGACTATCTTTTATTATTTCCTTGTTCTCAGTGATGTACTATTAGTGTGTAGAATGGGGTTAACTCTGAAGCTGTTTACTGTGAGACCAGCCTTCTTTAGACTTCAAATTGAAAGATTATCATAACTGGATATTTTGAGCTTTGTGAGCTATATGTCTAGACAGATAAAGTACAGAGACTAGTAGTAGAATTGTAATGAATTTGTATAATTTCCTACTAGGCAATAAAGAACCTACCCCCACCAAAAAAAGCATTCCTAGAATTAAGAGAATTAGTTATAGCTCATAATTTATCTAGTATGATTTACCACTCACCTGAGAATGACCCCACTTTATTTTACTTAATTGGAGACGATGTAAATGAAGAATCATTGTCTGGTAAGATGTCAAGTAGGACTGGTTAGGGGTTTTCATTTATAGAGAGAATAAATGCCACCTGTTTTGGTGGGAGTTGTTTTTCATTTTTTTTTTTTTTTAAGCATGAGTTCCTGAACTTCGTCAGTTGAAACCATAACTCCCGCAGTTACAGTTAAGTGTGTGAGAATATTATTAAAGGTACATTTTCAGTAGAGGAAGTCTCCAGAATGTGTTACTACTAATCTTCTTGTGAAGATTGTGTTATTAATCTTCTTGTGCCATTAGTGGTATTCACATGATAAAATGTTAATGTTTTTCTTCTAATTTAAGTGCATTTCTGAACATACCTCAAAGCCAAGCCATGCTGGGTTGAAATAAGGAATGTGATTGGATTTGATTTTAATAGAACATAACATTGATGGAACTGAGATTGACCTCATTATGATTCTTGATTCCATATGAGATCTTTGCTTTAGGCATTAAAGAGCATATGGTAATAACTTTTTTTATGCTTTGCTGTTAAAGATTTAGTGGGAAGATTATCTGGAATACTTTTTATCAAATATCTTATTTAAATAAGAGGAATTCTTTAAAGCATTAGCATTAAAAATTCAAAGAGCCTACAAAATTAAAGATAGAAAAATCTATTAGGTTATCTTCCATCTCCCAGGAAAGGATTACTTCAGAGGAAAGAAGCTATGAAAATGAAAATAAAAACTGAAACAATTTATCAATATTACAGGTGAGTGAAGAAAGGATGTATTGGATTGTTTAGAGAAATCAAACGAAATAATTTTTTAACCTTTAAGAAATCTTTTACCTATTTTTATATATTAAGTTTATATGTCTAAAGCATTTACAGTTAAATCGTCAGTTATTTTTGTTGTTTCTAAACCTAAGTAATTTTGAAACCTTTTTATTACAAATAAGCAGCTAATATTCAAATTTGAATATTCGCAAAACAAATTATGTGCTTGCAGTACTTTAACATGTTTTGCCTTTTGGTTTTGAATTCTCAATACAAAATTCTGTTTAATCACATTTACGTGATATTTTCATTTTGTTATATAATATGCACACAGATTAAAATAACTTTAAAGATGTGTGTGTTAGAAAGCAATTATCAGTGTATTTACAGATTTTTTCTGATATTTTTCTTTTCAAGAATCAATGAGCTACTTTTGAATGTGAAATAGACGGACTAGGAAACAAACTTTACGTTTGTCAGCATATGATATTACTGATACTTTCAATTTGAATGATCTCTTTTTGATGATTCAGTACCTTTTAGAAAAATGTTCAGTGTTTTAGATACCTAACCCTGACTCTGTCCTTCTCCAGCAAGACATATGTGGCTTTGTTTCTTGTGGCGGGAGGAGATGTTATCTAGCCACAGTGTGGCTGGGATGGTCTGCTCCTGGGGATGAGGTATGACTGGTCCAATCTGGATACTTGAGTGGAATGCTGCCACCCACGATCAGAATCTATAGCCCCAACAAAGTGTCACCAGTATTGACGTTTTATGTTCTCTAGCTGTTATACACCCCTTCTTCAATTTCAAGATTGATCCTACAGATTGAGGTAGAATTGATGCTAAGGGTCGAGTAGTTTTAACCCTGGAGAGAGAAAAGATGAGGGGGATGGGTAAAATAGATGGCTCTGAAAGTTATTTTAAAAATGATATTAATTTTCATACCTGAAAGGTATTAACTTATTATGTGCCAGTAAATGTGCAGGTCCTAATAAATTATAACCAACCAAGCAAGAAAGCCCTATAGAATTTGTCCTGTTTGTTGCCCTAAAGTTGCCCTCACTCCCTACTGTCTGCCAGTTACACTGGCCTCCTTTCTGTTTTTCATCTTCATAGACCCCTTCTGAAACACGCCCATTGCACTTTCTTGTCTCTCTCCCTAGAAGGCTTTTGCTCGGAAGTTTTTTTTAATCCTTCATTGTCTCAACACAAATATTTCCTCCTCAGTGGTCTACATCTTTCATTTTAGTTCTGTTGTATTTTGCTGCTGTATCCCTAGTGCCTAGAATACTGCCTGCTATATATAATAATATATATATTGATCAAATGAAAGATAAAGTGATATCATTTAGTCTTCATAATAACATGAGGTATATTTTGTTATTAACAGTTCATAATGGGAAAACGGAGTCTTATGGAGGGAGATTTAGTGACTTTTCTAAATTTAACCTACTAGGGTGAGGCAGATATAGAATTCAAATTCTGGTCTATATATGGAAGTTCATCTTTAAACACTGAACTATACTGTCTATACTGCTTTGGTAGTGTGAATTTTGTCATCTGTTTCGAGTAGCTTGGTTCACATGCCAATAAACTCATGTTATTGTTTGTTTTCACTATGTGCTGCACAGCATAAACATATTATGCTTATAATTTGAAGTAGATCCCTTTCGCTACATTTTATGTGAGAGCAGAACCGCATTTGCATATTCTTCTTAAAGCCTCCTAAAAGGGATTGTTGAATTGTGTCTTTTAAAAGTAATGCTGAAATCAATGTCATATCCACACTTAAACAAGGAAATAATTCTCATAAATAATACAAAGAAATGGAAACATTTTTGAGTAGTAAAAACTTTCTTCTGCTCTCAAAAATGTAAAATTTCTTATGATATTTGGATTTCATGCTCAACTCCAAATGGGAATTGCCATCATGATGTAATAATCCATTTCACTCAATGAAAAGTTTAGGTAGAAGAATATAAGATTACTAAGGAATAACTGGAGACTTTACTGATAAGTTATTATAAGTTAATTTGTTTTTGGACAGAGTTCCAGGTTTTCTTTGTGACCATAGTTCTACACACTTCTTGTTTTCTAGACCACTGGCACATCTGCACAACAGGTGATATGTAATTTCATCAAATAGGTTTTATCACTTTCCTTATAATGAGATATATTTTTTGTGCCTCTCCTTGATATACTTACTTTGAAGCATTTCTGGCTGAATACCTCTTTTCTTATTTTATGGATGAGAGGAGAAAAAATACAAGATTTTTTCCATCAATTTTTCCAACTTATACATGTTTTGGTTCAGCAATTTGTGCAATGAGAGGTGGAAAACCTGAGCAGTTGCTAGGGTGTGCGCTTTCTGTAGATCGATCCACACAGGACAGAATAGAGTGCATTCTGAAGAGGTAGGAATTAGAAAGTGATGCCAAATCAGCAAAACAAAACGAAGCAAAAAGCCTGAAGCAAGTTAATCATGACAAAACCTGCACAAAATCTGGAGAGCAAGTTGCTGTACCTTGAACCTTCAATAAACAAATTCACTTTGAATTTTAGTACGATAAAAGATTTAAATGCAAACTGATTCAAGATGTAAAACAAAGTCGCTCAAATAGGCAAGACAGACTAGCCTACATAAGGAGATGTTGAGTTTGAGAAAAATTAATAGTAACATTTGAATACTTTAAATATTTTACAGTTTAGAGACAATTTACTAAAACATTATTGTAAGATCAGAATAGTAACATATTTTTCTTTAGAATACAACTTTTTCCGCCTTTATTTAAATAAATATGATTCTACTAAAATGGAATATTCATGTTTGGTAAGATCATAATATTTTAGACTTAATTCTTAACCCAGGAACTTTAACAATTTTCTATGCAAAACTCTTATGGCAATGAACAAGATAAATTCTATTATAAAACAACTAATTCTTATTTTTTACAATCATGTATTTCAGCTTGTTAGAATATTTTCTATTATCAGAACCGGCTTTGTTAGTAATCATGCACTGGTAACCATCTATATTGATCACATGGTAAACAACATTAGAAGTGGTTATCTGTTTGTCTTTACATATCTTGGTGGAAATACCAACTGCTAAATTATGAATGGCATACTCTAGAATTTAAAAGCATGTCGTTTTGATATCTTCTCAAAGCTAGTAACAGGTTGTTGTAATTGGAAAGTCTCTTTTGAATGAGACATAGATGCAGAACAACACTAGCTCATTATAATTACATGCAAAGGGAAAAAGGTAACATGAGGTAGTCTTTGCTGAGATTCATATTTTATGTAGTTGGGCGGACAGGTCTTAATGATATATGCAAACTCTAAGAAAGTATCTTTGGTATTTTTAAAGACTTAGGCAGAAAACTGGATTTGGGAAGCATTGTTGGAGGTTTCATTGCTCCTTTCATTAAGTGGCTGGGACAATGAAGAGAGAAAGTTTGGGAAATAAATGTTTGGCTACAGAGATGGCATTCATTAATGACATGAAGAATTTTTAGCCTTGCTGAAGACACAAGTGGTCTCTAGGTACAGAAAAAACAAAACAAAAAGGCAAGAAGACAGACTTTTGTCACTCACAATAACTCTATAATAGTTATATATATATATATAACTATTGTGTGTGTGTATATATATATATATAATATACACAATGGGGCTGCATCAGAAGGTAAAATTTCTTAGTTTGGGGGAATATTGATATCAGTGAACAACTTCTTGGTGAGAGAACTGTAAAGAGAGTTCAAAGTGTAAGTGATAATACCAGGTGATTTTTAAATTTCCTTATAACTTGAGATTTTACAATTTTATTTATTTTTCTATACTTCAAAAATGTGTACAAAGTTGTAAAATGTCCTATAAGATATAAATATAAATTTTTCTCATTTATAAAGAAATTGTCTCTATTCTAATCCAATACACAGACTGTAAAATGTATAGAAATTTAAAAAAATATATATTTAATGTACTGCATCTTCTCCAGGTTGAGATTTTTTAAAAGGACTATTTCATGTGACCCCACATTAGAGAATTGTGATACTGCAGGTTAGCTCTATTAGTCAACACTTATGGGAAAAAAAGTAGAAAGAAAAATCTAGAACAATAAGTTGGGGATAGAGAGGGGACTGGATCTCCATGAAGAGAGGAAAGACAAATAACGAGGGTATATTTTTAGACCTGAAACGGCAGCTATGTGTGTATTAGAACAATGTCTGGATTTCATGATGCCAAACAAATTCTTTTATGACAATTGTCATAGTACTTCAGGTTCAATCCATAATTCATCAAACAGTTTAAGCCAATCTATTCTGTATTTAACCATGTGAGACTATATACTGAAAATCTGTAGAAAATGGAAATTATATATTATAAAGTTTTCTGAGATATATTCTATAAAAGTGAAGGATTTTTGTTATATGTTATGGCGCTGGGTTATGACATTCCTAAAATATAAGTAATAGGAGTCATCTGAATCACTGTATTCTAATTTAATTATAAACAGTTAAATAAAACCCCAAGTAAAATCTAAACATCCATAATTTATATTTTAATTTTCATTTTTGAATCATTTCAGTGAAAAACAAGTTATTACATGGGACATATTGCAGTTTGAAACCTCACTTCATGATGACTGAAACAAAAACCTCTGACCTAATATGAGATGGCATATTTTTTATTGCAATCAGGATGTAATAACTACCAGCATGAATACTTAGAACAGTTCTCCTCCTTCTGTTTTCAGCATTGGGTTTATCTACATTTTTAATGAATTGGATAGCTTATTAGGTCGTATGACATCTGAGGTCCTTTCCAGCCTGAGATTCTAATATTCTATTTTATGTTTCTTTTCTTGAGAATCATTATTTTTTTCTCTAGTAAGATTTACTGTTTCCTGTGCTAATAATTCAATAATTTAGAAAATAGTTGTCAAAAGATTGAGATATTATGTGAAATCCTTAAAATTGGGCCAGTTACTTTGCCAAGCATAGCCAATAATCTTGGAAGTGCACATTATCAGTTAGTTTTGATTATAGCTGAAGATGTTGGGAGAATAAATGGGACTGGAGCAACATATTCATCACTACTCCAAGGGATCCTATTATAAATATATCTCCTGAAACCCAAGTGACTACTGCAAAGAGGGGAAACTCTCTTATTCAATATAAGCAGCACCAGTAGTTAGCTAGTAAATGGACACATTGGTAACAGTATAGAATCCAAAAGTCATTAATACATATAACCATAAGCATTTATTTTAACTGAGTATATATAAATATACTTTAGATAACCTATCTTTTGTTTAATAGTCAGGACTTTTTCTTTGATAATTGGTTTTCTCTTGGACATTTTTGTGTTGTATTTTTAGTATAAATGACATCCATTATGTGTTTCTCCCATCTCTAGTTTCATGTTCTTGGAAAATAAGTGAGAATATAAACATACTTGCAAAGTTATCTGTGAAAAATCCTTCTAGGTTTTTATGCTTTTTTTAAATACCTAATTCAACAAGGCTTTTTCAACTTTCCACCATGAATCTGATTCTCAAAACTTTCAACTACTCGTTTTTAATTTAACACTCAAGTCTTACTGATTTTTATAATATTTAATCAAATTTATATCATTATAATTAAATGTACAAAGGACAGTTGAGTTTGAGAGCAAACACAACTGACTAGGCATACAACCCAATTGAGTGAAGAAGCTCATGGTGAAAATGTAGTCACTAGTGTGAGTGTTCAACATGCTGTGGACATTAGTCATATTTAACAAAGGAAATGCTAAGTAAAGATTAGTTCGGTGCATCAGATAGATGTAGGTTAGTTAAGAGAGCCTTCAATGTTTTAATTTCTTTGATTATAAACTCCTTGAATGAAGTGACTGTTTCTTATGCATCTTCATATTTCCTGTTTACCTAGCATAGTACCTAGACATAACATACATAAGCATTTGTTTCTTCATTTGAGTTATAGCATTGACAACATGTAATTGTCCTAATGAGACACTGTTTCCTCTGAGGATATGAGTGGTGGTTGTATTTTACTATTTTTTTCTCTATGCTCAGCATGTAAATAAAGCAATGTTAACATCCTGTTTGTGTTTCATTTTGATTGCCATTTGGTAGCTTGAGTTGGAGAAAAATTTATGCACAGTGTTTAAGAGGACCAATTTATACTGAAAGCTTTGGAATTATTTTAGAGCCACCGTGAAGCCACTACAAATTGCAATTTCAGTCATAGAAATGCTAGAAATCAAATGAATAGAGTAACATTTGGTATGTAATACCAAAACATGTTTGTATTACTCCCTTGAACACAAGCAGCAAAAAGAGTTAACCATTAGTGGACTATAAGATTTTTACTATATGTGTGCTTTCTATAAACTTGTCATTGCATTTTATGAATGTGGTACATGTTCATAGTTTTTAAAGTCAAAGAGTAATACAAGACTTATTATCATTTTTGAAAAGCTATCTTCTTACCCACCACTCCCATTCCTCTCTCCCTATTTCCTAGACTGAACCTAATTTCAACTCTTTCATAGTTGTTTCTTCTCATATGTAGTTTCATAGTTTATGCCAATAATGACCACAAGGCAGTTTTCTGATATTTCAGTTTCAGTTATGGTCTACCATCTTCCTACAAGAAATGATGAGTGCTTTTCCTCACTTCATGTCTTCCTCCACACCTTGTTATATACGTTTTTCCTCTATCCCATCCTTCCAAATCTTATGGCACATATTTTTATTAAATTCACATTCAATAGTTTGTAACTATATAATCACCGATCAAAGATAAACCATTCAGTGTACCATGATTAAATTTCTTTTCTGACTTTTTTGTGGAACCAATAATTTTTTTCATTTGTTTATTTTCCTATGTAAACATCACTAACTCAGTGCAAACTTTCTGAACTTATAGATTGATCTCAACAGGGTCAAATTCGTGAAGGAATCTAGCAGTCCTATTTTCTCTTTAAAGACAGCTCCTTAGAGCCTATCAGTCACTACTCCAGTGAAGTTGGTTTCCCTCACGTCTGGAGCACAGTTGTTACTTAAGATTTCTCTTGGCCGGGCGCGGTAACTCACACCTGTAATCCCAGCGCTTTGGGAGGCTGAGGTGGGCAGATCACGAGGTCAGGAGATCAAGACCATCTTGGCTAACATGGTGAAACCCTGTCTCTACTAAAAATACAAAAAATTAGCCGGGCATGGTCGCGGGCACCTGTAGTCCCAGCTACTTGGGAGGCTGAGGCAGGAGAATGGCGTGAACCCGGGAGGTGGAGCTTGCAGCGAGCCAAGATCATGCCACTGCACTCCAGCCTGAGCGACAGCGCGAGACACCGTCTCAAAAAAAAAAAAAAAAAAAAAAAAAAAAAAAGATTTCTCTTCATCATCACAGTGGGAATTGCCTCTGCCTCTTTCATATTGTTTTATGAATCTCATGTCTGTTACTTGAGAAAGAGTGATTGAAGGGCAAATTCCTTGAAATCTTGACTATCTCAAAAACTCTTTTTTACACCCTCACATGTGATTGATCATATAGCTTGTTATAGAATTCTAGGTTGAAAAAAAATAACCCCCCGAAATTTTGAAAGCTATAATACTCCATTCTATT
Organism: Gorilla gorilla gorilla; assembly: GCF_029281585.2. NCBI lineage: Eukaryota > Metazoa > Chordata > Mammalia > Primates > Hominidae > Gorilla > Gorilla gorilla. The sequence continues at coordinate 179,641,108 of NC_086017.1, forward strand.
CTTGTCTTCCTTCCAGTTTGAGAAGTCTGATAACATTTGGATTCTCAATCTATTGTATCTGGTTATTTTCTAAAGGTTTTACAATTTTTTATTTCTACCTGGTGTTCTGAAATTTCATAATGTTGTGTCTTGGTGTGGGCCTTTTTTCATTTATTTGTGCTATATGTTTGGATGACTCTTTTAATCCAGAAGTGTATGTCCTTCAGTACTGGAAAATTGTAGTCTTATTTCTTGGGTCATTTCTGACCCTGCTTTCTCTCTTTTATCTTTCTGAAAACTTCACTGATCAATGTTGATTCTCCTAGATTGATTCTCTACTATATGTGTATTTTTAGTCTCTTATTCTCCATCCATTTGTTTAATTTTTTTACTCTGAGAGATTTATTCAACCTTTATATTGGATTATTTTTAAACATTTAAAATGTCTAAATGTTCTTTCCTGTTTTCTAAAAGATTTTGTATTTTCTGATGAAATTACGTAGGTATAATATCTACAGTATCTTCTTTTATCTCTGAAAGTACACATACACAAATACCACCTCCCCCCACCACACACACACTTATTTAGGTTTTTTATCATTTTATCTATTTTTATCATTTTTTTCACTGTTTATTTTAGTCTTTCTCTCATAGTAGAGGCATTTCTCAAATGTAATCCTTGACTGTCCACTTACATTTGAAAATGAAGTACACAAAAGGCTGACGGGAAGTTGTGTGTGTGTGTGTGTGTGTGTGTGAGAGAGAGAGAGAGAGAGAAGAGAGTCATCTTTGGGTAAATGAACAGGGACTAGCTATTTTTTTTTTTCAGGGAGGACGTGCAAATGTCAGTCAGAATCTGTAGGTTTTTTTCCTTGGGCCGCTTATTTTCCCCAGAAAAGAATTCTCCGTTCTCATTCAATATGGAGAGTATATTTAACCCCTGTTTTTAGTGTAGTACTTCATCCTCACCTTTAGCTAGTGTCCTTAAACCTTTCCAGAAAGCAACTTTATGTAGGGAGAGTAGTTCAGCTGACTGAGTGAGCCAGGGGTTCTGATAGTCTGTATTCTCTTATATGGACTTTAAAACAAAAATACTCCTGCTCTGTCCCACCCTTCACCCGAGACTTCAGGGGTCCCTGAAAAATAATTTCTAAGTCTGGCAGGGATATGGCATATGAATCTGGCTTCCATCCTCCTGGTAAACCCACTTTACTTACCTAAGCAGTGAAGTTTCTTGGTTTTGCTAACTCAGTAACTCCTCTTCCATCTGCTATCCTCTTTCAAAAGTTTATCTCTTATCTTCTGATATTTCATTTCCTTTTCTCTGTACACTGCTGTGTTTATACTGGATTTCCATATTTTCATTTTAGTAAGATTTTGGGAAGGAATGGAATAAAGATTAGAAAATTTTCTTCTCTCACTAGTAAGAGAAAACTGCTCAATATTTTCTTTTTAAATGCAAAATGTAGTGTATAGTCAGCTACTATTGTTTTATCAGTTCTGACCTTTGGTTAACAGTATTTTAACTTTGGATGTTACTTTCTCAAACTTCTTAAACCATTAGAGTAATTTATCATTTACTTTTATAACCTGAAAAATAATGTCTGAGCTCTCATAAAATGAAAATGGTTAATTTGCACGCTATTGCTTTTGAATGTTGTACTTCAGATTATGTTCTTAAATTTGTCTTATCTATTCTATAATGTGATGTTTTAATGCACATCTGATTCCCTATCATCTTAACAAGTATTTGCATTTACTGCTTTGTTTTCTTTATTTGATTTACCCTGTAAAATAGTCCCTTTAGCACAGATTAGAAGTAGTTTATTACTTATTGTCTGAGTCAATGAGATTTCATACATGTACATATTATATTCTAGTTATATTGTCTAAATACTCTGCATCACATACTTGAATCATTCTAATAACATAAATGTCAATTGAAATATATTACTTTCTTTTACAGATAAAAAGTATTAAGGGTATCTTCTTTTTAAATAATGTATGAATTATAAATCTATGCTTATAACTTTATGATGCCTTCAAGTAGGCAACAGTGTCAGTGGAAGAACTATAGTGTACATTTGTTTTTATGCCGCTAATAAAATGAAACTGTGTTAGGTTAAGAATACATTTTTAAAATGACAGTTAAAGTTAAATAGGAAGCCACTAAATTGTGTTTGTGTTCAAGTTTAAACAGAAAGCAATATTTACCCAGCATTCTTTGAAACAACCATTTTGGATGAAATTTTTATTAAACCTGGCAAATAAATGATGACATTCATGTTCTTAAGTGGAATAAAATGCTGGAAAAATGAACAGCTCCACCTTATGACCAGTTTTGCTATAGTTTTTAACCAGTCAGATTTTGGCTTAAGCCAAGCTTAATTGATGATTTAATTATCGCTTGGTTTAAGCAGAAAGTTTAGTGTATATTGTAGAAGATGTGTAAACAAAGAATTTTCATTACTTTTCCTCAATTGAGCTAGCTCAACACAGAAATTACTTGGGGAATCTTGACCTTAGTGGCAAACAGTAAACAACTAAAGGCAGTGTGGTAGGCTAAATAATGCCTCCCTAAATCCATATTCAAATTCCCTGACTGTGTGAAGATGTTACCTTACATGACAAAGGGGACTTTGCAGATGTCATTAAAAAATCTGGAGATGGGAAGATTATCCTGGACTATCCAGGTGGGCCCAATGAGATGATTATAGATGTCCTTAAAAGGGTTGGCAGAGGGAGATTAGACTACAGAAGAGGAGAAAGTGGTGTGATGTTGGAAGCAAACAGATTTGGAGATGCTGTGCTGCTGGCTTTAAAGCTGAAGGCAGAGTCTATGAGCCAAGGAGTGCAAGGAATGCAATTCTAGAGGCTGGAAAAGGAAAGGAAAAGGATTCTTCTCTAGAGTTCCAGAGGGAGAGTGGTCCTTCTAACAGTTTGTGTTTAGCTCAGTGAAACTAATTTCAGATGTCTGCCTTCCAGAAATGTAAGGGAATAAATTTGTTTAAGTGTAATTTGTTAGAGCAGCAATAGAATACTAATGCAGTCAATAGAAAACTATTACAGTATGAGAAAACTATCCCCAAATCACATAAAAAAGTACAAGACCAAAAAATAGAAAAACGAAGCCACAAAGCCATATTTCCCTTCAGCCATAGCCTAAATTCGTGCTCAAAGAAGATTCTTACAGAATATTTCAAATATCCTAGTTACCACTATTTTTGCAGAAAGGTTTTTGAGGGGGTTTTCCATTAGGTGGGATATTTAGTGAAGTGGTTTGTAAGTAAAAGTTATCAAAGGTAACCAAGCTTGAAAACTTTTGTTGTAATCCCTCCTGGAATTTTTCTTTTTATACCTTGTTCTCTAGGAGAAATAAAGTGAATTCTATAAACATTGTTATTATAAAGCAAGTTTAGGCTAATTTGTTTCCTGACTTTTGTAGAGATAGCTATGGCACTTACTTTTATCCTACACCTAATCATGGAGTAAAATGAAAAGCAAATGTATTACTTTTGTGAAGTTTATTGGGGGAGAGGTTGAACTGAAAAATACTTTATGAAGCTAAGACTTCAAAAATTTGCTATTTATAAATTGCATGTAGTATGTGTATATCAAAGTAAGGGCAGTAGTTATTAGTTCTTTTGAAATATTACATAAATTTCTGTATGAATTATCTCTTTGTATATAACAAAGCACCTCAACCCTTACTGGCATAAAATAGCAACTGTTTATTTGCTCATGATTCTGCAGTCTGGGCTGGGGCTCAGCCAGCAGATTCTTTTGCTGGTCTTGCTGTTGATCCTGCCTGAGTTCATTCACATAACTGTAGACATTTGACAGCTCAGCTGGGGCTGGGTAATACCAAATGACCTCACTGACAGGCCTGGCAGTTGATGCTGGCTGTTGGCTGTGGTGCCCGAGTTCTCCCCTGCATTCCCTCTCATTTTTCAGTAGGCTGGAGTATGTTTTTTCAGTTGATAATGGGAGCATTCCACAAGGACAAAACAAAAGCTGCATGTCTCTTAAGGCTTACCTTGAGAAGTCACACAATGGCAATTCTATAGCATTCTCTCCATGAAAGCAAATTATAAGGCCAGTCCATTTTCAATGGACAGAGAAATACAGTCTACTTCTCAATGGGCAGCGTGGTAAAGTCACATTGCAAAGGACATGGATATGAGGTGCTGTAGTTCATTAGGAGATCCTATTGGGATCACCCACCCCACATCTCTAATGCACGTTATCCCATGTTTTTTTTGTTTTGTTTTTGTTTTTTGTTTGTTTGTTTGTTTGTTTGTTTGAGATGGAGTCTCGGTCTGTTGCCCAGGCTGGGGTGCAGTGGCATGATCTTGGCTCACTGCAACCTCCACCTCCCTGGCTGAAGCGATTCTCCTGCCTCAAACTCCTGAGTAGCTAGGATCACAGGCATACACCACCACACCCAACTAATTTTTGTATTTCTAGTAGAGATGGGGTTTCACCACGTTGGCCAGGCTAGTCTCAAACTCCTGACCTCAGGTGATCCACCCACCTCGGCCTCCCGAAGTGCTGGGATTACAGGCCTGAGCCACCATGTCCAGCCCATTATCCCCTGGTTTTATCTTTATCCAGACAACATGGGTGTCTCTATTTTTTATTTTTAATTTTATGGTGTTTTGTTTTCTGTTTTGTTTTTTGAGATGAGGTCTCACTCTGTCACCCAGGTTGGAGTGCAGTGGCACGATCTTGGCTCACTGAAACCTCCGCCTCTCAGGCTCATGTGATCCTCCCACCTTAGCCTCTGGGAGTAGCTGGGACCACAGGTGTGCACAACCATGCCTGGTTATTTATTTATTTGTTTATTGGTAGAGATGAGGTTTCACCATGTTGCCCAGGCTGTTCTCAAACTCCTGTGCTTAAGCAGTCCACCGACCTCGGCCTGCAAAGTGCTGGGGTTACAGGACTGAGCCACCACGCCCCGGCTTATCGGCTTTTGTTTTATTTTGTTTTAATCGGTGATGAGTAATGGTAGGGAATAGTATGCCAGTATGCATGGGAGGAAGGATTGTGGAAATCTGGCTGGGGAAATCACATTACTTAACTATTTGAGGGCGTGTGTAGTGGACATTTATTTCTTCTTGTTACTGTTTTTTTCACCACTTTCTTTCAGATATGCTGTTTTGAATATGCAAAATATAAAGTACTGTTCTGTTTGAATGTAGAAAGTACTATGAGATTGTTCAAATTATTTGATAGAAATATATTGAAAACTGTCATGATTTGATCTCTGATTCCATGTTTGTGAAGGGAAAGTGGTTAGCTCTACAGTTGGGTGAAATTGGATGATACAACTACTAAGACATTTCCTTACGGCAGTGATTCTCAACCTGGCTGCACCTTAGATCACTTGGAGAGCTTATAAAAGTGTCGATGCTTAAGTCCTATCCCAGCACAATTACATCACAGTTTATAAGTGTCTGTATTTAAAAAAAAAAAACTTTACGGAAGAGTCTAATACATAGCCAGGATTTAGGACCACTCAGTGCTTTAATGGTTAGAGATTTGGAGGAATGGTTTGAAATAATAAGGTTTGTGCATATGATATAGTAAGGTCGGGTTTGTACAGGGGCCTCCAGCCACAGCTGATATACTGACAATGTCTCAATGTGGAAAAACTGTTTACCTTCTTGTTTGATTGGATAGGAGAAAAATGTCCTAATTTTCTGATGGGGCTACTAATTTTTAAACATACTTGTAGAGAGCAAAATAGCACCAGTGGCAACACATTATTTTGAACCAAGTAACTAATACTCCAATAGAGGGATAGCTAGATATGAAATAATGCTATAAGAATTGTCATGGATCAAATACATTTTTATATTATCTATTTAAAAGAAAAATATTTATAACTAGAGCTTTGTAATTTTCACTTTCTTTCACCAGTGGGGTTATTTTTAACTCACTTATAGCTGGAGTTGAAAGGATATTTTTTAGAAGTCAATGAGACTTTTCAAAGGAACAAGAGGCTATGGTACCCTCTAATACTCATTCTTAAATATATTATTCTCAGGAAATGGAAAAACACATCTGATTGTATGCAAACCATTTGTCCAGTTGCACTGTTTTATATAGGAGACAAAACTGTTAATGACTGGAGTTGAGGGATTTACCAGGCTCTAGAGTAATCTGGGATGGATAGAAATGTAGCTTCTATATTGATGCTACTGCAGTGTGGCTTGTTATAGAAAAGCTCCTTTCTCACTGATATTTTCCAAAGTGAACAAGTGTTTGAATCAGAGCTTCTCACAAAAGACAGAAATAATGGAACTCTTCATTTGTTGACCTGCCAAAGTGGCTAATTAAAAACAGTGTCTTGATTTCTCCACACTGTCATCCCAAATCAAGACCTGATTGTGAGTGGGGAGAGTAATCTGATTCTGTACCTGAAGTGAAAGATTAATGTCTCAGACTGGGTGAAGCCATCTAGTAGATAATATTTCTTTCCTTTTTTTTCTTTTTTCAAAAAAGTAATTACTGGTAGAGTAAAGAATATACTCAGGCATACAAAAATTTAAGATGACATGAAATCTTTGGAGTTACAGTTATGAGTTGATTTATTCCAGAGAATCCAGAAAAATGGTTCAATAAAACCATCTCTGCATTGTGAGACTGTGCATTTCAACCCAAGCTTTTAAGAGGGAAGAATCAGTATTGAGATTAAAAAAAAAAAATCCATCTAAGGAAAACGCTCTACATAAAGGCTCAGGATTTTAAAAATAAAATTAAATAAAATTACCCTTGCTTTGATCCTGAGGCTAAATCTAAAGTAATCTGCAACAACAGGCCTTTTTTGTTTAAGGATTCCCATTCTTTGAGGTGAGGTATGTGCTGTGTTTAATAAAGATTATGTGACTGATTACTTTTCACATACTGACAAGCTCCCTGTGGTGTCTTTTATGTGGATGGGGGAGATTATATTAAAGCTCTGTCTTTCTGCGTAGTGGCCACCTGCTCTTAAAAAAGGTTGTAGCAAACTTTCTTGGAAATAATGTTAGGAGTCCAAAGCATGATACAGAAACTGATGGGACTGATCTGCATCTAGACTGAGCAGTACAGTGAATAGCAATGAAGACAGGAGGATTGAGCCCCAGGCAAGTCACTATATCTGCTCAGTTGTTATATTTATCAAGGATTACACTAAAACCTAATTCTGATTATGAACAAAGTGCTATATCCTGAAGTAAAGATGGTGAGTAAACAAGAACAAGGGATAACCTTCTTTTTCTGTGATGTGTATGCATTTGATGAGCTTTATGAATGTATTTCCCTAATTGATTTCAAGGAAGAATTTTCTAGGGTGAATGTATGAAAAGCAATTTTTACATGAAGCCTTAATGTAAAGTCAAGTCAATGATTAGTAGAGATCCTCAAAGCAATTGTACTACATAGAAATCAATATAAATACTGTATTAAAGCATTTATTTCACTTATGAATCTGCATGTGTGTGGTTGGAAATAACTGCAGTATTACAATAAGCTAGGCTGAAGTTTGCATTTAAAATAGCAAAAAGGCAAATGTCTTCTATGTCACTGTCAACTATAGTTATAAATTGACATCTGATAAAACATCAAAAAACTTTGTAAGCTTTAAAATATTTCTGTAAGATAATATGACATCCCATGGTCTGTGTAAAAGTTAACATGCTCTTTCTCTTGATATTTTCCCCTTAACTTTCTCCTTCAATTGGAGTACTTGGTTTTCAGTCCTCCAGTCATTACTCTGTCTCTGCATGCTGTCCTTGGGCTGTCCTGACTATATTTTTTGGTTTTAAAATCTAGGATCTTCAAGTCTATTTACTTCAAATTTGCCATGGTTAAAATTGAGCTAATTTCCTACCTTCTTTAAATCTCTTTATGATTTATCCTTACCACTGAGTAAATGGTGTCATAACCACCATGTTCAGGGGGCTGGAAACCCATGAGTCCTCATGCATTCTTCATCAACATCCAATCCTCAAATTCTATTGGTGTTCGTTGTTTTTTGTTTGTTTGTTTTTATCTTCACTGCCACAAGTCTGATTTTATACTCTCATTTTTCACATGAAAATGGCAACAGCTTTCTAACTAGCCTCTGCTGTCTCACCACTTACCGAGAAAACATCCAAATTCCCTGGCACTCACACATGGCCTTTGACAACATGGTCCCTGCAAGTCCGATCTTTCCTCAGTTTTCTGGATCTCTCACCAGGTCCCCCCTTTTACTTGTTCTCTGGTGTTAATGAACTTCCAGGAGTTCCTGGATCTTCCATACTTCTTACTTGCTCACCCTTCTTTCTCTTTCTCTCTCTCTCTTTGGAATGCCCTGTTTTAATTGCCCACTTGGAAAGTTCCTTTTCATCTGTTGTATCACTAGTTCCACTCCTCTACCCCACACTATGCATTAATGAAGGTCCCTTGGAAGGTCCCTATTATGTGGCCCATGCCCTTTGAGCAAATGCTACCTTGATGTAAAACTTTCCACAAAGAAGTTAATGTTGGTAAAGTGCCACTTGGAAATTAAAGCACAGTGCTTTGAGGAGTTAAATCCAATGACCTTGTAAAGAACTGGAAATTGTTAACAATGGTGCTGTCTGTCAAGGCTGGCACACTAGAGAGGCTCCGTGTGGACACCAAGGTCTGAGCTCGTGAGGTAGGCGGGAGGGGGAGGCATGGTGATTATGGTAAATGGGGGGCCCAGACAAGATGAGTCTTTCTGTCTCAGGAGTCAAAAAAAGATCACTGAAGAGTAAAGCTAGGGTACAGAATGGCAACACCAAGTTTAAGTGTTGATGCAAGGGTTGATGGCGATGAGATGAAGCTGAGCAGGGAACCAGGTAGAAATGGAACTGAACAGGTGCAGGGAGGCAGGCAATGGAGCAAAGAGGTTTCTGGGCCACTCTCAGGATCAGTCATGAAATGTCCTTAGCTTCTCATTTTTTTTGGAGGATATGTGGAGGCATAGAGCTTGGTCACATTGGGCTGACGCAGGTCACTGATTCCTGCAACATCTAGTGATGCATTTCCAAACTCAGGTTAAAATAAAGGTCAAGAACTCCTGTTTTGCCATTTCTAAATTATTGGGATTAGACTATGAGCTTATTTCGAGGTATTTTTCAGTTCTTCTATGCTATGACTCTGATTTTGTTTTTATTTGGTAATCTTATATGGACAATAATTGCATTTTGCAAATTTAAAAGTATCATGCCAACATGGTTTGTCTGTTACTTAGCTTTCATTTTTCTTTTAATGTTGGAAAATTGTAATACAAATTTATAGATCCTAAATTAACAAATTACTCAAGACTTTAGAATTTCTTAAAATGTTATGGTATGCTTTTTTTTTTGAAAGCTCTACATTTTATAAAACCAAATTTGTCAGACGAAGTTTTAGGTATCAAGAAAGAATTCTGTGGATTTTTGTGTTGTCAGGGTATCTTAGATTGTAATTTTATGTATTTTCCTTTTGGTACCTCATAAAAACTAGAAGGGCTTTCTTGAACTGCATACTTTGTCAATGCAATTTGATAATGGAGAAAGACATTTAAGTCCAGAATGATTGGTGTAAAGTACACTGGGTGAGACTGTATAGTTGAATTTTCCAGATGATCGAAAATTGACAGTAAAGAAATATATACAAAATAGATTTTGAAAGAATTGTTGAATGTTTACCTGTCACTACATATTATCTTAGATACAGTACAGATAATCCGAATGGAAAATTGCACTGAAAATGTCTTCCCCTGAGTTATATTTGCTGGTTCTTACATAAAATGTTATTTATACAACAGATTTTATTGTATCTTCTCTTGCTTTACTCCTTTATCACCTTCTAGCTAACTGTCCTGACTTCAGACCTCTGTTAGATCTGCCAGATGTGCTCTCCTGGCCCATGAAATCAAGCGTGGGTGAGACCTGGTGCAGAACGGGAAGGCGACCCATACTTGGTTTCAGAGGCTGCGAGAATACCTGCAATTTAGAGGGAATACCATTTATGTTTATGCAGGACTTCCAGAGAAAAAACAAAATTTATTATAGACATAAAGAATAAGAGATGAAATTCATGATTATATTGCATTTCTGTTCCAATGGGATTAAAAAAAAAAACACGTATTCTAAGTAAATTGAACCAGGTTGACAGCTAATGATTTGATGTCTCTGTTAATGATTTTAAAACATTGTACAAATCCAAAACTGTTTACTCCTTCAAGGTATACCTCCTTTTCTCCCACTTCTCCAGCTATTGTGGTCCATTTGCCCTTGCTCTGGGCTAGTTCCTTGGTAACTAACAGAAATGGATGGACAGAGATGCCATGACAGGAGTATGGATTTTGCTGGGTCCTCATTTATGCTTGGGCATCTATCAACTCTTTTTCCAACATATTTTTGTTTCCCGCACAGCCCCACTCACAGATGCTTGCCTATAGGGCCAAAAATCTCTAGTTAGCAATCTGCCAGAATCCTGTTTTTTTGTGTAGGAGATTGGAGTTCTTTCAAATAACCCATCTGGTAAGATGTAGAGAAGTAGAGAAACTGAGGTAAATAAAATGTATATTGTTAAGTACTTTATTGCATACTTTGTACCTTTGCTGATAATTAATTTATAGACTATATCTGTTGAGCTGGTGTTGGTTAAGGTTGTATTTGCTTGTTTGTTTCTTTGTTCTATACTCTTTAAAAACTTTTGTGGGTGGGTAGGGAGGGTATAATGGTGTTGATGTATGTTGTCATCCCTTAGGCCAGAGGAACCATTTTACAATTACTTTTTATTTTCTCAACAAGAATTCTGAAGGCCTGTATCTTTGGCACAGAAAATTAAGCTATAAAGGCAAGTTCTGCCAAGTATATATTACATATCTCCTGGCCATGGATTTTGGTAGGCTGTGAGAAAAATATGAAAGTCATTTCCAAAGATTTATTTTGTATTTCCTTAAGTGACTTTCATATTTGTAATACATTTTCTATTTATAAATGGTATTTCTTTGTTCCACTTAAGGTACCTTAGCTTATAAACACACAAAATTAATAAAGGGCATTTCCCCATTTTGTTGGGTTCTGAGAAGAATAAACCAAATTCTTCGCCAAGGCTTTCCTTTTTTGGAAAATGCATTGGATAAACATGGTTTTCTTTGAATTATCTCAATTAAAGAGCTTCTCCTGGACATTCTAAAGAAGTGCTGTCTGGTAGATTTTTCTGTGTTGACAGAAATGACCTACAATCTGCACTAATTTGACAGACATTAGCCACAAGGCACTTGAAAAATGGCCAATGAACTAAATTTTTAAATTTATATAGCAGCGTGTGATCAGTGGCTACTATATTGTAGAGCATAGTTCTAGAGTACTTTAGTTATTTAGATAATTTTTTTATAGATTACAAGTTTACCAAATTCATCTTTATCAATTCTCTTATGAATTTGCTAGGTTTTGGTTAGTAGCTTAAGTTTGTGTATTTTAGAGCAGTTTTAATACATCACCATGTGTTTTGACTTAGTACTTTTAGGCTGCTACTAAACCAAACACAATACCATAAATTGGATAGCTTATAGAATTTTTCTCTCACAGCTCTGGAGGCTGGGATGTCTAAAAACAAGGCACCAGCAGATTCATTGTTCAATGAGGGCCTGTTTCATGGTTCCTAGATAATATCTTCTCACTTTGTCCTTACGTGATAGAGAGGGCAAGCAACTCCTTCAGGCCTCTTTTATAGTGGCATTAATTCCATTCTTGAGGTGTCTGTGCCCGTGACTTAATCACCTCCCAAAGGCCTCCCCTCCTAATGCCATCAACTTGGAGGTTAGGATTTCAACATACAAATTTTGGGGGCAACACAAATATTCAAATCATAGCATTCTTATATAATAAACTACTCACAAAATAGAGAGTGAACTAAAACAATTCTCCAAGTTTTAAACAATTTATATGGTTGCCACTTTATTTTCAATGAAAACAAATTAAATTTCTGCTGAAATCTAAAAGCTGGCCAATTATCAAGTGATCCCACAGTTATTGAGTGTTACTACTTGGACAGCATTAAATAAACCATTCTTTAAGTTACAAAAAAGATTTGAGGTGATTCCTCTCTTCAGCCATCCTACAGTCTTGATAGAAAGGCAAAACTGGCAGTTATGAAATAATTAAAAATAAATCAGTGCTAAACTCTGTTATGTAAAATAGGAGTATAGATGAGGGAGAGATCAGTGTGGATCATAGTAGCCAATCTCTGCACTTTAAAGTTAAAAGGACCCTTAGAAGTCATTCATTTGGAGTTTTAGAAATCATGAAATTGTATTTTATCAGGTTTACACACTCAAGATTTCACAGCCAGCTAATGGCATGTCCAGTGCTTGAATAAAGGTCTCTTGACCCTCAATTTCGTGATCACTTTTTACTAGTTAGCCCTATACCTCCTCCTGGAGGAGTTTGTCCTTAACAATTCATTAAAACATAGCTTGGGGTCAGCAATTATAGACCAAGTTCTATTGCAAATATCAGTTTCACCTAGCAGAGTGTTCCCCAAATTTTAGTTGTTTACTCAACACATTCATAATGTTTTTTTCATATCCTTCTACCATTTGTACTATTATTTATCCTTTTTTATTTGAAATTCATTAAAAGGAAAATGAAAGGCCAGAATTATTTGTCATAAGTAAAAGATAACTAGGAAGTAAACACCTGAAAAATAAAAGCTAAGCTATAAATTCCCAGCCACACACTTTGTCTGCCTAAGCCAGAGGCCTGTTCTCTTTCTTATAAAGGAGATTACTGAGTAATGGAAAAACATTAGATGCCATAGTCCTACATTACTATAAAGAGCAATCCTTTCCTTCACCTCCAGTTTCAAAATTGTGAGATTTACAAGGTCCAACTGTGGAAGCTAATATCTCCTATTGACCTCCCTGTGGCTGTTTTGTGACTGCCTTAGGAAGAAATTAGCCATGGACCTGCAGTTCTGCATGAGCTCATGTGCATGTCTGCATGAATTTGTGTGTCTGTATTGGTTGGTGGTGGGGGTTAGGGAATGGTGGTTACTTTTTAAATTATGCATTAATTGCGTATATTTCCTGATTTTCTTTCTTCATTAAAACAAAGCTCTTTTGAACTGGTTGCTTTTGTCCTTTACAAGGGAAAGTAATTGTATAGTTAATCCTATTTGTTTCTAATGTAATTAAATGGAATTTAGATAGATTATCTCTCCATATACAAACATGCAATTCTTATCATTTATAAAGCAAAAAAATAAAAACCCTTTTATTGTTTTTGGTGGAGCAGTCGGGGCACATTAGTAACTCTGTGGCTTATGTAAGAATGACATGCATTTTTCTCTTAAAGATGAAGAATGCTGTCAAAATATACTTTTAAAAATTAAGAAAAGTAAATGATTCCTACAAATATCAAATGAGAATATTTCACAGCTTATTTAACCCATTGATGAGAACCCTCAGTATGGTGACTCAGTTTTAAAGAGACTTTGAAAAGCAGATATTTGTATAGTCTGGAAAAGTGTGATGAAATATGTTTGCTGAGTTAGAGAAAATGCTCATTAATGTCCCACAGGATAATAAAATCATAACCTTTGAACATATATTTTCAACCAGAGACGAAATGGTTTGTATCACTACCAGACAAAAATATACAAGTTAAAAGTACCCAGAACAACTCTGGGTACTTACCAATAGTAAATGGTAAGTAAAACAATGACATATTTCCTGGTTCTTGGGAACCCAGGTAATTTTTCCCCTCAGGGTTTTTTGGCAAAGTCTGGTGACATTTTTGGTCTTGGCACCTGGAGGGTGCAACCATCATCCAGCATACAGTCTAAGGATGCTGCCAAACATCCTATAATATAAAAACATCAGTTATTTCTGCCTCCTCTCATACCCCCAGAAAAAATTATCCCAGCCAAAATATCAGTGGTTCTCAAGTTGAGAGACACTACCCTAGAGAATTAAATCACCTTTGTACAGGCCTGATAGTGCTCCAGTGTGACACTGAAAGGGCTTGCTGCCATTCTTTTGTCTGTTCTGGATAATTTTTCTTACTAATGCCATAAGATTTTCCATGCAATACGATGTTTTTGTATTGTCTGAATGTACCCAGAGGAAGCAGACATAGTGAGCTAGGTTAGGGCTCTGCTTGGTTATAACATTTCTTGTTCCTGTCTCATTCTATTGTTGTTTTCTTACATTTGAATGGAAAAAAAAATCTAAAAATAAATGGCGAAGAAATGCTAAAACATGCATTATCTGTCACTGTGACCATTTTAATGAATGTCATTCCATTTTCTACAGGATAACATTATTTTCAGTTGGCTGTGTCCTTTCCTGATTGACACTGTGATTCTTGAAAAATAAAAATTGATGCACAATAATGTAGTATAGGAAAGAAGTACATATTAGAAAAGCATAGACTCTCCCTGCTCCTGACTAATTTCTTTCAGTTAGAAAGTTAAGGAAAACTGACATATTCTCTCTAAGAAAATATGGAATTGGAAACACCACATCTCATTCTTTTCAACCCTTCAATAGATTGAATGGAAAGTCAGCAATTAAGAGCAGTCTTCTCTTATACCTCCAATTTAGTGAAAAGGTAAAAACAGAAGGAAAATTCATATATAACATACTACGATATTCCAGGAACAACCACTATAATTTTTGTGTATTTGTTCAGACTTTTGCTAGAAACAGCCTCATTTTCTTTTCTATTTAACTTAATGTTTTTTAATGTAACATATGCTTCTTGGAATAGGCACAAGCATACTGAGATGAGGGTGAAGACTTGCTTCTGTACCCAAGAAATTCCTGTGTCAGTACCCAGAGTTCTAATTGTAGAGAATATGCAATAGTATATATTAATTTTGCACTTAATATCATACTATCAGAATTTTTTTCATGCTGCCACATTGTGCTCCTAATCATTTAATGCCGTGATTTATATAGATTTAAAAACAGCTCAAGTTTCCTGTAAGAAATATGATGCAATATATAGTTGCATTTCTCATATAAGTAAGCAGTAGGATCACACTCATATACAGGAGTAAAATTATCCTCCAAATAATCTGCACAGGGCCTGGTACTTGCTAGGTGCTTAAAAAATGTTGATTTTCTTTTATTCAAGTTCTAGCATTTTTATACTGGAAGGAATCATGACATTGGCACATTCCTTTTTTCTCTTTTTATCTTTTTTAATAGTAAAGGAACTGAGACCTTGTTAATTATTATTATTATTATTATTATTATTATTATTATTATTATTATTATTATTATTTTAGACGGAATCTCATTCTGTCGCCCAGGCTGGAGTGCAGAGATCTTGTTAATTTAACTGGGGCAATGTAGAACTCTGTACTTGAACTTAAAATATTAGGTTCAAGTGCTATCTCTGCCTCTTATTGACTGTATGATAATAGATGAGCCACTTTACTTCTTGAGGCATTTCAGTATATATTGGAGAGAGAGTTGCACTAGGTAAAATATGTTGTTTAAGATTTAAGGATTTTTGTTTTTTGCTTCTATCCAAGAGCTCATGCTGATAAAATTGATATAAATATAATGGTAATGTGAATTAGCACAACCACTAGGGGGAAGAATATGGAGTTCCCCCAAACAACTAAAAATAGAACTACCGTATGATCCAACAATCCCAGTTCTCGGTATATATATTTTAAAAAAAGTATATTAAAGAGTTATCTTCTTCCCATATATATTGCAGCACCATTCACAATAGCCAAGACATGGAATTAACCTAAATGTCCATCAATGGATTGATGGATAAAGGACATGTGGTACATTTACACAAAGGAGTATTATTTAGCCATAAAAATGAAGTCCTTTTATTTATACAGAACAGGAAGACAGTATGTTTAGTGAAATAAATCAGGCACAGAAAGATAAATATTGTATATTCTCACTCATGTGGGAGCTAAAAAATTTTGAACTCATGGAGATAGTAGAGCGGTGGTTACAAGAGGCTGGGAAGGGTAGTAGGGAGGAAAGATAAAGTGGGGATAGTTAATGGGTACAGGTATACAGTTATGTAGAATGAATAAGATCTAGTATTTTGTAGCACAATAGGGCCACTATAGTTAAACATATTTATTATATATTTTAAAATAACTGAAAGAGTAGAATTGGAATGTTCCTAACACACATACATAATAAATGGTTGAGGTGATGAATACTCCAATTTACTTGATTATTGCACATTATATGCCTGTATCAAAACACTACATGTATGCCAAAAACATATACAACTATTATGTACCCATAATCATTAATTTTTTTTTAATTTAAAAATCTATGATCTCTTTAAGGACAAAAATCTTCCAAGGCAAGTATTAATCTACTAAATAAGCTCACTGTATAGAGAGCTCCAGAGTACTGTAAAATAATATGCATTCATTTGGAAACAAAAACTAATATTATAAGAGCACACTATGTATTAAGGATGCCTTCAAACATTTTATGTGGGTTTTTACTTTAATCTTTAGTTACACTTTCAGGTAGATGATATGCTTCTCTGTTTATTTAAGGAAACTTCAACTGAGTGAAGTTGCCACATTTTTCTAAATAACTCATCTAGTATATATTTCATTATGCCAAAGTCTAGAAAACTGATGTGTTCATTCAAAAACATTACTTCAACCTGTCAGTAGCAGTCTTTTTTTTTACCTCTTTACAGTTTTAGAAAGGCCTTTTGGGCATGGTTTTGTGATCCATGACTATTTAAAAATCTCGTCAGGGAAGTAGGAAATAATTTTCTTCTTATCTCATATGAATTGTTCTTGTAGCAAAGAGACTGTCAAAAACATTCTCTCCATCATTCTTCAGGAAAATGTTAAGCATTGAGGGCAAGCAAGCCTCTTAAACTAGAGACCCAGAGGTACAGTAGAAAGTATTCCAGAGTTGAGATGAGAGTTCTATGCTCCTGTCTTAGCACATATACTGACTTGTGTGATTCAGCTAATTTCCAGGAAGCTCAACTATAAAAGTGAGGGAGGTGCACTAGATGATCTCCAAGATCTTGTACTCTGTTTGTACTCTACTCTCTCCTTGTGTATCTTCCCCACCCACTCTGCTGTTCTGTGCGGGGAAGGGAGATCTGTAGCTCTGTTGTGTTAAAATAAAAACTTTAGAAAAATAATAGCAGAGTTTAACTGAGCAAGGTACAGTTCAATGTGGGCAGGCAGCATTTGTGGATAAAAAGTGGAGGTGAAGTACAGAAACAGCTTGCTTGGTTTTGATTTGCATTTGTCTCGCCTCACCGTGGTCTGATCAGTTGGCCACCTGTGATTGACTGAAGCTTGGCTACTGGGACTGACTGAGATCCAGCTAGTTATTACAAAAGTATACTGCTGTGTTAGGCTTCAAGTTAGTTTCTGTACTGTTAGGTTGCATTTTATTATGTGAAGAGTCAAGTACAGAGGCATTCACAGGCCAAATTTAGTTTAAGAATTTTCCCCTTTTGGTCAGCCTCTCAATTTTGAGAGATTTGACCAAAACCTTGGACATGGATTTTACTCTCTCTTACCATCATAAATTGACTTATTTGGTCTCAGTACGGAATTTCCAAGTGAGTTCAATAATTCTTTATGATCTTGATGATCTAATCAAAGTGAGACTATTCAAGGATTGCTAGATGGCTGCCTGCATACAAAAATTTAATACTTGAGAGGAGACCACACATCATGGGGACTATTATATAATGATCATTAGGATAATAATACCAAAAGACTTAAGTATACTGCATAACAGAAGCCCCTACAAACTGAACCAATCAAATTCAAGCACATTGAAGTTCAGCTAATATAGAAAGTTCAGTAGTATTTGAGTCCAGTTGATCATAGTCGGTGTTCAGGATGTGATGGTGGTTAAAGACCACAGTCCACTGTAGAATGGTCTGATTTAAGAGGAATACAGTTTTGTCATTAACCAGTTATTTTAAGTTATAGTCATCTGGGGACCCACTAGAAGATATAAAGATTAGAAAACCTTGGAAAAGCCAAGCTTGCTACTCACCACTTAGGATGTCTACAAACCAACTATTAGTGGTTCCTATAAACACATTGTGTGTTCCTATCTCTTGAGAAATTTCCTTGATTATTTGATGTCAGGGTTTTAAAAAACAGAGGTTTCAGCCAACTTTTAAATTATGCTTTCTGTAGTAGCAAAATAAGGGGAAATATAGATACAGCATTCAGTTTTGTTCAATACCTTACACAAGCCCCCAGCATGACAAAAAAGGAAATCTAAAACTGCATGATGTTTCATTAAGTGCTTTTTGCTGAACATGTATGTTTTTATCCACCATTCAGAGAGTGACTTCTATCAGTATGAACCCCTAGGAGGTCTTGTTGGCCACAAAGTCCAAGATTTTTTTCCGGTTTACAGATTAGTTTCAAATTCCGTACTACCGGTACTCCACTACTACGCAAGAGTGAGCCCTCAGTAACCTCATTGGAGTCTTTCCTCATTGGAAACTAGATTATCTTTACAAACCCAACAATCGCTCCAGTTTTTTGCTAGAACGTAAACCTTAACTAAAAAAAAAAAAAAAAAAAAAAATTCATCCGCAAATTGTGGTTCCACAGATTTTCCTGCAGAGAAAAGGAAAAGATTAGGACAGCAGCAAATGAGGAAAAAAGAAAAAGGGTAGTCCTTTCATAATGGCATAGAAAAGAAGCCTTTGTCTGTAATCTTTGGAAAGCCATTCATATCTAGGATGCCATTTGCTTCTGCAGAGAAACTTCCCTGGTCGGCTTTCCCTAAAAGTCTCCAATGAGTGTGCAGCTCTAAGAGTCTGGAGGGTCATTTTCAGTTGTAAGATGTGGACCCAAGGTTTGAGCCCCCAAAGTTTTGCTGCAGTGAGGGCGGTGAAAAGAAGTTGGTATGATTCCTTTCAATAGAGTTCAAGGGCAGTCTTTCTTTGATGTCATTTCCAGAAGCCCCAATCTCTAGGTTCTAGATCTTCAAAGATTTGATTGTTCTCAGTTGGTGTATTATAAAAAGCTTCCTTTACCCGGGGAAAATACACTTTTGCAAAATGCATTAAAGCCTTAGACCATTTAGTCATATCAGGGTTTAGGAGACCAAGAGATACATGAGGTCCCATCATTAAGGACAGAGGCCTTTCAGTGACTATTTCATGAGAGGTCAACTTATGTTTTCCTCTGAGGGTGGATCTGATTGCCGTCAAGGCCAATAGTAATACCTTTAGCCAAGGCAATCTAATCAATTCAGTTAACTTTGCCAATTTCAGTTTTAAGATACCATTTGTTCTTTCAACCTTTCCAGAAGACTGAGGGTGAAAGAGATGATGGTAATTCCATTGTGTTCATACCACCTTATTTAATTGCTTTATAAATTATCCAGTAAAATGGATACCTCTACTGCTGGAGATTTTGCCAGGAATGCCCCATAAAGGAAACACATTTTTGAATATCCTTTTAGCTACTCTTATAGTATTGGACTTCCTGCATTGAAAGTTCCAACTAGGGAACATAAACTATTTAAAAAAATACAGGGCTGGGTGCAGTGGCTCACACCTGTAATCCCAGCACTTTGGGAGGCCGAGGCAGGCAGATCACGAGATCAGGAGATTGAGACCATGCTGGCTAACACAGTGAAACCCCATCTCTACTAAAAATACAAAAAATTAGCTGGGCGTGGTGGCAGGCGCCTGTAGTCCCAGCTACTCAGGAGGCTGAGGCAGGAGAATGGTGTGAACCCAAGAGGCAGAGCTTGCAGTGAGCCGAGATCATGCCTCCAGCCTGGGCGACAGAGCGAGACTCCATCTCAAAAAAAAAAAAAAAAAAAAAAAAAAAAATTCATATCCCACTGAAAGTAGCAATTAAATGGAATCTCTATAAATGTTGAAATGGCCCATTAGGTAGCAGAAATGTGCCCCCTGTGGTTTTGATTGTCTTTTCAGAATTACGAGTTTGACAAACCAAACATTGGTTATTAATTATTTCAGCAATTTTATAACAGTCACCACACCAATATTTTTTTGTAATTTGTATCATTTTGTCTACTCCATGACAAGTTATAGAGGGCAGAACTTTTAACAATGGAAGCTGTAAGGACCCAGAAAAGACCAGGCCGACATCCAGACTTTCCGTGAGTCCATGCTGAACATTGAATTTACATCCTTCTAAGTATCAGTTTTGTTTCTCCAATTCAGGTGCATAGCACTCTTAGGTAAGTTATCTTAGGTAATGTTAAAATAAAAATTTAGACAAAATAAATTTAATAGGTGTATTTGAGCAAAGAACAATTTATGAATTGGGTAGTGCTCAGAATCAAAAGAGATTTGGAGTACTCTGCTACAGCCATGCAGGTAGTGAGCTTTCTTCACATGGAGGGAAAACAAGTAAAATATACTAGATTAGTTTAGAGTAGAAAGACACTAGTCAGAGGTTAGACAGTAGTTCCTGATTGGTAATGTCTCTAGTTTCATTATAGTCTTTACATTGGGCTCTGGTTTGCTTATAGGAACCTAAAGCACTGGGGCTGTCTCAGTGTAATGGTTTCTATATTAGGATTTTTTTTTAAAAAAGAAACAATTCCCCCTTTTTTCATCTTCTCATTTATGAGACTGACCAAAATATAGGCACAAGCACCACTCCCTGCCACCATCGTGGCTGGGTTGTCTTTTTCTCAGTGAGGAACTTGTAAGTCATGACGTCAGGCTTGTTAAAGAAAGGTTCCTTTTATTTCATTTTTGTACTCTAATTGCAGTGAGACCATCTGATGTACCATAGATGGCTGTGGACATGTGTTTAAGACTCTTGAGAGAATACAGTGCACAAAGGTGATTGTAATGATGACTGTCAGGAGGATAATATCAAGATGCCAACATATTATCTTTAGTTCCTAATGAACCAAACCAGCTAAAATAAAATAAGTCAAAGAATCAACCAGAGAGGGATTCAACTTGTTTTAGCCATGTGGCCTGTTAACTTATTGTAATTGAGTTTCTGCAATACGAGAGGTATTTATTCAGATATAACAGGATATGTTAGTTATTGCACTGACTTCTCCTTTTTCAGCCAATAGATGGTCCAATGCAATCTGATTATCTAAAACAACTTAAGTAAGATAATTTAGAGATTTTTCTTGGGCAAACATAGCCTTAGGTGTAGAGTCAGCTATAGTAACTTATGTCAAAGACAAATTTCTGATCATCATGTTATTTGCATTCACCCCAAGCCACAGGGAAAGATACCTAAAAAATGATGCCCACCTGGTAGGGTTGACATCTGCTGTAAGTTTCTTTTTAATCTATAATGTAGTTTTAGAGGGGTGGATCAGTGTTTAGCTTCTGATTGATTATAGTATGACAATGATACTATTAAAATACTTAGTGTGCATTGGCCTTTCATTCTCTGTCAAGGCATGGGGTGGCCCAAGCATATGGCTGAGAGTTAAATAACCTCCACAGATAAAGATGTATCATAGGGGTGCATATAAGGCTTCTCCTTGGGTAGTTTTATTTGTGGAGGTATTAGTTACAATAGAGGCACTGATCATTTCTAACCAAGAGTCTGATACTGAGTTACCACATACTGGAAGTCTGCAAAAATACATAGGTGGATACGAATTCTTGCAAAAGAGTCTATTAAAGTCCTTTTTTTGTTGTTGCTTTTTTAACCAGGTAGCCTCCATGTAATACAGCCAACTAACTTGGACATTGACCATCCTAGTCCATGGTTGGGTTAGATTAAAACAAGTATAAGAATAAATGGGTCTGCTGAAGTATTTTATTAATAATAAAAGTTTGTACACCAAACTTATTGGATTTTATATGGAGATAATATAATTTAAAAATAATATTTTCTTTCTCCTTTTCAAAAAAAAAAGAACAAATGGGTCTAGAAATTCAGTCACAATGTGAACTAAAGGATCTCTAAAATCATAGGAGGATTTTGGCTTAGCATGGCAAATCCAGCATTTTATTAAATTTCCTCCAGAAGCTATTGACTGTGATATTCCAATTATGACATAATTTTGCCACCCACAGATAGAAAGGAAGAACAAGAAATAGGAGAGAAAAAAATAGGGGCTTAATAATAGGGAGAGGAGATTCTTGATCCATGATCTTAGGAAAATAGTCTTCATTCAAGATACCATGTACTTCTGGGGAGAGATTTACATGGTGAGTTTTACTGAAACATCGTCAGCTGGTGTACATTTCCAAAAGTCTGAGTTAAGTTGAAAAACATGAATTTAAGACTTAAGGCCTTGAAGCTTTGCTGCAGTGTGAGTGGTGAGAAGAACATAATATGCTCCCTTCCAATGAAGCTCAAGGGAAGCCTTCCCTTGGTATCATTTCCAAAAGACCCAATCTCTAGGTTGTAGGTCATGGAAAATCTATTGATCGATCAATGGGTCATGGCAGGCTTTCTTTTACCTGGTGGAAGTATACTTTGATATGTATCAAGGCCTTGCAATATTGAATTATACCAGAGGTTTCAAGATACTTCAGATTTAATTGTTAAGGGCATAGGTCTTTCACTTACTATTTCATAAGGTGTCAACTTGTGCTTTGATTTTCAGTAGGGGTATATCTAATTGCCATTAAAGCTAGTAGTAATGCTTTTTGCCAAGGAAATCTAATAGATTCCCTTAGCCGATTTTAGTTTTAGGATACCATTTGTTTATTCAACCTTTGCAGAAGACTTGGGATGATAAGGATAATGCTAGTGCCATTTTGTACATCTTAATTTAGTTGTTTAATAATTTGTCCAATAAAATGAGTTTCTCTATTACTGAAAATCTTTCCAGGGCACTCCATAAGGGAAATGCATTCTCTAGTAATTTTTTTGCTTCTTCTGTGTCATTGACCTTCCTATAGGGAAAGGCCTCAATCTATCCCAAGAACAGGCATACAATTATATGAACATACTGATAACTCATTGAGGGTGGCAGCTGAATGAAGTGTACTTGGAGGTGTTCCAGTGGTCCAGCAGGTGATTGTAGTGTAGTGCCAGAAACCTTAATTGTTTTTCCAGGATTACGAATCTGACAAATCAGACATTGGTTATAAACTGTTTTTGCAACAATCACTTCAGCAATACTTTTTCATAATTTGTACCATTTTGTCTACACTATGGTGAGTTGTGGAGTATAGAGCCTTTAATTGCAGTGATTTTAAGGACTCAGGGAGGACCAGGCAGTTGTCTGGGCCCTCAGTGAGTCCATATTTAGTACTGAGTTTGTATTTTTTAGGTGCCAACTTTGCTTTTCTAATTTAGGTGCAGGACATTGTTTATTAAATACATTATCATAGGTTATTTGAATCAATCTTATGAAATTCATTTAAATGGCATATACAAACACTTTCAGAAATAGCTAACTTATCATGGAAATTCACTAGGGCAGTTTCTCCATATTCAGGGTCAGTTTTATGAGTGTGAGCTTCAATTTTAATAATAGTAACTTGTGAGGGCAACAAAGCAGCAGAAAGAAGCTCATTCACTTGGGGTCACTTTTTTTATTGAGGTCCTACTAGAAGTGAGGAATCTTCTTTGTTTCCATAATATGACAACATTATGGACCACCCCAAAGGTATATCTACTATATGTATAAATGTTGACTGTTTTGCCCTTAGATATTTCACAGGCCTAAATAAAAACATTTAACTCTGCTGGTTGGGCTGACTTAAACTGGGGAAGAGTTTCCTTTTCTATTAGTTTATATTGAGTTGTCATAGCACATACTGCTTGGTATTTTCCTTCTGAATTTTTGGCTTAAGATCCATCAAAAAAAAATATTAGCCCAGAATTATATAATGGAGCATCCTATAAATCAGTGTGAGGGGTCAATAGCTATGATTTCACATTTACACCATTGTGGTCCTCATCATCACTAGAAAAGGATGGTAAAGTAGCAGGATTAAGTAGTTTGCAGTATTTTAGATGGAGACTATGAAGAGGCAGAAGAATAATTTCTCAAGATGTTAGTCTGCTTGTTGAGATATCTTGAGTTTGAATGAAATTTAATGGTCTTTCCACAACATGTGGAGCTTGAAAATAAAGTTTATGTCCTAAAACTAGCTCTGGTGAAACCTCTACCAATCTGACTGCTGCTGCTACTGCCTTTAATCAATAGCTGCTGAGTCTAATTGCAGGCTGTAATAAATGATGGATGGGTCTGTGTTTTCCTCCATGTTTTTAGCAAGAACTCCTAAAGTTGGCTGTCAGGTTCATAAATAAGCAAGGTGAAAGGTTTGATGTACTTTGAGAGTTCTGAGATGAGAAGTTGTTGTAGGGCCAGTTTTTATTGGCTGAAGGCCTGCTCATGGTTGTTCTCCCAAGGTAAAGACTCTGGGACAAAGTATTTTGTAAATTAATAAAAGGGAGGTGCCAAACAAAAGAATTTGGACCCAAGACTTACAATACCTACAAGTCCAAAGAAACGCTTAATTGTCTTTTAGTCATGGTTCTTAGGAAACTTTCAAGTGAGAGGGAGTTCCTTTTGCAGTCAGATTATTTCCCAAATAATGAACCTTTTTTTTTCTGGAAAACTGTAGCTTTCCCATAGAAGCCTTATGCCCTTTGTAAGCTAGTTGTTGTAGTAAGTAAGTTGAATCTATTCCTGGACCTTCTTTAGTAAGAGAGCACAGCAGTAGGTCATCTACTTATTCATTAAGAGTAGAATTCCTGGCCGGGCACGGTGGCTCATGCCTGTAATCCCATGCCTGTAATCCCAGCGTGATTTGGGAGGCCGAGATGGGTGGATCACAAGGTCAGGAGATCGAGATCACCCTGGCTAACACAGTGAAACCCTGTCTGTACTAAAAGTACAAAACATTAGCCGGGCATGGTGGCGGCCACCTGTAGTCCCAGCTACTCAGGAGGCTGAGGCAGGAGAATGGCGTGAACCCAGGAGGAGGAGCTTGCAGTGAGCCAAGATGGTGCCACTGCACTCCAGCCTGGGCTACAGAGAAAGACTCCGTCTCAAAAAGAAAAAAATAAAACAAAAAAAACAACAAGAGTAGAATTCCTAGGGAATTTAAGTTTGCCAAATCCTGATGCAATATCTGAGAAAAATAGGATGACACTTCAGTAAACCCCTGTAGCATTACAATCAAAGTACACTGTTGATTTTCCCAAGTAAAGACACGTAAGTATTGACTCTATCAACTGGAGTACTAAAGAAGGCTGAGCAAAGACTCACTACTGTCAAACATTTCGAATGTGTGGTTACATTAGACAAAAAAAATAGAGTTTGGAACCACTGGAAATCTTGGTATTACAATCTTATTTACTATATGCAAATCTTGAACAATTTCATCCATTGAGTTTTTAACTGGTAGGCGTGGAGTGTTATAAGGGCTAGTGCAAGAAATCGTTAAGTCTTTATTTAAGTCCTTTATGATGGTGAGAATTACTAAATAGCTACTGGTTTTAGTGGGCATTGAGGCAATTTAGGTAGGGGCTTACAATAATCTACTAGGATTTTTATAAGTTCAGCACCTTTAATTTTTCCTGTTTCAGTTGAAGAAGCCCACAAATATTTAGGTACTTCAGAAAGGTCAGGGTTTATATAGGTTTGAGCTTCCATGTTATCTACATGTTATGCCTATAGGAAACAGAAAAATTCAGGTTTAGAAGAGTTAGGAAATTTGAAGATTCTGTCTCCTTCTGAAGAAAATTTTATGTGACTACTTGATTTCGAGAGCAAGTCTTGTCCTAGTAGATGCATTGAGGCAGTATCATGTAGTAAGAAGATATGTTCTTCTGAAAATGGTCCAAGTGTCAATTGGACAGGTTCAGACATAGGGACCTATTGCACTTGATTTCAAACCCCACCACAGAAACATTCTCTTTACTTTGAGGGATTCATTGATTTATGAGGAAGGGGTTTAAAGTAGATAAATTTTCTATCAATAATGTACAATATTCCCCCATTAATCTTAATCTTAGTTTTGTTTTGTTCATTCAGAAGTATTATGTGAGGCAGTTTAGGGGAGAATTTCTTGAAGCCCTATCAGTGTTGGTGATTATTCTGGGAGTCAAACCCCAGGGGGCTTCCTGAAGTAGAGAAAGTCTCGGCAAAAATAAATCGGTGTATCAGATGGCTGGTGTCAGAGTGGACAGTTTCTGTTCCAGTGGCATGGCTGTTTACAGTAAAGACATCTCAATCCACAGGTTTCTTAAGTTTGGGACCCCTTGATTTTGATTTACAATGCACACAAAGAAATCCTCTTGGTTCCTGTAGTTGTTGTAACTGTAAAGACATGAGCCTATTTGCCTTTTGATTGTTCCCTTATTCTAGAATCTTCTCAAAATGTTCGGCTAGGGTACAAAATGTTCAGCTGGGGACACTAATTCAATCATATATATATATAATTTCCCATCCTGGTTTATGTTTTCTAATTAAGCCACTAAATTCAGGGCAAAGTCCATTTATGAACAGAGCAATTAAGGCTATTTCAATCCTTGTAGAAAACATCTCTTGTTGTATTTCAAGCCTGAAGAGTGTGTGTGTGTGTGTGTGTGTGTGGTGTGTGTGTGTGTGTGTGAATGTGTTTTGTTTGGTTGGTTGGTTTTGAGACAGGGTCTCACTCTGTCACCCAGCCTGGAGTACAGTGGCTCGATCTCAGTTCACTGCAACCTCTGTCTCCTGGGCTCAAGCAGTCCTCCTGCCTTAGCCTCCCAAGTAGATAGGACTACAGGTGCATGCCACTAGGCCCAGCTATTTTTTGTAGTTTTTGTAGAGATGGGGTTTCACCAGATTGCCCAGGATAGTCTTGATCTTTTGGGCTCAAGCAACTCACTGACTTCGGCCTTCCCAAGTGCTGGGATTACAAGTATGAGCCACCACACCTGGCCCCCTGGTCCCCTGGAATGTTAAATAAATATTATTTCTAAACAGACTGTAATCTGAAACTAGTTCAAACTTGTTCGTCCTGTTTTTTTTTTTTTCCTATAAGATTGTATGATGGACCAATCAATCTGGAAAATTCTTAGGAACTGAATATAAAAGATTTTCAGCAATTATTTCCAGCTCCTTTTGGCCCTCCTCTCAAGGATATATTCTAGGGGTCTTTAATATTCTTGAGTTTCTCCGATTCCACTTCTACAATCTGTTTGTGAGTTTCACAGGGTCCCAATATCATATGAATAAATTGATAAAGATCAGGGATTCCTGGATCATATGCTCCAATAAGGATTCTGACTTTTTCAGTAAATTTCTAGAGATTTTCCTTTGGGTTAGGGAAGTCTTTTGCAATGGCTGTAAGCTCAGTTTTAGAACATGGAGTAAAGGTGGTTACAGAAGGCAGGCCTGGCTGATCAGAAGATTTCACTTTGTAAGGCATTTGTTTGACTTCCTTTTGTCCATTATCTTCAGGGTAAAAAGGTAGTTGAGCAAAAGGGTTAGTGGACTCAGAGTATATAGGTAAGGACAAAGTGAATGAATAGTCAGGGTTAATTCAGTCAAGGTACATCCTTTTATGTAATGTTCTCAGTTTGTTGCTTAAGCTTTTCATTTGCCTTAGAGAAGGAAGATTTTAGAAAGGCAATTTTTGATTCATTTAATCTAGTAGATGTTTCTGCGTACCAATTGAAAAATATATCACATTGCTTTTGAGGAGTTTTGGATCCTTTCTTTTTTAATGTGCCCCACAAGTGACCAGTTTTACCTAGGTTAAGACCTTCTTGGCTGGGCACAGTGGCTCACACCTATAATCCCAGCATATTGGGAGGCCAAGGCCAGCAGATCACTTGAGGCCAGGAGTTTGAGACTAGCCTGGCCAACATGGCAAAACCCCATCTCTACTAAAAATACAAAAATTATCTGGGCATGGTAGCACACACCTGTAATCCCAGCTACTTGGGAGGCTGAGGCAGGAGAATATCTTGAACCTGGGAGACAGAGGTTGCAGTGAGCTGACATCACATCACTGCACTCCAGCCTGTGCAACAGAATGAAGTTCTATCTCTAAACGACAACAAAACCAACAATGATGGACTGGATTAGGAAAATGTGGCACATATACACCATGGAATACTATGCAGCCATAAAAAATGATGAGTTCATGTCCTTTGTAGGGACATGGATGAAATTGGAAATCATCATTCTCAGTAAACTATCACAAGAACAAAAAACCAAACACCGCATATTCTCACTCATAGGTGGGAATTGAACAATGAGAACACATGGACACAGGAAGGGGAACATCACACTCTGGAGACTGTTGTGGGGTGGGGTAGGGGGTAGGGATAGCATTGGGAGATATACCTAGTGCTAGATGACGGGTTAGTGGGTGCAGCGCACCAGCATGTCACATGTATGCATATGTAACTAACCTGCACATTGTGCACATGTACCCTAAAACTTAAAGTATAATAATAATAAAAAAAACCTTCTTATTGTGGCTGCTCTGATACTCTAATTCTAAATTATCTTTGATAAGCTTAATCCATTTTTCTAAAAAATATACAAATTCTGGGTCTATAATTCTTATACATAATATTTGTTGGAGTCCCAGAAAGTAGAGTACCAGACTCCTTTGATTCAGAAAAACCTATTATCAAAAAATACCTTTTCAAGGCCTTTAACTGAATCTCATCCAGTTAATCATTGAATCCAATCTGATTCTGGACCCTGTCCATTCTAAGAATTGGTCAGATGAAGTCCAGAGAGTTCAAAACACAATCAGTGTAACTCAGTCTACCACTGCCTTCAGTTACAAACAAGAGAGCAGTGAGCACGGTGGATTCCCAGGGCACCTCACCTGGTCACTTAGTCTTACTAGGGATCATCAGAGATCTCCTTTGAATCTCACTTATACATCAAAACTGATAAAAAAAAAAAAACTTTAGACAAAATGAATATAATAGAGTTTATTTGAGCAAAGGATAATTCATGAATTATATAGTACTCAGAATAAAAAGATTTTCAGAGTGCTTCACTGCAGCAGCATAGGCAAGGAGCTTTATGTTGAGGGAAGACAAATAAAATGTGATTGATTGGCTTAGAGTGGCAAGATCCTAGTCAGAGATTGGATAGCAGTTTCTGACTGGTAAAGTTTCTAGTTTCATTTTACTATTTATACTGGGCTCTGGTTTGCTTCCATAGGAACCTAAAGCACCGGGACTGTCTCATTCTAATGGCCTCTCTGTTAGGATTTTTTAAATAGGATTTCAATTTGAATCAGTCTTATGGAGTTCATTCTAATTGTATATATTAACAGTTTCAGTACTGGCTGACTTAGCATGAAAATCTGCCAAAGCATTTCCTTGGTTTCAATGAATTCTTGTTCTGCTTGACATTTGGTTAGCAGTTTTATAAAATTAGTTTCTTCATTAGGTTCTAGGAATTCTTACCCAGTACAATGGTATGATCAGATTTTTAGAATTTCATACAATTTCGAGAACACATACTACTCACACATCTATACAAATATAACGCAAAGTTTAGTATCACTTATTAGTTGACAATGCTTTTCGTATAGTTTAATATAACAAGTAAGCCCAATTAGTTAACACCTCTCTTAATAAGGAGAGAGACAAATCTCTTTGAGAAGTTCCAAGGGCTTATTGGGAAAATCCCAAAGTTAATTTGAGATCAAGAAGAGAATTTAAAATTTTATTTGAAGGAGTTTGTCAAAAATATCAAAGCTTTAAACATTTGATTAAAATAGCATTACAGGTTACTATGAAATAATAGTCATTTATTTAACCAGTGATAATTAAATATTTCAAAGGCAATCACAGGCAGTTTCATAGTTGTAGGATAAACCTTAAGTTTTTAATAGAGACAACACAAAGCACAGGAAATCATCTTGATAAACCCCAGAATCTTTGTTTTCTAGGCCAATTACTTAAAAGATAAAGAAAAAATTTTCACAATTTCCTATTAAGAGCAGATCAGTACTCCAAAAACTTGTTTTAGCACAGGAGACCAAATTCTAATTTTGCATCAGTGTACTTTTTATATTAATGCTCAATTTTTAGAAAACTCATCAATAGTTTCTTTCTACTATTATAGCCAGCTTGATCACACATAAAATTCCTTTCAAAAGATTTCACTTCCAGAAAATTTCTGCAGCCTTCTTATATCCCTTCATACTTTTTTTCTATACTTTTGTTATTTAGTTATTTGTTATTTGTTCTATACTTTTCCTCTTTCTCATTTTAGAACAACCAGTGAATCTAATTTAGGACAAAAAAATACTCTTGTTTTCTCTTAACAAAAACACATCTTCCAAACCTCATAGCTTCACTTACCAAAAACATATCTCACTTTCCTCACATGTAGAGTTGTTTCCCTTATATTGTTTCTAATTTTAATGACCATACCTGTTGATGAGAATTTGTAACTCTTAGTAATGTTAATTTATAGTGAAAACCCAGGAAGTAAAGCAATTTTGAATTTTCATATATCAACATTTTATGAATATACATTTTATAATTTCTAAAAATATGTGCTTCCTCCTAGAACAATTTTTCATGTTTGCTAACAGACTGAAATATATTTAACTTTTCTATATCATAAAAAAACAAGATGCTGAAAATTATATACTTAAAACTTGTTCAGCAATTACTGTTTCAGTATTTTAACTTACTTAGAAATGACTCAGACATTTCACAAATATCCATTACTTAATTTAACATAATATACTTCAAAATTTCAAATTTCTGAAAAAGATTTTTTAAACCATGATTGGTTTATTGAAAAACTTTGACCAGGTGCGGTGGCTCATGCCTGTAATCCCAGCACTTTGGGATACCGAGGTGGGTGGATCACCTGAGGTCAGGAGTTCAAGACCAGCCTGGCCAACATGGTGAAACACCATCTCTACCGAAAGTACAAAATGTAGCTGGGTGTGGTGGCACGTGCGTATAATCCCAGCTACTTGGGTAGACTGAGGCAGGAGAATCATGTGAACCCAGGAGGCGGTGGTTGCAGTGAGCCGAGTTCATGTGACTGCACTTCAGCCTGGGCAACAGAATGAGACTCTGTCTCAAAAAAAAAAAAAAAAAAAAAAACTTTGATGCCACATTCAGGTAATGTACTTGTTCTTAACAATTATGCTTACATTGCTCATTAAACAAAGCTAGCCTTTGAAGGATTTCGTAAAATATCACCCCCAAATTTATATATTGGTTTTCATATTTTTGGTATATTGATTACTTTCTAGTGCTGAAAGCACTTGAAAACAGCAAAATGCATAGGCTTTCTGAGTGCCCTCCATTTGCCTATAGAGATCCTACAAAAGGAACTCAATTGCTATTAATTGTCCAAAGATTAACTTTTATCACAGAAGAGGAGGTTAGAGGTCCACCACAGCCAAACAGACCTTATCACAAACCATCATCTATTCTTCTAAGGGCCCATTCATCTTTTCAAAAATCATTTAATCTGAGGATATCTTTCTGCTTCACCCCTGACCATCGTATCCATTCTAGCAGCAGAGTTGAGGCAAGGAACACTCCTGTCCCAGCACATATGCTAACTTGTGTGGTTTAGCTAATTTCCAAGAAGGACATCTCCAAAAGTGAGGGAGGTTCATCAGATAATCTCCAAGATCTCATACTCTGTTTTCTTCTCTCTCCCCAGGCATCCTTTTTTTCCCTTTTGCTCTTCTGTGTGTGGGGGATCTACAGCTCTGTTGTGTTAAAATAGAAACTTTAGACAAATTAAATCTAACAGTTTAACTGAGCAAGGAACAATTCATGAAGTACATAGCCCTAAGAATCAGAAGAGGTTCAGAAAGCTCCACTCCACAATGTGGACAGAAAATGGAAGTTAAATACAGAAACAGCTTGATTGGTTGGGATTTGCATTTGTCTCACTTGACCATGGCCTGATTGGTTGGCCACCTGTGATTGACTGAAGCTTGGCTACTGTGATTGGCTGAGACTCAGCTATTTATTATAAAAGCATACTGCTGTGTAGTGAGCTGAGATCACGCCACTGCACTCCAGCCTGGGTGACAGAGTGAGACTCCATCTCAAAAAAAAATAAAAGTATACTGCTGCGTTAGACTTCCAGTTAATTTCTGTACTAAGTTAGGTTGCAGTTTGTTATGTGTGGGCTCAAATATGGGTGTGTCTTCAGTCCAAATTTAGTTTAATACTTGGTAAGGTTTTAAGTAATCCCTTGGTTTTTAGCCTCATATCGCACCTCAATCGTCCACACACTCTGATTCTACAAATACCAAATCTTTTTATGTTTTTGTCAGGCAACTTGACTTTTTTCTGGCCTTTCCCCCTTTTATGTCCATTCTGAGTTTTGACTTCTACTTCTTTTTAACATTTTCTCTATCTGTTCAAAAGAATTTCCGAAATTGTAATGAGAGCTGCCATTCAGAGCCTTCAGAGATGATCCTTTCCCTATTCCCTCTTTCTCTCTTTTTATTTTTCGAGACAGAGTTTCCCTCTGTCGCCCAGGCTACAACCTCTGCCTCCTGGGTTCAAGCGATTCTCTCACTTCAGCCTCCCAAGTAGCTGAGACTACAGGTGTGTGCCACCATGCCCAGCTAATTTTTGTATTTTTAGTAGAGATAGGGTTTCACCATGTTGGCCAGGCTGGTCTCAAACTCCTGACCTCAAGTGATCTGCCTGGCTTGGCCTCCCAAAGTTCTGGGATTACCTGCATGAGCCATTCTTTTTTTTGTGGTAAGTTTTATTATCATTATTATACCATTCCAATGATTTCAGCACTATTTCTGGACACAAATGAGATAAATACATGCAGGGCTACACTATGCTGTAACCTTGGGAAAGTAAGCTGGGGGTGGAGATTGTTAAGTCAGAGTGAAAGACAGATAATGTAAATAGAATGTTCCAAAGGAGGTACAGATCCGGAGGGGCTCATAAATTGCTGGAGGAAGATCATCAAAAGAGGAAGGGAGAGTTATGGTGAACCACCATAGAATAAACATATAGACTTTTTGTACTGTGGACGTAGATTTGAGAAGGTAAAGTCATTTATTAACTCAACAAATATTTACTGAGTGCCTATTATGTGTAAACTCTACCCTGGCTGCTGGTGTTCTGATGACCAATAGGTACAACTTCTGTCTTTTGTCTGCTCATGACATTGAAGTAAAGTCAGAGACTACTCAAACAAAGAAACCCACCAACAGATAGAAGTACAACACAGTAAGTGCTGAAGACAAGGCAGCAGAAGTTAGAAACAGCTAATTGACCACATTGAAAGAGAAAATCATGTACCACATATTCTGGTTAATATATTGTAAAGTGGATATCAACTATTTTTAAAACGAATCAGAGGGTTGAAAAATACTCATTAGAATATGGTTTCTATGATACATCCAATCTAAGATTAATATGAGGTACATAATTCCAAGAATCATGTTTTGGGTATCCCATTATTAGAAATATGAGATGCAGAGCTTTAGAAGAGAGTTAATTATGGTTAGGATTTATTCCATGGGAAAGACAGTAAACAAGAGGCATGAAGTATAATTATGCACCAACTGTAACAGCTTAAGGCATGGCCAGTGCTCTGTGTTGGGATGAACTTTAACGTAAAGGTACCTTATAGGGGTTGGGGGCTCAGGTGCTCTTTGATTTAGAGGAACACATATTTCTCAAAGGGTAGACTCTCCTGAAATATTCACAAATAGATCATAACTGCTTATGTCTAGGCTTTGAAATAATGGGGTTTTGCCTATCTGTAGACAGGATGTTCTGGGAGGAAAAGATAGCTGCATTAACCTCAGGATTTCTCTACCTCTTACCATACCATTACCAACATATGCAATCTCCTTTATCCTGTAATTGGAAAGAGACCACAGAGCACCATAACCATGTCTCCCATCCTCTTCAAATTCTTTCCAGTGGTCAGGAGGATGAAGCCATGAAATAGAAAACATTTACTTCCAGGCACTGCCTTTATTCAGTTTTAATAAGAAATTGTTACCAGGCACGCCATGCTGTTATTAATTTCAAATTAAAACTTAGACTATGTATGACCTCTTTAAACAGCTATTTTCCAATTCATTTATTTTGCCTGTAATTATGACTGATTGCTCAATTCTTACTGGAATAGCTATGTGTAGTTTCATTTTAGTTGAAGCTTTTACAGTAATAACTGGGGAATATTTTCTACATAAATGTAGAAGATACCTATTTTTTACCTTATAGTTAAAAGATGACAGACTTGAACATCTGATGTACTTCTCTGTACTGCATTGTAAAATTAATTTGTCTTTTCATGTGGCTACATCTAGGCAGTTTCAACAATTTGAACTTTGTTTTATATAAGAAATAAAGGAAACTAATCAGCCATGAAGTAGTTAATTTATTGATATTTTATGTATGTGTGTGTGTCTATACATACACAGTCACATATATAAACATGCTCAGAAGTCAGAATAAAAGTATTCCTTGATAAGACATTAAAAATAAAAAGCCATATCAAGGTGTGTGTCACATTACCATTTAAAAAAATCAGACCCCTGCATTTTCTTTTGCACATTGATACTAGAAAAAAAACTTCATTGATTGTTTTTATTATGTTAAAAGTCTCAGCCTTTCTTCTTGACACTGTGTTCTATTTAAGCCCATCCTTTGTTATCCAAAAGAAATCCATTTTAAATATTGTTTTGGAAGCTAGATTTCTGATGCATTCTACTTCTACTAGACCTTATTTTTGTGTGTGTGATGTACTGCACAAAATTGTCTATTGATATGAAGCAGGCGTCGGAACGATTTTTCAGCTTTGATCACTAGAATGAATCGATTTTTAACAAGCCCTCGGTGTGGCAGCAGTTGCTGATGTTGTGTGTCTAACATCTTCATTGAAGGGCTGCATTTGATTTGCTGTTGCTAAGTGCTGTCTTTCAATGAGCTTGTCTGTGAAGACTTCCTCAACTAACTGAAGGTCGTTTATCGGGTTAGAAAATGCTGTTAAATGTTATTTACTGATTAAAATATAATTATAGGCAGTCTCCATTACACAGAATCATCAATTTGCCATTAGTGCTACTTGGTGTAAGCTTTAAAAATGCTAATGAAACTGAAAACTAGCTTTCCAGCTGAACATGCTGATTACACTAAAAAGGTATTTGTTCACTTTTAATGTGCAAGGTTAGTGACAAAATCCACTGTGGTGTTACATTTTTCTTAGTGCTTACTATTTTTTGTGTTCAGCCAGTAGACTAGATTATAAGGCATTGTTGTCTTCACAGAAGAACCATGCAATCAAAAGTCTCCAAAACTGTGAGCATTCTAACAATTGGAAACATGAAATTATAACACCACTGCCTATTTATGTCCCATATGTGAGCTACACCATGGAGCAATATGCTAAGGTAAAGAAATAATTGTTGTCACTGGATTCCCGAAAATAGCAATATAATTGCTTGATCTGCAATGAGATTGTCAGTCCTTCCTCTTTTAATCCTTATTTGATTTCTACAGCCACTTAACAAGCCAAACTGTGTAAAATGTCAATAAAGACAAAGTCTTTATTTTTTTAAGAATTCTCATAAATATTACTGAAAGCTTATTCATCAAACTATTTTACTCCATTATCATAATCTGTTAGGAAGTAGGAAGTAATGCATTAGGAGACTTATGTGTATAAGTAGTGTGAGTGTATATATGTCATATTAACTCTTTGAAGCATGGAGTTTGTTTTTCTAAAACAAAGTTTTTAGCCTAGTTTTTAGGTATCTTAACATTGTCCTTTTCTTGTTGGATTCCACTAAGAATTTAATGTCCTTTAAATATATTGACAGCATGACCCAAGAATATTCATGATTTCCTCTTCCCTTTTAAAATATATACTTTAACTTTTTTCACTAATCTAGAGATTTTCATTTTGACCCAAGACTGACAATTTTAAGAGGATTTTTGACAGCTGTGACTGTCAAGAACAGAACAGGATAAATGATTAAACTGGGTAAATCCAAAAAACCAACTTCCCATAGCAAAAAATATATGTGTGTGTATGTGTATATATATATATATACACATACATATACACATATATGTATATATATATACACATACATATACACATATATGTATATATATATATATACACATACATATACACATATATGTATATATATATACACACATACATATACACATATATGTATATATATATACACACACATATATATTTATTTCTGGTTTTTAGAAATAAATATGTCAAACGAATATAATTGTATTTGTCCTGAGCCCCCTTTCCTGACAGGATTGAGTTCTAACTGCTTATCAGCCATTTCACTGCCATGCAAGGATTTAGAAGAGAGAGGAAACAAACATTCTATAGTTTCATAGGCATTGATCAGTATAAAAATTTACTCTCCTATTAAAATAGTTTAAATTACTAGAAAGAAACTAAGATCATAGTGAACTTTGAGTTTTATTTTACAATCAAATTATGAATGGGAATCAGATAATGGCATTTATTTATTTATTTATTTATTTGAGACAGAGTTTCACTCTTGTCTCCCAGGCTAGAGTACAGTGGCGCGATCTCTGCTCACTGCAACCTCCGCCTCCCAGGTACAAGCAATTCTCCTGCTTCAGCCTCCGGAGTAGCTGGGATTACAAGCATGCGTCACCACGCCCAACTAATTTTGTATTTTTAGTAGAGATGGGGTTTCTCCATATTGGGCAGGCTGGTCTTGAACTCCTAAGCTCAGGTGATCCTCCTGCCTTGGCCTCCCAAAGTGCTGGGATTACAGGCATGAGCCATTGCACCTGGCCTAATGGCAATTTCTTTTTTCTTTTTTTTCCTTTTTTTTTTTTTTTTTTTTTGAGATGGAATCTCGCTCATTGCCCAGGCTGGAGTGCAGTGGCTCGATCTCGGCTCACTGCAAGCTCTGCCTCCTGGGTTCACGCCGTTCTCCTGCCTCAGCCTCCCAAGTAGCTGGGACTACAGGCGCCTGCCACTATGCCCAGCTAATGTTTTTTTATTTTTATTTTTGTTTTCGTATTTTTAGTAGAGATGGGGTTTCACTGTGTTAGCCAGGATGGTCTCGAATTCCTGACCTCAAGTGATCCACCCGTCTCGGCCTCCCAAAATGCTGAGATTACAGGCATGAGCCACCACGCCCAGCTGGTAGTCTCTTTTTTATTCACCAAATCACAGATGCTTATTGATTTACCACTTACCACTTTTATCACACCTTAGTCTAAAATTAGACACTTCCTTTAAGTTTTTTATTTCCCTTTATTCTTCTTTGGGAGAGGAAAAATAGTTTGTCCCAATTGTCACATGTTTGAAGACTATCTTTTGTTGAATAATTTTCTCAGAAAACACAGAAAATTTCCATCACTCCTTTAAAATGGCAATTATATCTTACTCTCTGAAGACTTGTTAGAATAAAAGATTCCTGACAGCCAGCTGATTAGGAAAGTGACATATATTTTACTTCCTTTCAGATGAAACCTTCTAAAAATGTATTTACTTACCAGGGGCAGTGACAGCCTGTCTGGCAAAAATAATTGATATCCTTTCTGGTTATTGTAGAAGGGGAACAATGAAACAAGAAAGACCTTTCTCCTATCTTCAGAGATGAATAAACTGGAAGAAACTCATTGTCATTAAATTAAAATTTTCTTTTAGGTACATCTGGCCATTGACACATTCTTGCATAATGTTAGTAACTCTTTGCCTCATCAGGCTTGGTGTAATATTTTCAAAACATGCATATTCAGCCTTTGAGATAAGGTAAAAAATATCTGAAATATCTGGAAATCAGGAAGTTTATATATTACCATATATCCCTGAAATATCATAGAAGTTAAATATAGTTTGACTTCAATAATCAGATTAATATATACAAGAGTCTTTTGAAAGGATGTTCACTTTTGAATAAAATTTGAGCTGGAATGCTGGTTCTAGTATTCATAAGCTAAATGATCATAAGGAAGTTACTCTTTTTGAATTTTTACTTTTGACGTATGTAAAATAGGTAAGGCTATAGTGCTTCCTTTTCTGTAGTCACGCATAAGAAATTTTATAAATATTATTAATTATGATGGGGTAGCCTTAAATGTGGTTTCGATACTTATCTTTACAAAAAGCAAGAATAAAAACAGCAGCTTCTAAGAAAGGATCTCTCTCTTCTGCTTTAAGAAACAAATTAAACCCGCTTGTTACTAGTATATTAATGATTTATTTTTAAAGGGCTACAGCCAAAGATGTTACAATTGTTCTTTTAAGCACCATTATTTTCACAGAAATATTTACATTAATTTTTAAAGATGTTGCTATAAATCCCCCTTTTTTCTTAGCACTTTAACCCCATCTAGATCAAACTATTATCTGCAGATGTATTGATGTATATGCTTTCTTGGCTTTTGGACTGCCATCACGACTCAGTGTTTCTCATTTATAACTTGGTACAGAGAGGTTATTCATTAATCTAGAACTATAACTAATTCATGGCAAACTTGGGAACCAGGGTCTGAG
This sequence comes from Gorilla gorilla gorilla, assembly GCF_029281585.2. Taxonomy (NCBI): domain Eukaryota; kingdom Metazoa; phylum Chordata; class Mammalia; order Primates; family Hominidae; genus Gorilla; species Gorilla gorilla. The sequence goes on from NC_086017.1 coordinate 179,679,521, forward strand.
CTACTACTCTGCCAAATTCCATATTTTTAAGCATTATAGAATATCCTTATTTTTATACTAAAACATTCTACTATACATAAATCAATATGTGGCTGATGCCACAGAACACAGTCATGGGGCATCTGTAGAAGTCATGCTTTGTTGACCTAATGGAATCTCTGTCTTCAGAGAAGTAAAAACTTGGTTGCTTTTGTAGGTTATAACGTTCCAAGCCATTGCGTGCCACCTGAGAGCATTAATTCCATTATATTGGTTGTTTCCATAGTTAGGGAGTGGCTTGTTAGAGTGCTAACTGTTTATGTCTCTTCCTCAGGCCATTAGGTCATAAATTGGATATAATATATAATTTTTATGTTTTTTTCAATAATGAAAGATGTTATGTAAAATTCTCTGCACTCAAATGATCTTCAGCCATCTCATATAATCTCATTTTCTGACCTGTGAAAACTACAAAAGCTCCCAGGTTTTTAGAAGAGACTCCATTTTGCCACTAGGCTTATCACTTCTCTCCTTTTAGAATGTTTGACTTTGGGAACTCATAAATAGGCTTTTTTTTACTTGATTAGATGAATGTTTTATTAAATTTGACCTTGAGTCCTTTAACTTCTAAATAGCAGTCTAATTTTTAATGAACCTTGAGAGATCAATAGCTTTTCTAAAATTTTATATTGTTATGCTAATAACTTTTCCATGTGTATTCTTTATAATCTTGATGGTTAATATTATAAATCATAAATTTATTAAAACATTAAATACTGACATTGATTTTTAAGATACAATGGATTAGAATTTCGTATTTTTCAGCATATTATAACATAAAATACATTGCTATATTTTGTCACTTACTTTGCATTATTGTTTGTCTCATTATGAAATTTAGTACTGTTTGTCTCATTTGTGAATTGAGGTAGCTGAAGTGAGGAGGTTGACCTGACCAATGAAAGGTCCTATAACTAGTTAGTGAAAAAACAAAGCAAATATGTGTTAGAATGCCATCTCCACTGTTAAATACTGACAGTAATACATAGTTCCTATTAACAGGGTAATTTGTATCTAGTAGATCAAGTTTTATTCCTTGACAATTATGCCCTTTATTGTTTCCTGATAACATAAAAGGTTCATGCTGCTGACGAATTTTGCAAATAGTATCTGTCCAGTGTACCGAATTTTCAGATTTAGAATCTGCCCCATAGCAGATACAAGCATTCTGTGCTACTACATGAAAAAAGTGTGAATGAGTATTTCTTGAACAATAACAGATTTCAGTTGAAATGTTAGATGAATATACACAAAAACAATTCCATTTAATCACTTAGACTAGAGCAAATTCTAAAGCATCCATTATATTCCCAGTCAAAATTCACTACGTTATTTTATTTCTCCTTTGGGAGAACAATGTAATTTCCATCATTGCAGATTCTCAAAATAGATTATAGTTGAAAAAGCCACAGAGTTTCCAACCAAACTTTCACCAGCCTATTGCATCCCTCTTGTTTTGGTGGAGAATCAAAGAAGGGAAACTGTATTTCCAGTGGAGAAGCCACAATAAAGCCTTTATGTAGAAGCCAAAGTTAAAATGATGCCAACAGGCAGATGGAAACCAAGTCTGAATGAGGAAATTCTGAGCCAGGCATCTTGCTGTGGCTGTAATGTAGCCCGGTTGTGCCCTGATTTCTCTGTCCTTATTACTGGGATTGCAGTTACTTACGAATTGAATTCCCACGTAGTTATCTTGCTGTTATTGTAAAATGCCACATGATATTTTGTGCTAAGTCAATAAATGCCTCATGCCAACACTGTGTTTATTTTGGGTTTGTAATCTCTGTGCTTTTACCCTTTTTCTGACATTTTCCAAGTCTCTCTCTGCAAATCAGCTGGCCATGAAGCAGAGCTTCCTTTCAGCAATTGACAGTCTGCTGCTGCAGACCTAACCACCAATTCACACCCCAGGGGACTATCCACCCCAGGAAGAGATTTGCTCTCAGTCCTCTGACACCTCAGTTAGTTTAAAAATTACTCCTAGAATTTAGACTTCTTGCAGGTAATTCTTAGGGAAACATAAAAAGAAATTGGTTATTTGAAGTGTAGGTTTAAAAATAAAGAAAAGCAATAAAGCAGGATCATTTGAATTGGAAAAATATAGGAGATTTCAAAGAGGTCATTGGATACATTTTCTAATTCATTGACTTTCAAACACTTTTGAGCATGATCCACAATATGAAATACAGTTTACAGTGTTATTATATCCATATATACATGATAATTGAAACCAGTTTTATCAAACAATACTTACCTAGTATTATATAGGATTGTCAAAGTATAGTATTAAAAAGTTAAAATATTCTTATAGGTGATGCTTATGCTCCAACTTGACTGGATTAAGGGATGCCTAGGTAGCTAGTGAAACATTGTGTCTGGGTCTGTCTGTAAGGGTGCTTCTGGAAGAGATTAGCATTTGAATCAGTAGACTACTCACTAGATTCAAGAATATTTGCTCTCACCAGTGTAGGCAGGCATTATTCAGCCAATCCACTGAGGGAACAGATAGAACAAAAAGGCAGAGAAAGGGTTTATTCTCTCCCTTTCTCTCTCTTCTTCAGTTGGAAGATACATCTTCTCCTGCCTTTGGACACCAGAGCTCTTAGTTCTCAGGCCTTTGGACTCTGGGACTTACACCAGTGCCCCCACCACTTTCCCTGCACTCCTTCATTCTCAAGCCTTTAGCCTTGAAGGTGAATTACACTATTGGCTTTTCTGATTCTCCAGCATGTAGACAACATATTACGGGATTTCTCAGGCTCCATAATCTCATGAGTCAATTCTCATTATAAATATCCTCTTCTCATACCTATATGTATTCTATTAGTCATATTTCTTTAGAAAACCCTGACTAATACATCATAGAAAAGTAAAATGAGCACATCCAGAATTTTATTTAACTTACTAATAAGACATCCAATAGGATTTTAAGATTAAAAGATTATTTGAAGTGCTAGATGTTTATAAACAATTTAATGAAAAGATATTAAGATTACTAGGTTAGATAGAAAACTGATTAATGTACTAAAGGACAATTAACCATAAAATTTAGTGTTATCTATTTACTGGACAGAAATAATTTGCATCTATACTTAATAAAAATGTATAATTTAACATGCATTTTTACTAAATCTTGGATTCTTTATTAGTAGTGAGTCAAACTAAGTTCATTTCCCTGAATAATTCTTGGTTGTAACAATAATGGGCCATATGAGCCAGTAATGCCCATGGGTGATATAGAAAGATATACTGCCCAACTTTTTAACTTCTTTCTTCCAAATTTGACTAATTTTTTAAATAGAATGTGTTCCAATATTTTCTATTACAGTCTGTTGTATTCGGGTCTATTTCATTTTTCAAAATACTGGTACAGCTCACTAAATTATCTTCATAAGCCATAGTAGGTTATGACCCAACTTAAATGATACTACTCCAATATAAAAATATCATGACCGCAAATACTGCCTAAGAGAGGCAAGTTTTTTTCTTCATGTTAAGAATAAAAAATTAACAAGAAAAAAGAGAAGGGAGGGGAGGGAGAAAGAGGAGAAGCAAGGAGAGAAGAGAGCCCCAGCAATCTATCTTCAGGGATGTCAGCATTTTTTAAAGTGATAAGACTTTTTATAAAAGTCATATTTCTTTTCCCTCACAGAGCACAAATTTTGTTTACGTTGCAACTTAGGCTCTTTTTCTCCTATTTAGAGGGGAATTTAGACAATTTGTAGAGATTTGCAGCTGTGAGAGAAGATATTTTTTAGAACTACTATTTCATTATACAGGTTAGCAAACTGACTTAAAAGTAAGATGACCTGCTTCAACACCCAGAAATTCCATAAGGAAGTCCCTGCGTGTAACTGTGTATGAGGAGAACAGTCCCTGGACTCAGGAAGGTGTGGGCCTCAGTTGTGAGTGAGTCACCAGATAGGAAACTTCAGGCAAAGCCATTATATTTCTGGTCTGAATTACCACATCTCTAAAATGGGACAGAAGCCATTATTAAGATTAAAAGATGAACTATACATGAATGTCGTTGTAAAACTGAAAATGTAGTTTTAATTATTTCCGAGATTTTTATCCAGTGCACGTTTTCCCATCCCTGGATATCCTGTAATACATAAAATATAGATGATGGACTATTTACATATACTTAGAGTCATTGAGATCATGTGTACAAGGTCTAGGTAAGTCTAGTTAGTTTTATAAGTACATTCTCTGTTCTACATACAGGTCCATATTTAAATATACAAAGATGTGATAGCTATTATTACTAATAGATCATCACTGTAAAATGCTCTAAAATTTCCAAGTTAAAAAGCACCATTCTGATAAAATGTACTATTATTATATAAGGCTTTCAACCTGTGGAGCTTCTAATTATGCTTTTCATGCATAAAAAATGCAACTGGAAAAACTGATAAATGGCCAACAGCTACTTCCCTGCTGATTACACAAAATTTCATTATGGTAGAACATTTAAGAATTTAATTCTGAGCTCTCTCAGGAATAGTCCGTAAAATGTTTTGCTTAGGTCTCTTTTTAAGCACAGAATATCAGCTGAAATAAAAGGTGTATTGAGCCTTTGCCATAAGCAAAGTTAAGTCATTAAGTCAGAAAAGATGAGTTTGAAAATGACAGGTAAAGACAGAAGCAATAAATGTCACCAAAACATGCCCAAATGTTTTCTTCTCTCATTTTTAGAGTGACAATAGTTATTGAGGTAGAAATGAGGTCGTTTTACTGCAAAGATTACTCTCCTGATTCCTAATTAATAATTTTTTTAATTTCCCATAAATATTAGGAAAAATATTCTAGACATATTTGTGCCTTTTACAAAGTGCTTTAGGAAGTTGCTGTAATGGGCTTCTTTAGTTTTCTGTTTTTCAGTGTCTTCTTTCACTCCTTCCATCTTCTCTGATTCTTCTGTTTACATAAAAGAAAAGAGAATATTTAAGTCCTAATGTGTCTATAGTACTTGAAGCTTCAACATTGGGCAGATGCCATTTTCCTGTTTTTTAACTGGAAAAGCAGGTCCCAGACAGATAGCCTTGGGATCTCTACGTGAATGTGGAGGCTGCATCTGAGAACCAGCAACAGTGGAGCCTAGGCTAGTATACCACAGAGTATTTATCACTAGCTTTGAAGCATGAATCCAAAATGTTTATATGCCATTAAAATATCAGGAATCTTCATTTGGTTTCTCCATTGTGTTACTTGAGTGTACACCATTTTATACGTCACTTCCTGTTGCTATGTTCTGGACATCTTATTCTCTTCCCTTCCAAGAATGTAGGAGAAAGATCAGTTACTTGATTTATACCTGAAAAACTGTCTTCTTTTACTCCTACTGAGATATTCTGACTCTTTGCTGCTAACTCATTTTCAGTCACACTCCTGCTTTCCTCTCTACCTGATGTTCCAGCCACAGAACACACCACACACTTTCCTTCCTGTGTAAATGCAAAGCATTTGGTATAGGGAAGATCACAGGGTTAGAATCAGCTTAACCTGTGCTTGAGTCCTGTTGCTTACCAGCTGGATAACCTTCACAAGTTTACCATTTCTTGTAGCCTCAGCTTTCTGCTCTGTAAGAGAGATGAAACCTCACAGGACTTGTGGAAATGAGTGAATACTACCTGCAAGATTCATGCTACTCAAGAGCCCCCTTTGCAGGGCTTTTGAGAAACGTGCTTCCCTATTACCAATGCTCCTGGATTTTACACATCCTTTCCTGTCTCTTCTCTTCTTTTTTTCTATTAAATTAATATCCTGTAGTTGGAAAATTCTATTCAGAGTTTGGGAGAAAAAAAAAGATGAAGAAGGATAAAGTGAAGTGGTAGGAGACTGAGGAAATTTAAACATTCATAATTTTTGTCCTGCTTCATAAATACACAGTAGCTGTATGGTTACTTTTAACTATAATGTCCTCTTTACCCGTCATTTCCTACAACCACAAATAGCACCATTCTAGTCCCATTGAAAGCCTAATCTATATTTTATATCTTTATTAAAATTTTGTTTACCATAACTGGAAGTAACATCTCTGTCCCCAAACTTCATGGAGTTTTCTTTTTTAAAATTTCACTTTATTTCATTTTCTAACATTGACAGATAAAACTGTATGTATTTATTACATAAAGCATGATGTTTTGAAATATATACACATTGTAGAATGACTAAACCTAGCTAACTATGTATTATGCACGTAGTTATCATTTTCGTGATGAGAACACTTTACGTCTATTCTCTTAGAATTTTAAAGAATATAATACTGTATTAACAATAGTCACCATGTTGTGCAATTAATCCCTTGAACTTATTCCTCCTGTCTAACTAAAATTTTGTATCCTACAACCAACATCTCCCCAGCCTGCCACCCACCTCACCCCTCCCGCTAACCCTTGGTAACCATCATTCTACTCTCTACATCTACGAGGTCAAATTTTTAGATTCCACATATGAGTGAGATCATGAAGTATTTGTTTTTCTGTGCTTGGTTTATTTCACTTAACATAATATCCTCCAGGTTCATCCATATTGTTGCAAATGACAGAATTTCTGTTTTAAGGCCGAATAGTATTCCACTGTGTATATGTACCACATTTTCCTTATTCATTCATTGATGGACACTTCAGTTGATTCCCTATCTTGGCTATTATGAATAGTGCTACAATGAACATAAAAGTGCAGATATCTCTTTGGCAGACTGATTTCATTTCATTTGGATATATACCCAGCAGGAACTGCTGGATCATATGATAATATGATAATTATATTTTTAATTTTTTGAGAAACTTCCATACAGGTTTCCATAATGGTTTCAAATACATTTTCACCAACAATATGTGAGAGTTTCATTTTCTCCACATTCTTGTCAAAACTTATCTTTTGTCTTTTGATAATAGTCATTTTAACAGGTGTGAGGTGATAACTTACTGTGGTTTTGATTTCTATTTCTCTGATGATTGGCAATGTTAAGCATATTTTCATATACCTCCTGGTTATTTGTATGTCTTCTTTGGAGAAATGTCTATTCAGGACCCTTGCCCATTTTTTAATGAAGTTACTTGTTTTCTTTCTGTAGAGTTGTTTGAGTTCCTGATAGATTTTAGATATTAACCACTTATTAGTTGTATAATTTGAAAAAATTTTATTCCATTATTTGGGTTGTCTCTTTATTAATTGTTTCCTTGGCTATACAGAAGCATTTTAGTTTGAGGTAATTCTTTTTGTTTGTTTTTGCGTTTGTTGCCTGTGCTTTTGGGGTCATATACAAAAAGTCATTGCCCAGACCAATGTCATATAGTTTTCTCCCTATATTTTCTTCAAGTAGTTTTGTAGTATCAGGTCTTGCTATTACGTCTTTAATCCATTTTGAGTGGATTTTTGTCTCTGCTGTGAGATAAGGGCCTAATTTCATTCTTCTGCATGTGGATATCCAGTTTCCCCAACACTGTTTATTGAAAAGACTGTCCTTTCCCTACTGTGTGTTCTCATGTCCTTTATCAAAAATTAGTTGAGTGTAAATGCATGGATTTATTTCTGGGCTCTTCATTCTGTTCCATTGGTCTATGTGTCAGTTTGTATGCCAGTACCATGCAGTTTGGGTTACTATAGCTTTACAGTATATTGGAAAATCAGGTAGTGTGAAGCCTCCAGTTTTGTTCTTTGTTGCTTTAGATTGCGCTATTTGGAGTGTTTTGTAGTTCCATACAAATTTTGGAACATGGAGTTTTTAGTTTGTGTGTATATATGTATGTTTATGTCTTGATTACTTTTGGCATTTTGGGACAGGTCCACATGTATTAAGTTTCTTGTTTGTTTGACATACAGAACCGCCCCTCTCCTGAGTGTTTTGCAACATGAGAATTAGATAAGTGATTATATTCAAGTGGTTGAGCTCAGGTTTCTAAATAGAAATACTAGAGTTAACTAATTATTACATATGTGCAGCATTCTATCATCACAGAATATTGCAAAAGGAAATAATTCTGAAAGATTAATTTTTTTTTCTTTGGCCCATGTTGACTCTTTTCTTGCCATTAAGGTAGTCTGTTGTGCCAATACTTTTGCAATGAAAGAGGTGATTACTTTTCTTAGATGTTTTCCTGCATTCACTGATTGGTAGCAATTCCAACAACTGATGACTTGGGCAGAATTCAAACCAGGAACTTTATAGGGAAAACTGTAATACCATCATTGAATTTGTGAGCCCTCTCATCTTGTAGATTGGAAGGTCCAAAGGAAGCTTTTTTTTTCCCACACTTCACATGCACTGTGTTAAATTAGGACGGACGTCAAAAATCTGACCTTTTCATGGAGTTTTAGAGATGGAATAAAAGGAAGCTAGTAACTGATTTCATTCCAGCTGTATTTCCCACAGCTTGTGGGAATGTTTTATGAGGAGAGTTGTGGATAATGTTTTATGTCATTTGATGAGAATGAATCCATGATAATCTATAGTTTAAAGCAAGATAAATTTCCCTATTATGGCATCTCGGTCTTGTATTAAAAGCTGACACTTTACCACAGGTCACTGCTTTATTTCTTCAAGACTTTTGGTGAATTGCCCTTGCAAAACACCAAGAGCACATCTGTAAGTTTTAGTTTCTTAATGACTGAAAGGACAATGTGCCCTATATTTAAGGAGAAAAGAGTTATGCTTGGTAAGAAAATGGAGAGAGCTATATATATAATTTTTAAATTAAACTATGATTCAATTATCTAGATTAGCCAATAAATGCCTTTGTATTACTATAACTGCTTCCGTTTGCAAATTACAGTTTTGCAAACAAAACTCACTTGCTACTTTTTAAATACTATTAATTTTGGACAAGGAAATTCATATATATGCCCCAAGAGGGAAAAATAGAAAATATGTCTTCCTTTCACTGTCTATCTCTGTCTTAGCATAAATTTGTGATTATTCTCCTAAGAGAAGGCTAAGCATGAATGATTTTCCTTATAACACAAAACATTCTGATTTAATTGTTTTTAATAGTTGGTTCTGATTTCTGACTTCAGTTGTATTCTTCCTGACAAACCGCTATTTCCTGATCCCCTTAACTTTCTGTCCTGTAGCTTGACAGGAAAACATTAAAAGACGATGAAAAACTGCTGTATGCCTCTAGCATTCTTTATTTTACCTTCACAGTTACTCAAAACTTATTTGTTGAATGAAAGCTTAATTTTCCTTTTTATGCAAGATTTGGTGTGTGGCAGAAGGCAGTAGCCTGGAGGTGGCGGCATACATAGACATTGAGGGGCTGGTGAAACAGTGTCCCAGTCACCAGGGAGGCACAGGAAGAGAGGCATGAAAACTGCTCTGCCCCTGACTGTATGGGAAACCCCAAGAGCATCATCTAGCTGTCCATGACCACTGGATTTGTAAGATCCAAGGGGGCCTGACTCTTCCTTTGTTCTTAGTCTCTTATATCTCGTGCATCTGGTACCCCTGACATGGGGACATAGAAGAATGCTATTAATAACATTGCTATTAATACAAACATTCTCTAAATGCAAAATGGAATTAAATGATTCCTATTTTAACCTCTGAAACACTTTAATATGATTTAAGAAATACTTTAATTTGAAAGATGAATCTCTTTTGATAAAAGATGTGTTCATATAAAAAGAAGACAGGCCACCTGGATAGTTAGTACATAATCAAATAGTAAAGTTGCCCTGCTGTTTATCTTTCGTATTCAATGGTGTTGCAGTGGCTCATGGTGTAAAATAAAATATTTGTCAATGCAGACACAGAAGGACTTTTAAAATATTCATTTTGGGAACAAAAGTAGGATTTGTAATCAGTACAGCACCTTTAAAATCATTGGATAGATGCTTGTATGTTTAGGGAGAAAAGAAATGAGGAACATGAACAAATTTCCTGAGAGAGTTAGAGTGAAGAGTGATTAAGCTCAGAACATAAAATTACCATTTATGATTAGTTCAGTTCAATTAATTCCATCTATCTATCCTTTAATTCATTTATTTAATCAACCGGCATTTGGGCACTGTGCAGTGCCCTGTGGATACAGGGATCAAAGACACCATCAAAGAATTTATAGTCATGTGGTGAAGACAGAGATGTAATTGAAGTACCTAAAGGCAGCATGATTTTCATGCTAGGGAATTACAGGTGTCTGGGGCACACAAGGCAGGCAAGTGGTGTAGGGTATAGGTCACAAATTATTTGATAGCCACACAGAAAATGAGAGGGGGAGGCATTCAACAGTGACCAAAACATTGTCCCTACTGAAATAGAAAATGTTTCCTACCCTCAGGGAGCTTGTAGTTCTTAATTCTCTTAGTTTTAGTGCATACGTCTGTAAGAAATTTTCTTTGAAGGTATTTTTAGCTCTGAGAGGCTTCAGGAAAGTTTCTAGTAATAAACACTGGGTATTTAATCCTAGGACTCAATTGCTAGTTTGTTCAAAGATTCCTGATTTGAACTACCATTCCCTTCTGTGAAGAATTTCATCACTATCATGATTTTTGCTCAAAGCTGTATTCAAAAGTCATCTAGACATAACAACAGGAAAATCCAACTAACTAATGTTAAATTTGGTGACTGTGACATGCTCATAAATTTTTCCATATCATCTATGAAATGCTGTAATTCTGTTTGTCCCAAGAAAACTCTTGCATTCCTGTCTTAATTAAATCTCTCAAGCCAAGCAGGTTTCTGCAGGATACAATCCATTCATTCAGGTGTGAAAGGCCGGAACCTATTTACATATTTACAACCCCGATAGCTGTGCCTGGGATAAAGTAAATTTATTTCTGAGTTGTCTAGGTTCTGCAGATATTGCAAATACAATTGTATATTCAAGCTTTCTCCTAAAAGACTCATTTTAGGGCAGTTCTGAAAAATACTGGAAATATGAAAATAGATTTTAAGCTCTTGGGGTGAAGATCATGTTTTGATTTTGGTTCTCTTTACTGCTCTGAAAGTGCTGTGTGTGTGCCTATAGCACTTTATAAATATGTAAATAAAAATAAAATAATTAGCTGAACTGGAGTAAAGAAAAGAGACTCTTATATAATAGAAGAACATTTATGTGAGGAAAATAACAGAATTTCAGAAAATACAGCCATTGGGAAAAGAGTGTTTTGGATTATATACCTCTAGGTTTATTTTCTTAATGCTCATTACAATGGGAATAATATTTGCTTGAAGTTACAGCAATGGCCTGAAATGAAAGAGGCTACCAGCCCACCAGTAATTCAATACATGGCAAGTAGAGTAATTATAGTACTGAGCCACCTTATCAGTCACTAATAGTGGGGAAATAGCAGATACTAGGGAAGGCAAAGGAATAAAGAAGCAGAATTCAGAGAGGGATAAAACAGACACATGATAGAGCTTAGCATATTGAGGAGACTGTCCCATGGACACTGCCTCTCAGAGGAAAAGTGATGCAAGAGAGTTCTGGGAATTTCTTTAAAAGTAAAAAGTATGACAGTATTAAAGGCAAATCATAGAGATAACCATGCTGATGAAAAGAAAGATAAGGAAACCATAGGAGTCCACCATCTGTAAGGTATAGTCTGTTTTTAATATCTGAAATGCAAAAAGCAATTATCTGTTGAACAAGGGCAGATCTGCAAGGACGAGAGGAAGAGAACAGCAGAAGCCTGCAGGGCAGTCAGAAGGCCAAGACACAAAATGAGTTCCAATTAGAGCAGGTCACCAAGGAGAAGGAGAAAACCTTTTAAAACACATTTGAAACAAGAGCAAGACAAAAGGAAATACAGGCTCCCCAGTTAATAAGAAAGGGAAACAAACAACGATAAAGAGAAGTCTTAGGTTTTATGTGTATGTATTTATTTTTAGATTATAGGCAAGAAAAAAAATCTATAAGAAATTGACTATAACCCACAAATAAAGGCTCAACAATAGTTACTGAAGGAAAGATCAAGCAATTAAAACTTTACTCATCTAAGTTTAATAGAGAGATTGCCTGTAGTGATAAATAAGATGGACGAGAATATTCTTCAGAAGACTCTACTTTTCTGTGATCCTAACTGTGACTGAGTTGCAGGGGGTTGGACAAAATTCCCCAAACCAGAGACTTCACAGGCTTTTTGGGCTGCCTCCCCCTCTATATAAAATTGCTAGAAATGAATTCATTGTATCTAATTTTAAATATAAAAGATGTTGGAAATAATATTTTAAAAACATATGTTCATGCTTAGAAACTGGACCATTTCTTCCCAGCTCAAGCAGTGATGTATAGATTAGTAATGAACACTGGTTTGTCAGTTGAAAATTAGGTGAAATAACTCAATTTCTTCTTAGAAAATTCCTAAACGTGAAGCTACATTCATGTCTGTGTTTACATTTTCCTTATATTATTTTGAATTAGGGTAATATAAAAAATAAGGCCAGTAATATTGTTTTATATCTAGAAATATATATGTATAAGGGATAGATGGTCCCATCTATCCTAGTCCCTTCAGAATTAACTCATTTCAGTCAACATTTCTTATGTGTCTCATACGGATATGTAACCAGTTTATTGAGCAGTGGGATAGTAATATGAAATGGTTTTGTTTCTCCTTAAACCACATTTTGTGTCTCTGTAGCCTCTTAATTGTGAGAAGTAGAAGGAAATGGTATTAATAGTGAGGACCTGAGCCACCTGCTTCTACCACGTGCTGTTTGCGTGACCTCAGAAAAGTTACTTAACCTTTTGTGTATCATTCCACATCTCTAAAATGGGAATGATAGTACTTACTTTAAAGGGTTGTTGTAAAGTTGCAATAAATTACTCTATTTAAATCAATTAAAACAGTGCCTAGTATATAGTAAGCACTCAGTAAGTATTAGCTATAGTGTGATCTCAGCCAATTTCTATGTTTTTCCAGTCCCTGCTCAGTTTTTGAATACTTGCCCCAATCTCATTTAAAACTCTCATCTTGTCTCTTCTCTTCTTCCTAGTTTAGTTTTGACCCTAGACTTGAGGGAACTGCTTTAAAGAAGAAAGTGAGGCCTGGTGCAGTGGCTCATGCCTATAATCCCAGCACTTTGGGGGACCGAGGTGGGTGGATCACCTGAGGTCAGGAGTTCAAGACCACCCTGGCCAACTTGGCGAAGCCCCGTCTTTACTAAAAATTCAAAAATTGTCTGGGCATGGTGGCACACACCTGTAATCCCAGCTACTCAGGAGGCTGAGGCAGGAGAATCGCTTGAACCCAGGAACCGAGATCGTGCCGCTTCACTCCAGCCTGGGCGACAGAGTGAGACTCCATCTCAAAAATAAAGTAATGAATTAGTTTAATTAAATGAAGAAGAAAGTGAGTTCTCTTTCAATCCTCTTTGAAGTTCTGATTCTTCTGGTATTGAGATAGACATTTAGAACCTGTGGGAAAAAGGCAAGAGTCCTATGAGGAGGCCAGATTTGGGGCTTCTGCCACATAGATATGATGGACACCATAGTTAGTAGTAGGAGAAGCAGGAATTATGTGGTAGGAGCCCCTCCCCTGGCTTTTCATGTATTTTGGAGATTACTGTGAGAATTCCTCAAAGCATAGTTCCTTGACATAGATTCTGGCTTCTGCTAGACAATTTTGACCCTCACATTTCCCTTAATTCCTGCTAAGTGGTGAACTCTATGGATGGGATTCTCTCAACTGCCAGCCCGCAGTGTTGGGGAGGCACTGACAAGACAGCCAGGATGCTATTTTCTGGAAGTCTCTCAGCTCCCACAGTATTGCTCTATAAAATGGTAGAAATGCGGGCTACTTCACCCTAGCCTTAGCCTTCTGGTTATACAGATTGGGATGACCAGTGTAGCAGTGCTAACATGACACCCTTTTAATAAGCTCTGGCCCTCATCGTTGGCAGGTCTTTCTAGAACACAGAATACTTGATGTCTATTTGGCCTCACCATTTGGGGTTTGTCATAGATTCCAGGACAACAGGAAAAGTTGCCCATCAACTTGTGATACATATTATGGCCAAGGCCTTGTAGCCTTTCAACTTGAGATTCTCTCAATGTTCCATTTTCCCATGTTTTGATCAGTAAGAACAATCCTTATTTGGGTATTACATATCTGATTTATCTCCTCTTTCTATCTGTCTGCCTTTCAGTCTCATATATGGAACTCGTTTTTAATTATTGACATCTTGGGAATTCCCACAGTGAACAGATGTTGCAGAATGACTTATGTGGAAAATGTCAAAGATTACAGTCTATTACAGTTTTTCCAGCCTTCACATATGGTTTGACTCCATTAAACATTCTTTAATGGTGAATGTTTTAAAAAGAAAACAATTTTTTTTTGGTTGATGGGCAAAAAGAATAAGATTAAGAAGATTCCAATCACTGGCTCCCCATTCCTGTACTCCTGGCACCAGGTCTCCTCTCATAATATTTGAGTACTGTGGATGAATGTGGTTGAATAGAATATAATGAAATTGACTCCTCCTGTATCACTGCTCAGCTCTTTGCATCTAATTTTCTATATTTATAGGAGAAATGGAATAAACAGTAGGTTTGGACCCCAGGTCATAACATTAATGGCAGAAATGTAATATTACCTGTGGCATTTCAGGAAACAGGACATAGACTTTTTATAAGGCACATCTCCAGACTTTGGTGGTGTTGGGTAGAGCCAACTTTTCACTGGGTCCTTCCCCAAGACTGTTATCCTTGAAACAGGATGTTTTATCTTGACTTAATGACTTTGTTCCAAGAGTCACGTGGAGGAAAGAAGGTCTGATACCGTGTTATATGTTTAATGATTTAGAACTCTAAGAATATAGCCTTAGTTTATTCCTTCCTTTTAAAAAAAAAAAAAGCAAAGGGAAAATACCCATAAAGGAAATTTATCTAATACAGACTAAGAACTGCTTTAATTTTTGTATCATAGCCACCAAGTTTTGGTAATCAAATAGAAAAGTGTAAGAAGTCTTTTCAGTAAGACACTGCCATTTCTCTGGGTGTACATCCCTTATCAGCTCATTACACCAACTTTTCCTTTGATGTTGTGTGGTAGTCCCTTCCCAACTTAAGTCTGGTGTGAGAAAATTGGGAAATAGCACTTTAATCCTGGAGGACTGATTTCATTAAAGATTTTATTATATATTGGTGATCCAGCCTTGCTGTCTTAAGTATGGCTCTGAGATGACATTGATGAAATTTCTCTTGTCATTAGAAGTCAGGTCTAGCACAGTTGCAACACCCAGAGGCACAGGAGTGCTGGGTCATGTCAAGAGAACACAGATTAAGAATTGAAATTCTTGGGTTCCACCAGTTCAGAAAACCACTCAGTCTCTCTGGGCTTCAGCCCAAAATGTAATTCAGCAGTTCTTTTCTGTAGCTATTAATTAAGGTGGGTCTCAGTCCAAGTTGGTCCTGTATTTTGTCACTGAGGCTCACAAATAAAATCCGTTAATACTTTACTAATAGTTAACAGTTATAGAATATTTACTACGACCTAGGCATTGTGCTAAATGCTTCATTATCTCATTTAATGCTCTCAATGACTCTTTGAGGTAATATTTTACATATGAAAAAACTGGATGCTATAGCAAATAAGTGTCCTCCTCAAAGCCTGGAAGTGTGTAAATGATAGGATCAGGACTTGAATCCAAATCTTTCCGGATTCTGAGTCCACAGTTTTAACCACATTGATAATATTGCTGTTGAATTTGAGCTGTGTTCTTTTATTCTTTTTTTCAACTAGATCATTTATTAGAGAGTGACATGATAAAGTTGACAGGTTTTTAGATTTACGTTGCCAAATAATATTTTTTGACTGCGTCTCTCTGATACTCCAGTAAATCTTCATGTTAGATTTGAGTGGTATTCACATATCTCTCTGATACTCCAGTAAATCTTCATGTTAGATTTGAATCCTATTCA
This sequence comes from Gorilla gorilla gorilla, assembly GCF_029281585.2. Taxonomy (NCBI): domain Eukaryota; kingdom Metazoa; phylum Chordata; class Mammalia; order Primates; family Hominidae; genus Gorilla; species Gorilla gorilla. The sequence goes on from NC_086017.1 coordinate 179,695,432, forward strand.
CATATCAGAGTTTCATGTTCTCGCCTAGAACAAATTATCAAACTTATAGATGATATCAATAGTTTAACTTATTCAGTTTCTATTGTTCTTCTGTTTGAGCTCAGTTCTGTTGCTTTAGTTCTGTTTCTGCTGCCATTTCTATTTTCTGCTCTAGAGGCCTAAGACTTGATCTGTTTATCTTTGTTCATTGTAGTTCATTTAGTTGCCAAACTTTTATTAAGTGCCTCTGTCAGTTAGTGTTGTAAACCTCAAGGACACCTTGTTAACAAGTGATTTAAGATTACTACCTGAAGTGGTTTTTATCTGTTGTTAGTGGGGTAATACCAAATGGAAATAAAATTCAGAGAAACTGCCAACTTATCTTTTAAGGAAATGGTTTAAACATTTTCTTAACCTGGAATAAGTGTAGTTGATACTGCTATTAATAGCAAGTGGTGCTGTTGACTGTTACTCTACCCTGTGGCAAGTGGTTAATGTGGAATATTCTATCAAAGTTGCTGTTACACTAGAACTTCTCCTTTTCCTATGGTTCCGCCCTTATTTGTGATACAACAGCAGCTTCATTACAAAAGAAGAATCACATAAACCAGGAATGGTTTAAACAAATCAGAGAAAAAATGAGGGAAGAAAAAGAGAAGAATTCTTCTCGTAAGCAGAACCTCAGCTGGCTAGAGATAACTATATACTTCTTCTCTTTCTAGCCCTCCCCAAATTCTTGAGGGAATCTTAAACCTTGGGGCCGTACAGACTAGGTTTGGGCTAATCCAGATCTAATATCTAGGCACTTGGCCTTAGGCTATTCCTGCCATCATTTTGCAGCAGGAAATTTCTGGAATTGTTTCATTTGGGCATGGGGAGGGATTATGGTGTGCCTAACTAACAACTGCATAGAATGTGCACATTATCCTTTTCTTAAGGCATGTTTGTTAGAGCACATTTACAAAGTAAGATGAGAGCAGGTGCCATCAAAAGGCAGGGACACTAAGTGGGAGGTATGTTCGGGAAAAGTGGCTAAAGAATTGTCTTTCTGGCAGCATATCCCAGAACTTTGAATATATTACTGTGTAAAGGGAATATCTTAGAGACAGGTTAGTGAGTGCTATGGTCTAAATGTTTGTGTCCTCCCCAGATTCATATGTTGAAATCCTAATCCCCAAGTTGTTAGTATTAAGAGATGGGGTCTTTTAGGGGGTGATTGGGTGATTAGGGTTCTGCCCTCATTAATGGAATTAATTCCCTAGTAAAAGAGGTCCTAGGGGCTGCCATGCCCCTCTTACACAGCAAGAAGGCACCATTTATGAATCAGAAAACAAGCTGGTTGCTTGATCTGGGACTTCCCAGCTTCCAGAATTGTGAGAAATAAATATCTGTTCTTATAAGCTACCCAGTTTATGGCATTTTGTTATAGTAGCCCAAATGGACTAAGACAGTGAATATGTGCTTTCATAATATTTGATCACCAACATCGTCTTCAGAAAGCAACAATAGAAATGAGTATTCCTAGGAATACTCTGTGGAAAAGAAATATTATTGTAGAAATAGATATTTAAGTGGCTCCCACCTACTTCAGCCTGGAATGTCATATTCCCTCTGTCAGTATAAATTCTTAACAAATAGTTTTCATGTATTTCTGGTGGAGCATGATTTTTACAACCATTTTATAAAACAAGTTGGCAGAGTGTATAATGAGTCATGAAAGTCTTCATACCCTTTAACCCAGTAATCTCACCTTGGAAAATATATCCTAAAGAAAGAATCTAAAATAGAGAACATGATAATTTTTTAGTGTAGCATTTTAAACAACATATTATGGTATTAGAAACAACTTAAATGCCCAAAGAAAAGTAAGAAAATTGTACTATACTAAATATGAATTATAATATAGTCTCTTAAAATGATGATCATAATGACTGTGACAACATGAAATTCCTTACAAAAAGTCAGTTAAAAAACCAGAATATATAATTACATACACACAATGCATTTGTAAAAGAAGCAAAGGAAAATGTTACCATTAAAAATACATAAAATGTGTATAGTAATTATGTTTTTAATAGGCTGATAGATTTATGTCCGGGTTTTCTTTCCTCTATTTTCTAATATTTTAAAACTTTCTTTCTGCTTCTAAGTTTGACTTCTGAATGAGCTAGATTCTTAATTTTACTCAGGATATGCAGGTTCCATCTTTTCACCCAATGCAGGCAGCTTTCCTCTGAAGAGTAAAAGAATTCCTCCAAAAGGCTAAAGATGGCCTAGGCCTTCACTGTTAGAATGGGGAAATGTTAGTGTACACTTACAATTATTTGTGAAATCTACATTCATGGATCGCAGCACTCTGCTTTTGGTGCTCTCCATGATTCATCAGGTAATAAATTGAAAAATGAAGAGAAGCTGACACAAATATTTCTGTTTTATTTTATTCACATGAGCTCTTTTTTAAAAAAATCAACACAGATGAGCTCTTCGCTGTCTAAAGTTATTTAACACAGACTTTTTAACATCTTATTGAAATGAAAGGAGAAAAATCAATGATAAACATCCTGTAGATGGGACGTTTGATTTCGATTTGCACCAAATTGTTAGTTATTAAATCCATTATGAAGCTCTCTGCTGTTTGCTTAAATTTCTCATTCTTGGCTGCTGAACAAGTGCCTCTGAGCTTTTTGATAATTACTGACAACTTTTTTCCATAGTATATGACTTGTTATTTAAAGATGCACCAGAGAAGAAATTTTCAAAATATATCCACAATAAATTTGACATCAGAAGGTGTGTTTATTGGTTTGACTGTTGAAACAGTAAAAGAACAGGAATGAATCATTTTATAGTAATACAAGGCCCTTTCTGTCTCTCTCTCAGCTTGTGTCCTTCGGAATATTTCCTTATATTATATATCCTTTTCATTCTTCCAAAGAAAATTGAGGTACGAGTTACTAATGTACTTTGGTTATACATTTTCCCTCTGTTCATATGAAACTTTCTTCAGTAATTTGGAAGTGACCTTGGCTGTATTTTGTAATTCTGAAATCTCCTTGGGGAATATTTAAAGGTAGAACAAATTCAATGGAACCTACATGTGGAGAAAGGGGGTATACTCAGGTATGGTATAGAATATGTTTAACTGCAAATAACCAGGAGAAGTTTAAACAATTAGCAGTTTATTTGTTTCCCATTCCAAGTGGTTTTGTGGGAAGTACACATGCAGGGCTGGCAAAATGACTCAAAAATGCCTCCAGGTGCCCAGGCTCTTTTAATTTTCCCACTCCAGGATCCATAGAATGTTCATTTCATATCATACTTTTCGTCTATGATTTCAAAATGGTTTATGCACCTCCACACATCACATCTGTATCTACAAAAGATGAAGCAGGAAGGAGGATGGCCCAATGCCTGTCTTAGGAAATGTCCCCAGAAATCTTATAAAGACTTCTCTTTAGATTCCATAAGTTGGCGCCATTTCACATGGCCACTGCTAACTGCAAAAAAACCTTTCAGGGCTCTGTAGAATAAAAAAGCAGACAGGGGTCTGGGCATGGTGGCTCACGCCTGTAATCCCAGCACTTTGGGAGGCCAAGGTGGGCGGATCACGAGGTCAGGAGATCGAGACCATCCTGGCTAACACGGTGAAACCCAGTCTCTACTAAAAATACAAAAACAAAATTAGCTGGGCATGGTGACAGGCGCCTACAGTCTCAGCTACTTGGGAGGCTGAGGCAGGAGAATGGTGTGAACCCGGGAGGCGGAGCTTGCAGTGAGCCGAGATCCTGCCACTGCACTCCAGCCTGGGTGACAGAGCAAGACTCCGTCAAAAAAAAAAAAAAAAAAGCAGACAGGGGATGGGAATGGTTGTCAATAGATTCTGTCTCCAGTAATTGCCTCCCAAACAAAATTAGATGTTTCAGTGGTCAGATACTTAAAATTCTGAACTTTGTTCTCATCCGTCAAGTGTGTTGCCCAGTTTTCAACAAAATTGTGGCAGGGAGAGGAAGAAGCCAGAGCAAAGGAACTGCTACCAGCTCCAACCTGATGCATTCATAGTTGATGAAACTAAAGGATAAGAACGTAAAATTAGGAGAATAATCCTACGGAAGAATTCAAGACATAGGTTAGCCTGGGTTCATTTAAAATATACATAAGAAGTTTCTTATCTTTACACTAGGGTACAATAAAGGAGCATAACAGTGGCCTCTGAGTTTTCAAGAAGAAGGAAATTATGTTCAGTATTTTTTCTAATAAAGAGGAGATAGCAGAAAGATTTATCTTCTGTTTTCATAGTTAAAAATGTGATATTATGTAAAAATGCAAACTCTGATAGGCCATCTGGACAACTTTACACTAGAGAAGAGTTTCTGAGACTTTTAGATTTTACAAGACTCCACCTTTTTTTTTTTTTTTTAACAAGGAAACAAATATGTGAATGTACTGGAAAAAATTCATCCGTGTTTACCATCATTTTATATGGAAGGTCATTTTAGTACTCAAAAGAATTAGCCATACAATTTTAAAATTAAAAGTCTTTCAGTTGAGGAAAAGTTAAACTTTATGAAAAAAAAATCATATTTTTTCATTTTTTTTTCCATTATGGTGCAAATGCATGCAAAAACTTGGTCACAGATCAGCACCAGCCCAGGGATGAATGTTGAGAGACTGCTGTGAAGGATTTTGAATATCTGGGATTTGCTTTTTTTTTTTTTTTTTTTTTAATCTTTTCCAAGCATATATGCCATTCCTATTTGCTTGGTAGCTGTTGTGTGTTACCAGCCCACTGTCAGTTACATACATGACGTGATTTGTTGTGTGTGGTGTTTCTCCTCTGTTGTCTGCAGTAATTGTCTTGTTTTTGGGTTAAGGTTGGGATGGCACACACTATGCATATGCTATCATTGACTCCATCCTATGCCAATGTCAAACTATTCACAGAATTTTTACTGTTAAGACTAAAAATGATACCAGATCCTGTCTCAGCACAACGTTTAGGAAAGCCACATCCAATCCATCAAAGCTAGCACATAAAATCCCTCTGTTCTTCTTGAGTTAGATATTATTCCCAGAAGGCCTTCATGAAAATACGCTTGTTATGTGAAAGGGGAAACTTATTGACATATCAGTTCAGAATAACCAGGTTGTTACATGGCAAAGAGAGGAGTACCAATGGAATAAAATAGAAATCAATTATCGTTTAAAGCCCTTCAAAGAGCAACCTGAAGGCAACTTCTGAGTGGAGGTGAGAATACTATCAAACGCATTGGCATTGAGCTCATGCAGCTCCCCAGCTCAGATGCTCCCGATGGTTTCTCATGCACTCATCAAATTTAGTGGAGCCTTCTCAATCTGGATTTCCACCAAATATACTGGACAAACTTCAGCAAATCTGTCATTGATCCCAGATGTTGATGCATTTCCATCTCTGGGCTTTGATGCTTAAGTGTTCTAGGTAGGTCATTGCATATAAGTACAACTATTAGGAGAATATTGTGTAAATCCATCTCTTAAGCACCATCTCTTCCATGAGTTCCTTCCAGAAATCTTTGCTTTTTTCCTCCCTCCTAAATAATGTCATAAAATGACCTTTCCTATGCTTCCGTAAGGAGCATTCTCAGGATTAGAACTAATCACAGTGTTAAATAGAACAACCTGGAAGTGTTCAAACTGTGGTAGGACAGAGTCTAAAATACATGTTTATTGTAATCATAATTTTACTTAAATCCATTTAAGTAAAAAATATATATGTAAGGACATTAGGAACATGAAAAATAGTTACCCATAATCCCAGAAAACAAATGCATTGACATTTTGTTGCATTTCTTTCCTGACTCTTTTTTTTTGGGTGAGGGGAGTTCTATATATTGTTATATATTTATATTTCACTCACACAACAAGTACTTATTGTATGAGTGCTATATGCTGTGTGCTAGGCACACTGTTCTAGACAAATACAGAAACATGTTTGTTTTCATGTAATGTGATTTTATATTCATATACATGCACATGTGTGAGGTTTCATAGTTTCTGAAACATCATTCAACATTAATGTACTCAAGTTTATACAATATTGATGGATTGGATGTGGCTTTCCTGAATGTTGTGCTGAGACAGGATCTGGTATCATTTTTTAGCCTTAACAGTAAAAATTCTTGTGAATAGTTTGACATTGGCATATGATGGAGTTAATGATGCCTATGTATAGTGTCTGCTACCTCAAACTTAAACTAAAAGCAAGCTATTTGTGTTGTTATTAATTTTTCAATTAATAGATGGTATGTATGTTTCTTACAGCATTTGATTCATATTGACATATTTCTTTCCAATACATTAGACACTTTTTTTTTTTTTTTTTTTCTGAGACCGAGTCTCCGTCTGTTGCCCAGGCTGCAGTGCAGTGGCACGATCTCGGCTAACTGCAAGCTCCGCCTCCCAGGTTCACGCCATTCTCCTGCCTCAGCCTCCCGAGTAGCTGGGACTACAGGTGCCCGCCACCATGCCTGGCTAATTTTTTGGATTTTTAGTAGATATGGGGTTTCACCATATTAGCCAGGATTGTCTCGATCTCCTGACCTCATGATCCGCCCACCTCAGCCTCTCAAAGTGCTGGGATTGCAGGCATGAGCCACCACGCCTGGCCTAGATACATATTTTACCTCTATTAGCTATACCTGACAAAAAAAAGATGGCTTCATTGTACCTTAACTTATATTTTAAATTAACTCACATTTTATAGGGTAAAAATATGCTACACAATCATAGTACTAATTTGCTTTTGTTTGATTTCTAATAAGGATGATGTTTTTAAAATATTGACTAGTTGGAAATTGCCAACTTTTATGGATTTAAATTACCCCTTTCTAGAATGTTCTTATTTAGTCATTCTCCCATTAATAATTGTGTTCTCTTTAACAAGGATGGCAATCTGTTATTTTTACATATTTTCAAACATTACAGTTCATTCTTTCATTTTATCTATGTTTTTATAACATGCAAAAGCTTAAAAAACAATTTATGAGCACAGTGTCATTGCTTGTCCTCTTTATGATTTTTCTCTTCTACAGTAATTATAAAAACTCTTCTTCTCTTCAGAGATTTGATGAATATCCAACTTCAGTTTTTCAATAGTTTGTTTTAAAAAAATATTTAAGTATAGTCCAGCCAAATCTGTTTTGGTAAATGATGTGAGGTGAGGCTCTAAATGGGTTTTCCCTCAAATTACTAAATATTTATTCAAGTAGAATTTATTGAATAATTGATCATCCCCTGTGATTTGTGATGTACTATCCAGGATTTAAATTTTACAGAGAGTACACTACACTCTCTCTGGTCAAAAGAACCAGTTTAAAATCTAAAAATCAAAATACTTCTTAAAAATGCAAAATATTGTGATATTCATGTCTAATTCAGGGTATACATGGCAGATATTTTGAAATAACTCTCCAAGTAGAGAAAAACGTTAAAATCACTATTGTACCAATTTCAGAATATGCTTTCAATGTCTCCTTTGTAGACAGAAACTTTAGACTGCCGTACAAATGACAGGGTAGCTTCAGTTGTGCAAGATAGTTTTCAGCAACATTATGGAGTCATACTATAGGCATGAATTATTAGCACAAATATTTATTAAATAACTAGAAGGATGTTAATAGTAATATTATTGGTAATAGTGTAAAAATAAACTAAGCTTCATAAAGAGGAAACTCTCTCTAAAAACCAAGCATTACATAACAATTATTAAAACTGATTTTAGAATGTCCATAACCTGAAAATATTCATAGAATATTATTAAGTTAAAACATAAAGTAGTTCATAAAAGAGAAGGTACAGTATGACCTCATATTGGTAACACAAAAAATATATAGTGTTTTATGCTCAAATGTTATTTTTGCTATGTAAATCAGAAGAAAAATATTTGAAATATCTCTAACACATCATTATGAAGATCACCTAATTTTCTTCATGTGGATATAGTATATATCTACATAAACACACCAGGATTAAGTAGCTGCCTGCAGTAGTTCTTACCTTGATTCTAATTTCTAACTATACATAGACAATTTGCATTAGGGGAAATTACTTTGAAGAGGTTGGATCAACAGCATAAAAACACCAAGTTTTACTTTCTTAGGATACTGGGTTTTTGTTCAAACAGTAAAGTGAAACTCAAACACAAACCTCCTGTCTTCCTTTGCCTGTGCCATTAACAAAATTTTGTGATAAACTTTCAGGACGCACTCAGCATCCTCTCAAACACACGCCAAAACACTATACCATTCATTTCTAAGCTAAGCAGAAGAAAGGCAAAAAGTGCATCCCAATAAAAAAACCTTGGGGTAAATGGTTATGTTGAAGTATCCATGCAGAATCTCTTGTTGGGTTTTTTGCCTTGTTCTTAATGTACTTCATGGCCACTGTCTGGAGTTAGGGATCAACTGATGGCCACAGGAACAAGGCACTCAGTATAATTTGTTTGGCCTTCTTTAAAAATTCTGCCCTCATAAAAACTGTATTTAGTGTGATTCTGCTATTTTTGTCATTTTGTATTTGCTGACCACTAGAGACATTGATAGTATTCTATTATGCCAGGTAAAATATCCTGCTCTTAGAGCAAAATATTTTAAGATAGTGGTGGATTAACAGTGCAAAAGAAAAAATGACTAATAAGGCTCTGGAGTTCTCTAGAGATACTAAATTTTCCTATGGAAAGAGCCCTCACGAATGTGACAAAGAGAATGTATATTTTATTTGGGGGATGTAGGAAATCTTTTTGCCCAGAAAGCTAGTTTTTACCCACTGACTAATACAAAACATGACTAAAAAGTAATCTGAGAAATCCCACAAGCCACATGTGACAATCAGTTTCATCACGTTATAGTCACATCTCATATTCCCTTTATCTCATGCTGTGCCAATCTCAGAAAGGGCCACTGGAATTGGAAACAATAATTGAAGCTTTGAATTCAATGCCAAACAGTAATGTTAATATTCCATTTTGTTAGCATTGTAGATAAGGGTGATGGTGGGGGGTGAGGAAAGCTTATATTTTTGTGAAGTGTATGGAAAACTAGTATGAAACGAAGGACTGTTATGGTGAAGATGGAATGGAAAAAAAAGAATAGTGTTTCATTTTAAGTGTTAGATTTACGCATAAGTGATATTAAAAGTATTTAATATCCCATACAGCACAGAAAATCCACAAATTCAGAGTAGGTGCCAGAGCTGCCAGTGTCTTCAAGGTTGTCTGCTACTAGGCATTAACATGCCAAAGGTGGACTGGGAGAGGTCTGGGAAGTCCTGGACAGCGGGTGAGAGCAGCCCTGAAGGTGGGTGCTACTCAGGGATCTCAGGACAGAGACTATTTTCCAGTCAGTATAAAACGATATCAATATTTTAACAACTGGAATGCATAGAAGAAGCTAAAGTTATTTCAGAGAATTTATTTGGGGAGTTGTGCCCAGGATTTCAGATTCCCAAGTATTGTTCAGAGCTTAGAATCCAAATGTTTTTAATTTTGAGAGAGTTCTTCCAGGAATTTCTTGCTGTCCCTTTTTTTATGAGTCCCAGGATCCTTGGACTGACCTTTCAGCTGACTTTGGTTGCTCATGCTTCCCGGCACAAGTCCTAAGAGAGGCAATTTCCATTGGCCTGTTGAAATGATTAACAAGATCATTTTCATGTTGCTCCTGGTAGAAACAACTGTCAAGATAGTGACCTTGTCCTAGGACTGCTGGCCTCCTTTGAATCCTTCCTCTAAGGCTGATGGCTTGTGCCCACAGCCACCTATCAGTGCTTCTCTTTAAGTTCCTGAGCAGCTCTAATAGCCATGCTGAGCCCCAAAATCTGGGCCTGACTTGGAGGAAACACCACTTACCATAGGCACCTTTTTAAATTGTTCATTAAAGGTATCAAAACACACATTTGTTCCATGGACAGAAAACTCCACTTGCCCTAGGAAGATACACTCACTGACAGGCCCTGGTGTGTGATGCTCCCCGCCCTGTGTCCATGTGTTCTCATTGTTCCATTCCCACCTATGAGTGAGAACATGCGGTGTTTGGTTTTCTGTCCTTGTGAAAGTTTGCTTAGAATGATGGTTAACATAAAATTCCTTTAACTTTGTCAGAAGGAAGAAGTAGGAGAATTGATCTCCAGCGGGCTTCCTTAAACCCGCTAATGGCTTGACCTACATTTGTATTTTAACACATCTGCCCTTATCTAATATTTGGATTTTCATCTTAGTTTTTTGTTTATTTGTTTGTTTTGTCACTTTTGGGAGCAGAGATCGTTTGTTTCTGAGCATCATTTGTTTTCTACAGAACATATGCCTGATTTAACCGTAAATAACCTGCTCTATAAAGTAAGTTTCCACTTATTTTCTCTCTCTCTCCTTCTCTCTTTCTCATTTTAGATAGAGTTTTCTCTACCTTGCCCAGACTGAACTTGAACTCTGGGGCTCAAGGTGATCCTCCAGCTCCTGAGGGGCTGGTGATTACAGGTGCATGCCACCATGCTCAGCTCTTATTTGTCTCATTTTTTCTTGGGAAGTTTAAGCCACCCTAAATACATCTCCATGATTTTTTCAGTCGATAAAATTGTTTCCATTTTTAATCAAATTGAAAAAATATTTTATTTTAAAGTGTTTTCCTCACTAAGCTTTTTTAAATTATTTATTTCTTTTTTTAAAATTATACTTTAAGTTCTAGGGTACATGTGCACAACGTGCAGGTTTGTTACACAGGTATACATGTGCCATGTTGGTTTGTTGCACTCATCAACTGGTCATTTACATTAGGTATTTCTCCTAATGCTATCCCTTCCCCAGCCCCCCACCCCCCGACAGGCCCCGGTGTGTGATGTTCCCCGCCCTGTGTCCATGTGTTCTCATTGTTCAATGCCCACCTATGAGTGAGAACATACAGTGTTTGGTTTTCTGTCCTTGTGATAGTTTGCTTAGAATGATGGTTAACATAAAATTCCTTTAACTTTGTCAGAAGGAAGAAGTAGGAGAATTGATCTCCAGGTGAGGTAATTTTATAAACTGATGATTTCACCAAAAGAGAAAGAAAGGCGGCACAAGTATTACACAAAAAGGTAGAGATAATGATAAATTCTGTTAAAATTAATATAGGGAAATGCAAATCACTCTGAGAAAAATCATAGTAGAAATATTTCTGATAGATCGATGGGATCTCTTTTTAATTGGTTTTCAGTTCTGCTATTACTTGTCTTCCTAGGCTTTAAAACTTTAAAAATAAGCAAAGAATAGGAATCATTTTCCAAAAGCTTTCAAAAATCTGACATTGATATACAACCCATTAGCCTAGAATTTCATCTCTTCATCTATCATTTCAATTATCCCCTGATTTCTCTGGGGCATTTGATAAATGGGAGACCATTTACATTTGGTGCATTAATGACCTTGGTACATTTTGAAAATGTGTCCCCTGCCCCCATTATATGTGTATGTTTTTTAAAGCTACCTACTAGGTCTTCAAGCATGCTAAGGGACAGAATGACATCCATGTAACTCCATTACTTGGACATCATTAAAAAATAAAATTCTGAAAATGTGGTGTTTCCATGATGATATGATGTTATTACATCTATAAAAATAAGTAACTATTTAAGGGTTAAAAGATACCTATAGAAAAAGAAGCAGAAGGATATTGTTCCAAATAAATGTGGACATTTTGGTTTTCTTCCACTTTTGAGTCTACTGCCCAAAGCATTTTATATTAGAGTTCGTTACAAAACAAGGTGTTTTTGTTTTAGTGGTGATTTTTTTAATCTATTTTTTTTTTACCATGGTGAGAAATTTGTTTTTCTAAAATCCTTTGTTGGCTTGCCCCCAAATGTACAACAACCAAAAGCAACATTATATATTAGATATAGTATATAGTAAATATATTGTTTATATAAAATATAAAGTATAAACTATATATTTATAATATATTAAATATTTTATATTATATAATACTTAATGTTAAATGTTTACATATGTTATATATTGTGTGTATGTTTCTTTCAGGGAGGGGAGGGTGGTGTGGTAGAGGGGCACACCAGTAGGCTGTGCTCTACCATTACTCTAGCAGCCTCAGATGAAGCAGAGATGCTCCAAATGAAGCTGTTACCCGGTTTTCTTGAATATAATTTGGTCATCAAGATATTTGAATTGGAAACACTCTGGAAGAAATAAGTGTCTACTATGAAGGAGCTATTGGGCATTTCTACTGCCTTTGAGCTCCCAAAGTTTAAATTTTGTGAGCAATAGTTAACAGTCTAGTTCTTTAAGAATACTATCTCTCTACAGAATACTATCTAACTAGTGTGAGACCCTGGCTTTCAACTTTTTTTATATTATTTGAAACACACCAATTATCTTCATTGAAAAGAAATTTATATTTCTTCAATGAACTTATATCAAATATGAAGAATCATTTATGCTTTTGTCTCATTTCCTGTTTTTTTGTCCTTGATTTCCTGGTTAATTTTGTGATGTTGCTTGCCACATCTTTGATAAAATAAAATTCTGTAAAATAAGAATAAACATATTTTTGTTAAAGGTGCTTTGAAATTATTAAATAAGAGATTTGAGTTGAACACTTTAGAGAATTGGTAAATCAACAACATTTCTGAGAAACAAAAGCTATTGATATTTTTCTTTGAATGTAATATTTAAGTTCGTATCTCAATGCAAGCAAATAATTTTAGGGCTAAAATAGTAGCTTACAGGTCAGTTAATTCACCATCTTCACTTCCTTGTAGAAACTGAGATATTTGAGGTAAGACTGTGGGATAATATTTATTACTAGACAAAAGTTTCTTTATAACTTTGTCAAAATCCAGAGGGTAATGGTTGGATTTGACTTGAGGAGAACTCCTGAGTTTCAGCTCTGTTTCCCAGCTCTTCAAGGTTACAGTCTAGTCTGTTTCGACAGATGGCTCCTTTATGTCCAGGGCCTCTGAGCGGACATGTGCAAACCCGGAATGCACTAGAAAAGGTCAAGTGTTCATTGCAATATAGCCCTCAATTGTTATCTTTTTGGATGACAAGGATATATTCTATTTATCTATATATCTTCTGGCACCTAACACAATGTTTAGCACATACAAGGCACTTCATAATTTTTGACGAGTGAATAAATGAGTGAAAGAATGGCTGAATGAATGAACACTTTGTTTACTTAGAGGTTACTAGAGCCATTTACAAATCATATGGGAAATACTCAGGATGCAGATAGTAAAGAAAAAAAAAGACTCAATGCCAGTGAGCCACAGAAATTAAAGTCAAGAGAGAAAATTGGAAATCATGAGATTTATTTATGTGGGAAATTTTAATTTCTGTTCAGGTAACTCAGATTTACTTCTTTGGCTTTTCTCTTTTGGGACAGGCCTCACCGGAGCACCAGCCAAATGTCTAAGTTGGGAACTGGGTTCTTTATTGTTAGGCATAGACTGGTACAAGCATTTTCTGCCAGAAGTATCAGTTGAAATCTGGGCCCAAGGGGCCAGCCTAGGAAAAGAGAAAAGGTGAGGTTCAGCTACCAGAAAGGAGGTGAACAAGGAGCCAAAAGAGAGAATCCAGGTCAAGAACACAAAACTAAGATTTTAAGTTCTGTTAGACACAGGGATCACAGTAAAGCAGACTGTTAACAAGCAAGGAGGAGGAAAAGGTAAAGAGTCCTGAACAGCTGCCTCAAATTTCAACCTATTATTTTGTCTCAATTTTCTGAACTCACTGATGAGGTATGTGGAAAGATCAAGCAGAGCTGACAAATGTTTTCAGACTTGCTACTCCACTGATGAGCAGCCTTGAATTTCCAATTGCATGCTGGACTTTCTCCCCTGAGTGTTTCTTTGGCACTGCATATTTAACATATCTAAAATGAAAAATAACTTCCCTTGTATTTTATTGTCAGAAAAAATAGTCCAAGATTGGAAATGGGTGAAAAAGATTACAGGGTGTCTGTCCTTTCAGTGGAGCGCTGAGCATTTCTGAAAGCTTGGAAGTTAAGTTGTTAGAAAACTGATAGCCATGCAAATGATTCCTCTTTTGTCCCATTGAGACAGAATTGATTTCTCCTCTATGGAAAAGATGATCCAAATCACTGTATTGCCTTTTACATGATATGAATCAGCTTGGCATATATTAGGAAATTATTTCAGGATTCCTGATTATCTATGTGTGTGTGTGTGTGTGTGTGTGTGTGTGTGTGTGCGTGTGTGTGTGTGTGTGTGTTTTACTGGTTTGTTAATTAATAAGTTGAATAAAATCTTTAACATATTCAATTTGCAGGAGAGTCATGTTTTTAACTTTTTGAAAATTATATTAACATCGTTATTAACTATTAATGTTTCCACCATCCTAAACGCTTGGTACCATTGAACTTTCCACTTCTCTGGATCTCCATTATATAATCAGTTTCCAAGTTAAATGCTCTTCACTTCAATCCCTTTTTCACTGTTAATGAGTCAGTTTGAGTCCCTGCTATTTTGCACTAAGGCTGATCCAATGATCCAATACTCTCCAAAGTGATCTTCCAAATCTGTCTCCCACACCATTACACTCCAAACTGAAAAGCCAAATCTTTCCATTTAAACCTAGGTCATTGGGACTTTTTTGGCTCAAAAATCTCATTTGACTTCCTATTAACTAACAAATCCAGTCCCCAAATGCCAGCTTCTTAATAGAGATCCAAGTTACCTTCCTAGGCCTATATTCACTTGGATTAGTGAGCTAGAGGTGCCGTAACAAACTAACACAGATGGAGTGTCTTAAACAACAGAAATTTATTTCCTTATGATCTGGAGGCTAGAAGTCCAAGATCAAACTGCTGGGAGGATTGATTTCTTCCAAGGGCCTCTCTCCTTGGCCCCATAGATGGTCATCTCTGTCAGTGTCTTCATAGGTTCCTCTCTCTCTCTCTGTCTGTCTGTGTCATATTCTCCCTTTCTCATAAGGATACCAGTGAAATTGGGTTAGGACCCACCCATATCATCTAATTTTGTTTTAATTATCTCTTTAAAGGCCGTATTTCTAAATACAGTCATGTTCTAAAATACTGGGGTTAGGACTTCAAAATGTGAATTTTGGAGGAAAAAATTTAGCCCATAAAACTCCTAAAGAAAGAAAATAAAAATACATGTTAGTTGAATGCATACCATGAGTCAAGCACTGCATTTTATACTTTCACATAAGTTAAAAAATGATTGATTCATTTTTCCTGAATTATTCCCAATCCAGATTTTACTTGTAATATATCACCTCAGCTAAGATTCCTTCCTTGTTAAGAATCCTGGTGTCCTCCTCTGAGAGGACACATTTTTCCCTTTTACACTACTTTCACATTCTTCCTGGTTTGATGATTATTTT
Source organism: Gorilla gorilla gorilla (assembly GCF_029281585.2). NCBI lineage: Eukaryota > Metazoa > Chordata > Mammalia > Primates > Hominidae > Gorilla > Gorilla gorilla. The sequence goes on from NC_086017.1 coordinate 179,710,790, forward strand.
GTACTTTATTTTTTCCAACAATGCATTATTAATTCCTTGAAGTCAAGGCCATTAATGACTCTTAGAATGCCTGTGAAGTATATGACCTGTTGTTCAGAATATAGATATTTGTTAAATAAAGAACTCGAAGAAGGGAAAAGTTTATAAAAGAAAGGAGTATGACCAAGGTTTTTTGGCAAGGGATGGATGAGGCAAGGGAAAGAATCATGAAAGATGTTAGAGAAGAACCAAAATTATAAGGCTATTAAGTCAGAGGCTAGTAATATATCACATTTGGAACCTAGAGGTTCTAAGACTCTAGACTTTTTATCTTTTAATTGATGATGTTCTTAGTAAATTATATTCCATTTAAATAGCTTCACACCATAAAGATAAATGTTTTAATTCTGACATCAAATTATTTTAGTATTGGTCCTCATTTCCATTCTATCACCTTGTTTTGAAGATCTGCTTTCAGTTAGATCCTTTGTCTTTCACAATCAGCTGGGGTGTGGCTTAGGAGGACAACTTAAATGTGTTCTGCAATTTGCCGATTTGGTCTGGTTTTTGAAGCATGAAAAGATTTGAAGGCCCCAGCTAATGTGTATTACACATGCCACACCCCTCAACTATGTCTCAGATTTGTGAGGGTGTGATCTATAACTCCATGTACTGTTGGAGTGCTGGGAAGGGAAGAGCATGGTCCCTTTAAATAATATGGAAGGCTGGAAGGGAAGTGCTGGGGAGAGGAGGACGTGGTCCCTGGTTAGGGCTCCAACCCCATGGGTCTAGGTGAAGACAGGCACTTCTGCCTTCCAACCCAAATGTTGCATTTTCCCAGAGCACCCTGACCCGCCAAGCCCCCATCCTGTGCCTATAAAAACCTGAGACCCTGGCAAGGCAGACAGAAGCTGCTGGACTGCGAGAGGGACACATTGGCAGAAGAAGACAAGCGGCTGGACATTGAGAGGATGTTGAGGGGAGCACATACACAGAAAAGCACACTGACCAACCAACACAGGCACTCTGCCAGGCCATCAAGGTGCTAGAAGAGGCAGAGTTTGGCCAGGAGAGCTGGGGCTGCCGAGCGGCCCAACTCCAGGTGAAGACCCTCTCCCTTCTGGCTCCCCATCAGGCGTAGAGCTACTTCCACTCAATAAAACTTTGCACTCATTCTCCAAGCCCATGTGTGATCCAATTCTTCCAGTAAACCAAGGCAAGAAACTCCGGGATACAGAATCCCTCTATCCTTGTGATAAGGAAGGGGTTCTAATTGAGGTGGTTAACACAAGCTGCCTATAGATGGCCAACTAAAAGAGCACCCTGTAACACACGCCCACTGGGGCTTCAGCTGCAAACATTCACTCCTAGGCACTGCTGTGGGGTGGAAGCCCCATGACCTGCCCGTCTGTATGCTTCCCTAGAGGTTTGAGCAGCCTGGCACTGAAGAAGCGAGCCACTCCCCCATCGCACGCCCTGCCAGGGGGACAAGGGAACCTTTCCCATTTCACTGTCACCAGACTGTGATATTTATTGCTGTGAAAATTCCCAAGACAAATTTGTTTCTGTGGCACATTTACCATTGTAACATGGAGCTATAGATATGATGGCTTCAGACATATCAGCCTTAGCACTTTATTATTTTTTTCAAGTCTTAGGCTGCTGTGAAATTTTTAGAAGTTTCTGTTTCCCTGGATTATTTTTAAAAACATCAAATCATTCCTTTAATAGAGTATATTATTATTCAGATCTTTTCTGAAGGAAAGTTTCATCTGATTTCTAAATTTAACGGTATGCCCTTATCTCAAAATTTCAGTCACCATCCACTTACCATGTACTTTTTTCATTATTGAAGCATTCCAGATGCTTCCTTTTTGAAAAAGAAAAAAGGACTAAATTTAACGGTATGTACAGAGACTATTGTGTGTGTGTCTTGGGAGGAGTATAAATATGAGCTCCCATTAAAGTAAGATCTTCTAAATTGAGAATTGTAAGTTGTTTTTATGCTTCCGTTCGTGTGGCTCTGTGCTGTGTCTGAGGAACACAGGAATGAAGAAGACATTGTGTTGGCTCACAGGACGTCTATAGTCACCTGAGGAAAGATACAAATAACCAGGTATGAGTTAACTAGTGGTTTCCAACAAGGAACGACTGTACCCCCAGGAGACATTTGCCAATCGAGATGGGGATTTACAGCAGGAAGTTAGATATATAAATATAAAGATTAGCAGAGCACTGCGCTAAAGATATATATATATATGGTAGTAATAACACAATAGTTCTTGAAATCAAAAGACTGATAAAATTATCCAGCAAGAGTGTGTGGGTGATGAGGACACTAGATGAGGGACACCTGCAATCAAAAGGATGGACACAGAGGAATACCAAAGATAACTGAATAAAATAATATAATAATATTGAACATTTTGTAGAACCCATACTATTTTTAAAAAGTTCTCCTAAGCACTTATATGAATGCTCATAATTAGCCTGTTATTGTCAGCGTTTTTGTATAATGATTGAAGCAGGAATCAACAGTATCAAATGCAACAGAGACATCATTACAACGAGTACTAAAAGTGTCCATAGATCTGGCAATTAGGAGGACATTGGAAGCCAGAGCCCAGTGGGTAGAAAAGTAAAATGTTGATGGACAAGTAGAGAAGTTTAAGCCAAAAAAGTTTGGATTAAAAGGAAAGGAAAAGAAAATAAATGACCATGTTATAATGGGAACAAACTAAAAAGAGGTCATGTTTTTCATGGTGGAAGACATGGAAGAATGTAAGAGGAGCAGCCATCGTTTATACACCTCGAGGAAACCGAAGAAGATGACTTATCAACTCTGAGAGGACTGGGAAGTTTGACAAGCCAGGACAGGCAAAGAGACATGAGAGGTCATGCTTGGGCCCCAACTGAAATTGGACACTACTTGCTCTGTCCGTCAGTCCAACAACTCCTTTTTGAAATCTCTCTCCTGATAAGTTGGACTTATCTGAACTATGCTTTCAGGAGGACCTTTGCCTGTCTCATCTTCCTCACTTATCAGGACAACATTCTACAAAACCAAATCAGAGAAACAGTAATACTATTATCTGCCTTCTTTACTCCTAAAACCCAGGGAATTCAATGACCAGTGAAAAACTACACACTGTGGGACACACACAGGCTATCCTGAGACATGAGGGTTCCCCAAATGAGTGTTACAGAATTTGCTAATTCTTTGTGGTTGTTTTAGCAGAGCATGTAAATGCATATTGAACACTTTTTTCCATTAATGCAATGCTTATATGGAATAATATTTTTCCTTCGCTGAACATTTTCCTACTTCTGTATCTTAGTCTGATAAAAATATGTTTTCTATATTATTTCTAGTCTCTATCATTTATTCAGCTACAAATACTGAATATCTACTATATACTAGGTGCTGGTTTGTCAGATGCACATATGCTCTGACACTAGAAGAGCTCACAGTCTATAGGTAAAACAGATAGATTAATAGCTATTTAAAATGGAAAAGTATAAGTGATTTAATAGATACAGTAAATGATTGTGTAAGCTAATGCAGTAAGTAACTATACCCTCCCTCCCCCATAAAATAAGTTTTCTTCTCAAATACTGACTCACTTTCATTTTTTCAAATGGATTGTCAAGAATAGAAACACCCCATTCTCTTTGCTTGATGAATTTTTTTTCTCTTTCTTTCTCTCTTTTCTCTTTGGTTCTCACCCTGCCAATTCTCTGCAGGTGCTCCTTTTATATTCTGAAATCCCAGTTAAGGGACTTTCTCACTGATTATAATGACATAGGTCTGTTTTCACAGCTGTAATTTTAAAGTTTCTTAATAATGCAATGTTTTAAACATTATTCTGAAATGCTAGAAGGTTTCAGGGTGCTCAAAAGGTAAACAGGCTCGTATAAAAAGAAGGGAACAGTTATAATAAAAAATTCAACAATTTGTATCAGATCATTGGCACTTCATTGAAAATCTCAAGCTCTTGAGACAACAAAATTTTCCCCCAAGGGGAACTAATTCACTAGACATGTGTATACATTAGAACCAGATGAAGGTGATGCAGTGAAATTGGAAAGACAATTCCTGGGCTTATTAGAAGCTGGAGACCAAGTATTTGTATGTCTACTGACTTCTTTGGCCTTGGCAAGAATCGTTTTCCCAGGAGAGCAGATTTGGGGAATTTGCATTTATGTTCATGATCACCTTTGACATCTGAAACTCTGAGGACTTGACACCGAGTATTACTATTGTTATAAACAGAGCTCCCAAGCTGTTAAGCTCAAATTGCTACTTTGGTGTTAACAAGAATGGGTGCCACATGGTGTGCATATGCTGTTTGTGAAAGTAAATGATGCTTTAAGAGTGTTTTACTCTCAAAAGGAAGTCTACTAGGCAGATAGCTTGTATTGAAACTCTGTATATGTTCTCATTTGACCATCATAAACAATGTTTAAAGAGCCAAGGTTGTTACTTGAGAATAAATCAGGGAGCTCTGGAACATTTGGGTGGATATATTCACTATAAAGCATTAGAGACATTTCCCCCTATGTTTATCCTTTTAAAAATGTATGTATTTCACTTCAGGTCTCGATAGATCTTTCAGATTGTATCTTAATAGAGCTTCCTCAGCACAGAAGTGATTTATTTCTTTCAATGGAGGATTTACTTGAATCTACTATTTAGGAATTTAGCATAACTGGGTATAGAATTCCTTTACCTTGGATAGACTAAAAAACTCCCAAGACTGATTAAACAATTTAAATGTTGAATAATGCTATTTCCCTATGCATTTGCTTTGTGAGTTAAACTGATGAAGATTTAATCTTCTTTTTCACAGTTTCTTTTGTCTATAAAACTAAAGATCCATTTTTATAAAAGATTTTTCTTTACTTTGTTTTAGAAAGAGATTTGATATCTGAATGGTAGTGGTGATGAAATTCTCTGTGGGTTAGGCTTCGAGGAAGAAATATTAACATGAAATTAATGAAATATTAACAAATAAATTGAGTTCATAATGGTAACCATTTCCCTATGTTATATGTGATAACATATAACTTATGTATACGTAGTTTTGAGCTTTGCATCTGATCACTTTTAGCCATCAAATCTTTTCTAAAAATAAGGCAACTGGGGAAACCTATAATAAATAACTTAGCAAAATGAGGCGATGAACTTTTCAGCTACCATAAGCCTTTTCTCCCCCTTTAAGTAATGTATTTTATCAGGACTGAAATTCTAATGTGTGATAACCTGAAATTTGAGTTTAAAAATGAACACAACTGAAATATAATAAGGCATTTTTCATCTCTTTTAATATTTTATATATTCTCATTCTTCATGAGAAATGGCTGCAGCATACAAGCCGCCAGGTTAATCTTGCTTTAATTTGGCAATCAACAAGTAACTTTGTGCACAAACTGTTGGAGGACCATGCAAGGCAAGCAAAGGAGTTTAGATTTCATGCAATAATAGAGGGAGCGCTATCGACAGAGCAAGAGAATAATAAGATGCAAATGTCTTTTAAGGACAATTAGTCTGGAAACCAAGAAAAAAATGGGCTTGGCAGAATGAAAACATACAGACAAAGAGACAGCATTTGTATCATGTGAAGAATCTGGCATCAACTCAGGAGCCTTCTTTTTCACCTGGCATGATTCAAAGCAAATTACAGTGAAGAAAAGGCCATTAGGCTCACAATAAGGAGACTTTTGGTAACTTGAAGAATGTATTTTTAAAAGTATGGAAATAGCTGTCAACATGAGGGGACTTTGAAAAGGAAGTTACTGGGGATATAAATAGATGTAATGGGTATAAGGAATTAAGCCTGAGGCAGGAAACAGAAAAATAATTTTTAAAAAGTTGCCAGAGGAAGAAGCAACATTATTTCCAGTTTTTAGAAAAGACATGAGCAATTCACTACAAGAGTAATACACAATGAAGATGAGTATGTTTCAATAATTAAATTAGTGACTATGGGGAAAAATTCAAATTGCTCAGTAGAGATCCTAAAAAGTCCATTCCCTAACCAGTTAACTTCTAAGCCTAGATAATTCATTATTAAATATTTAGGCATATCTTATATTTTGGGATTCAGAAAATGGTTCGATTTCCTATGATAAATTTTGTAAATGTGTTTACTTTCCCAAGTGACAGATATTTCACAAGGGCCATAAGAGAGGTAAATGGGGAGATTCTTTGGTTTCCCTTTTTAAAGGCAGGAAGCAGCCAGTTCTTGGTTTGCATAAAGAAACTGGAAGAAAAGCACAGAGATAAAATAGAAATGTTCACTAATATTTTCATGAGTCAAGTTTTATAGCCACAGCTGTCTCCAGCAGGAATGGAATTTACAGTGTCAATGGGTATTAGAAAGAGATAGGCTGGAGGAAGAAGATTGGAAGGATGGGCACTTAGCGTGTATGCAGAAGTGAACTAATCTGCCTACATAGCAGGAGCTGAATTTTATACCAAAACTTTCTCTGCAATTATAAAAGGCTTTAGATGTTTAGTTTCAAAGACATGCAGGTTGACCAGCAGTTTAAAGAGTTGTGAGCTACTGGATAATGATCTCAATCCAACTACTTTCCTTTGCCCAAATAGAATTCTTCAACCATCAGCAGTAATTAGTTGGCTTTTAGCTTTTGGGCACCAGACAATGGATCGTGATCCATAGTGGCTATCATGTGGGAGATGAGGCTGCAGGTGAAAGGTGAAAGGAACTTTTCACTTCCCAAGCTTCCAAAAAGCAAGTGTCTTCTCCTATTTTTAGCCTGCTATACTAATGCTATATGTGTGTGTTTATATGTGTAGGTGTATGTTCTAAGTCACATTTCTCTTGTTTACTTGCTCCTTTTTACTGAAGATCATTTACATTTGGATCTATCATATGCCAATTCTAGTTAATTATGTTTATGAAAGATCCTGGTCTTAGTTAATGAAAGATTAAGAACAGTGTCTATTTTTTCCTTTTATTACGGATCTTTACTCTTACTGAAATTTTCTGTTTTAAAAGTCAAAATAAAATTTAGCTTATAAACAGTTTAGAAAGTTTATTTTTCTAGTCTTTTCTAGTTATGGAAAATGTAATATTTGAAAGACAAGTATCTATAACAAATCAAATTGATGTTTAAACACAAAAGATACATTTGCCAAATTGCTTCTCCTCCCTGATGCTACTTTAGGGACATATAAAACAAGAAATGGAAATTAATTTTTATCATGTGCATGTCGGTTTCCCTTTCTCTGAAATTCACTGATTTCTTTCTAATTTGAACACTCCAGCTTTTATCTCTTCTGGTCTTCAGTGCTAGACTCCCCCCAACTTTTCTCCAGTTCTATTGTTGTGACAGTATCACAATTTACTTTCTTCATTTTGAGGATTTGTTTGTGTTGTTATTCCTATTTTTTGTGAAAGGAAAATAAATCTTGGGGCCCCAAAATCACTAAGCTAAAGGGAAAGTCAAGCTGGGAACTGCTTAGGGTAAACCTGCCTCCTGATCTATTCAAAGTCACACCTCTGCTAACTGAGATAAATGCATATCTAATTGCCTCTTTGGAGAGGCTAATCAGAAACTCAAAAGAATGCAACTATTTGTCTCTTACCTACGTATGACCTGGAAGCCCGCTCCCCGCTTTTAGTTGTTCCACCTTGGCTTGGAGTTGTCCCGCCTTTCTGGACTGAACCAATGTTCATCTTACATATGATGATTAATGTCTCATGTCTCCCTAAAATGTATAAAACCAAACTGTGCTCTGACCACCGTGGGCATATGTCAGTCATCAGGATCTCCTGATGCTGAGTCACAGGCACACATCCTCAACCTTGGCAAAATAAAGTTTCTAAATTAACTGAGACCTGTCTCAGATCCTCAGGGTTCACACTGCCCTGTACTTTATGGGAAGCAAGCCAGCAAATCCCTTAGTAGTTGATTGTAACCTTGCCCTGCAATATCATGATCAGGAAATGATGCATCATTAGGTGTCTTCGACTGAGAGAGGAACAATTACCCCATGACAGCAGGATCAGAGAAATCAGACTGATGCTGATCAGGATAAAGAACATAACAAACAGTTGGGAGAACATGAAAGAATATATACATACACAGCATAAAAAATGTAAATGCAGTTAAAATATCATTACACTAAGAATCTAAAGAATTATTGGGTTTCAGCTCTGCCATTTCTGCTTACCAATTCAGTGACCATGAGCACATAACAACTTCACTGAGCTACATTTTCCATTTTGAAACATATAGACCTTAAAGTCTGCCAGGATTATGGTAAAGAAAGCATGAGTCCTTATGCAAAGCATGTGTTGAATACTATTCACTCTTAAAACCATATTATGCTGGAACTGTGAAAGAGAACTAAAGCTGGCTGAAGGAGGGCCATGGGGAATCTGATTTTGTTTCCTTCCTCCCTGTATAGTTCAGGCTTTGCAAAAAGTAGCACTAGAATTTGGTTTAAAATCTAGGTGCTATTTTCTAGACAGAGTAACAATTTCTGTTTACTGCTTTTATTGGCCAGGCCTTGCCTCCCAATCCAGACACCCAGTTCTCATTCACTCTTTAAATAACAGATTATTTCAGGAAACAAAGTTATTTTTCTCTGCCTTGGAGGTGGTCATGGTGGTGTTCTTGCCCTTGCTCATCTTCTAAGTTAAATACAGTTACCCAGCCCAACGCATCCTCCTGATGACCTCATGCTGAACCTAGTTTTGAGCATTGTTCTCTGGGCTAGCAATCATCTCCAGCCTTCTCAGAGTGTCAAGGCAGTGAAACTCGGGGTTCAAGAAGGTTCTCAAGTTATTGAAAGAATGTTCTTCACATGTAATGGGTTGGTTCTGAAGGTGGTATAGTAGGTTTTGCCCCATTTTTCTTCATGTATGCCATATTTCTGCAGCTAAAGGTGAGAGTATTGAAAAACATTAACATAAAACTGAGAGCTTTAATTTTCATCTTCATGTTTAAACATCTAAGGGATAACAGTAAAGTAAGTATGGATTACTGTAGAAGACTCTTGTACATTTCAGTTGCCATTTCTGCACAATAATTTATACCAACTCTTAAACTACAAAACTTGTTTGTTCCTTTATTAATTTATCAGCTGGCAAAATATGTACTTGCTGTGACACTAGTTAAATTATTCACAGAGGCACATGTTCTATTAGGCCCTTTTTTTCTGGGGCCCATTCTGGTGATTTTAAGAAGCCAAGATAGGTGGCTTGAAGATTTTGACTTTTGCATAAACATTGTAAGAGCTCATTCATTCTCAGTGCTGTTCCTGAAACTTCATCATTTCTCCCTTTGTGAATATTATTTGATATCTGATGTCTTTGAAAAAACAGTTTTCTTTGGGCCCCTTAGCTCACCAGTGTCCTCTGAAACAACCTGGTTTCCTTGGCATCTCCCCCTCACCCTAATTTCTCTCTACTTGTTGCCTTGTATCCAGCAATCTCCAACTTATTGATTTGGCTTGATTTAATTGGGAGCGCCCCATACCCAGGACAGGTTTTCCCAGTGGCAGCTGGGAGTATGAATCTAATAGGCCTGGTTTGGTTCTGTGACCCTCTGTCGCCCCTTTCTGGCCACAGCCTGTCACTGAAGTTTACCCTCTGGACTTGATAATACAGACAGCAGCCATAGTACAGAACAGTTTGCAAACTATCAGCCTGTGTGCCAAATCAGCCCAAAAAATGCTTTGTTTGGTTCATATAAATAATGCCAACATTTAAAAATTAGGAGAAATATTAGTCCATTTTATGTTGCTGTAAAGGAATACCTGAGGCTGGGTAATTTATAAAGAAGAGGTTTGTTTTGGCTCACAGCTCTGCAGGCGATACAAGAAGCGTGGTGCCAGCGTGTGTTTCTGGTGAAAGCCTCAGGAAGCTTACAATCACTGCAGAAGGCCAAAGGAAGCAAGCATATCACATGGTGAGAGAAGGAGCAAGAGAGAGAAGGGAGGGATCCCAGATTCTTTTAAACAACCAGCTCTCACATGAACTACCAGAGCAAGAACTCACTCATTACCAACGAGATGCCACCAAGCCATTCATAATGGATCTACCCTTATGACCCAGACACCACCCACTAGGCCCATATCCAACATTGGAGGTCACATTGCAACATGAGAATTGGAGGGTATACACATCCAAATTATATCTAGAGATTTCAGGGCCAGGTGTGGTGGCTCATGCCTGTAATCCTAGCCCTTTGAGAGGCTGAGACAGGAGGATTACTTGAGGCCAGGAGTTCAAGTCCAGCCTGGGCAACATAGCAAGAACTTATCTTCACTTAAAAAAAAAAGCCAGATGTGGTGGTGCTTCTGTAGTCCTACCTATTCAGGAGGCTGAGGTGGGGGAACTGCTTGAGCTCTGGAGATGAGGCTGCAGTGAGCCATGATTGTGCCACTGCACTCCAGGCTGGGCAACAGAGCAAGGTCCTGTTTTTATTAAAAAAAGAGATTTTATATAAAATTTACAGCTTCTCTTAACATAGCAGAAGATCTGACAATCTTAGGCCAGCTTTCTTCTTGTGGACAATCTTACTCTTGCCCACCACTCATGGTGTAGACTGGTCATTTGCATCTAGTGCCTGCTTCACTCATTTCTGTTGACTGCCTTGTCCCAGCAGGCATTTGGACTCCCAGGTCAAGTACAAAAGTTTATTCAAATAGATGTGGTTTATTTGTGTGTCATGGGGAGGAAGAATGATATCTAATTTCTTTTATGAATATGCTCACAAAAAGGAATTAGAAATCACTTTAGATTGAGATTCTTAGTACATGAAGGTGAAAATTGGGTATGTTTTCTTCCCATTTACAATATATTTGTACCAAGATTCACTTTTTATCAAAGAGAAACTTTTCTGCAGTTTAAATTGTAGGATGATGGAGTTCTGAATATCTTAGGTAACATTATTATATGGATGAATATATTTGCATTCTATCAGGTTGAATATAGAAAAATCATTATATACAGATGTTAAAGAAACTATACAAAGTACTAATGTATAAGGAGTGTGTGTGTGTGTAACCGTCTAATGATTCATGTTTTTTCTCTTTTTTATTATACTTAAGTGGAGTTTCCAGGGCAAACAGAGGTATACAGTCATAATGATAAATTATGTAGTTTAATTCAGCTTCACCAATGATAACTCAGATGCCGTTTTCAAATGCATTGTGAGAACGGTTTTTTCATGTTTGCTTCTAATTCCAGCAAAAACACCTAATTATAGAACAACAGTAGCAAAAAATAAATTTTGCTCAGGGAAAAAGGTTTTATGAGTAATCAGTGCAAAGCAGAAATCTCTTGCTGCGAATAATGTGGGCCAGCTAAGGTTTCTGTGAGGTTTTTTGCTTTGGCGTGGTTTGGCTTTGTACTGCCTGGGTGACCTCTTCTTCTCATCCATCACTTCATCAGGAAATCAAAAGACAGCAAGCTCCTAGCCAGACTTTTGTTCAAGATAAACTCTATGACTGCCTAACAGGTTACTAGATCTTTTATGGGAGTTCAGCTGACCACATGACTTCTTATATTTGAGAACTTATTCATGAGCCAGCAAAGCTCTGGCTAATGTCACAGAACTTGACAGCACTAGTGCTGTTCATGGCTTCATCTTTAGACATAGCTATTCTATCCTGTTCCCTTTCAGAAACTCAAATGAGGGGCCGTGTCTTATAATCACACATTTCAGATAAAACAGCTTATTTTTCCCTGAGAGCATATGTGTCTTCTATTAATCCTAATCAACTAGGGACAGACTGAAAAGAACACTCTAATAAGGTAATAGTACTGAGTATTTTGCTGTGACATCCCACAAAAATGAGTTTTCTGTGGGATTTGGGGAGGAGGTAAAAAAATGACCAAGAAAAAACAGACCTTCAAGAATTAAATGGCTTAGAGATAAAGCATATAAAATAGGAATGTTTTTATTGCTTTTGTATTTTCTGAGGACAATTCTGCCAGTGAATCCACAAAATGGTATAAATACAAATATATCACATTTGCCTGCTGTGATTAAATTTCTCTAATTACACAACTATACTTGATACACGGGACCAATGCATCATTTTTTTTTCCTTTTGTAATCATTGTTATATCCACGCTTATAATCAACGTTCATCACAGCTAATTAGAGTTTCTTTGTCTGTTGTTTCTGAGATCTGACATTCCTAGAGTTCAACTACAAAATTCATTTTTAACCATCTCTCTGCTTGGGGAGTTGGAGGAAGACAAATGCAAATTCCAGGGCTGTATTATTCACGAATGGCTTTCTGAAATTTTCATGTACTATGATTTTTTTAATTGAATTTAAGTGATTACTCTTGGAGCCGGAGACCAAGTCCTGCTTAAAATTTTGCAGGACACTCCTATGATTTGTAGGTACATTCCTATTGGTAAAAGAAGCTGGCAGTCTTTCTTGTTAAAGATTTTGTAGATTTATATAGATATTCAAGGATATATATTTTTGTTGCGTTAGATTGACATTAATTTCTAAAAATAAAATGCTACAGATTTACATCACTTACCAGTTCAAAGCTTTTGTTCATTCTCAAATGCTGTTTTCTTCTAGCAAATGTTTTTAATTATGCACACTTTAAATGTTAAATTACAGTAATAAGAAAGCTAGTTAAACTTTAGCTAGTCTATTACAAACAAATTTAATCTACTTTCTAGATGTTAATTTGAGACCAGAGTTTTCCAACTCACAGCTCTGTTGTCTCACCTGGAAATTCCATCTCCTTTATTAAGACAACTGTAACCTTTAAAGCTTTGATAGAAGAATAAACCTAACTGAAAATGAGTCACTATGGTATACATCCTACCTTCTTTATTTTGTGTTATTCTACTTTGTTTTCACAATTTTCTTTAATTTGCATTTTTGTTGCTGCTGTTTATGTCTATACTATGGACTGAGTCATTCCCAAATAAACAAACCAATATTACTGAGTAACCATTTCAGTTCCTGCTCTTGATAAGTTCACAGTACTCTGGAGGGTGTAGGTACGTGAACACATAATTAAAATAAAACTGGAAAAGGTCTATTAGAAAAGACATAAAGCAATGGTAAGTTTGAAGAGAAAATGAAAAATCAGAGAGTAGGGGTGGGGGGGGCTTTATAGAAGAGGTGATATTTATTCTGAGACTTGGAGACATTAATGGTAGTTAAAGGTTATGAGGTGGCATTCTGTGTCAGGCAAGGTTCTAAGCAATTAAACTGTAGTAATTATTTTAAACCTCAAGAAAATCCTATGAAGTGCTATATATTATGCCTATTTTATAGATGAGGAAATGGAGGCATAGAAAAGTTAGGTAACTTGACCAAGCTCTCTGTGCCATATTTTATTTTCCAAAAATGGCTGTAACAATCTCTCTATTTAAATTCTTCTCAAACCTTGCCATTACCACAGTAAAAGGGGAGGTCTAGGTCTTCTGCTTGAATTGTATTGGTTTGGGACTGGCATGAAACCTACAGAATGTGTCAGAAATGACAAGAAGTCACTTCAATGGCTAGATCAGGAAAGAAGGTACAACATCCACCTTAATCACTGGAATACTGCTGGAGCCCCAAGCTGCTATGTTTGCAGCAAGCCCAAAGTAGCCTAAATGAGAGGCCACCAGGGGAAGCTAGAGATTGAGAGAGAGAGAGAGAGCGAGAAAGAGTAAGTGAGTGAGTCTGGGTAGCCCTCAAAAGCTCTAATTCCTCACTGCCCTTCCAGCTCCAGCCACTGACTACAACTGCATGAGAGTTCTGGAGCCAGTAAGTACTGCCCAGCCCAGCCTGTCCCAATGTCCTGACCCACAGAAACTGTAAGATAACAAAATAATCATTGTTTTCAGTCACCACATATTGGGGTGATTTGTTACAGAGCAATATCAACAGAAACAGTTACACAGATAATAAGTGGGAAAGCCAAAATTTGAACCCACTCTGACTCCAGAGCTCCTCTCCTACTCCTATGCCAGAAAACAAGTCTTAAGAAGATTTATGGATATTCCTTCAGGTTTAAGTAAAAACCTTCATGTTACATGAATGTGTGTAAAAATCACTTCTTGAAATCAATATTCAGAGGCACAGAAAATGTTTTTGCATAGTGAGCTCTTCCTTTTATGATTGAAAATTAAATGAAGTAAGAATAAGAGAATGTTTAATAGGCTCATAAACATGTCAGTTGTCACAGTTGCAAAAGCTGACTGTCCAGTGATTGGGTAGATATATATTGCATCATCTGGGTAATGACTTCAACCATATTAAAATAATATGGCTGTTTAGATAGGGAGGGGAAACAATAATTTTTTTTAATGAGGGGCAATAATTTCTAAATATGTAGCTTGGAGTAGGGAAGACTAAAGGTACTGTGGAGCCAGAAAGCTTGGATTTAATCATTTTGAATTTTAATATTGCATTTCCTTGGTTTACAGCAACTTGTTGAATTGTATATACCACACTAGCCAGTAAGCTTACTTAGCATGAGAATGAGGGCTTATCTTTTATAATAATAGTGAGGTTGATCCTTGGATAACCTGGGTCCAGCATGAAGATGTTTTATAAATATTTACTAAGTGAAGGAATGACTATAAGCTCTTAGACCCTAAGTTTTCTTATTTATAAAATGTAACTCACTGGTTGAGTTTGCTTGTCATACCTTAGACCAGGAAAGTTTCTAGGTCAGAAAGAGTCTTGTACTTCATAAATAAATGAATTTAAAATGTATCTCCTTGACATGTTAAAGGATAGATAAATGTCATGTTTAAAACAAATATTATTCGCACTAATGTGACATCTGTTCCTACCATTGTCTTCTAATGATGCATGAATGAAGGAGGATTTGAGAATTCAGCTGAAAGATAGATTTAGGACTTCAGGCTTTTTACTTTTACTTCAGGCTATAGAGGCTCATGTGATTTTTTTTAATGCTGTTGTGGGATACAAGTTTCTCAATTATGGCTACCACAATTGGAAAAGTTATATTCCACTATTATTAATAATAAGACCCACTCTACCTCCCTGATGTGTGAAGTTCAAATGAAACCCTAAATGTGAAAATATGAAGCAAATATACAAATTTTGATTATGTGAAACAATATATAATTGGTAATTGTAATTATTCATTATAACTAATTTGTGTTATTGATAAGGTAAGGAAAATATAGACCACAAGAGCTAATTTAATTTATGTCATCAGATTTCTGCTAGTTGTGTTGTAAATTTGTGCCTGTGACTTTTTGCCTTTATGGAGAAAAGCTGAGAATTCACTGCGACTGTACATTCTTCAAACATGCAACCTTCCACCACATCACACAGTGGATCCAGCTTTTGGAGCTACTTAATGAGAATTATTTATAAACTTCATGAGGAATTTGAATTAAAGGCAATTTTCCTTGAAAAGTGATATTGTTTGGCTGTGTTCCCACCCGAATTTCATCTTGAATTCCCAGGTGTTGTGGGAGGGACCCGGTGAGATGTAATTGAACATGGGGGCAAGTCTTTCCCATGCTGCTCTCGTGATAGTGAATAAGTCTCACGAGATCTGATGACTTTATAAAGAGGAGTTCCCCTACACAAGCTCTCTCTCTTTGCCCACCACCATCCATGTAAGACGTCACTTGCTCCTCCTTCTGCCATGATTGTGAGGCCTCCCCAGCTACGTGGAACTCTAAGTCCATTAAACCTTTCTTCCTGTATAAATTACCCAGTCTCGGGTATGTCTTTATCAGCAGCATGAAAACGGACTAATACAGAAAGCTTCCTTGCTATGAATTAGACAAAAAGAAAACAAAAAAAAGGAAGAGAGAGAACAAGTTTCATATGTAACTAACATTTGGGAAACAATGATAACAGTATTAATGTCATACTTATTGAGTCCTTACTTTAAGACTGTTCATTCAACATGTAATAATTCATTTAATCTTCACAACAACTTATGGAGTAGGTATGATTTCTATTACACTCATTTTACAGATGAAGAAACTGAAGAATAAAAAGAATAAGTGAATTATCCAAGTAAATACAGAATGTCAGTTTCAGATGCAGTCCAAACCCCATAGCCCTGAGCATGTCACAATAGTTAGTATGTGATTATTAATTTAACTGAAAATTTCAGTTAAAAATAGCTTAAAAAACACCCCAAATATTTTAAATATAACCTAATTATTAACAGATAAAGACTACAGTAAGAAGGTAAATCATTTTAGAGTTAATTTACTGATTTGTTACAAGTCTAGTGAGAGATGACATATGCTTCAAGTCAACATAACTTTAGTTTTAGTATTTTTATCACCTTTTGAAAAGTACTTTAAAAATAATTTTATCTTTAGAAATGTAGGCTTCATTTTGTGGCTACGTTATCATATAATAGCTCAGTTTTCAATATTCTGGTTTCACTTATTTAAAGTAGCCATAGTTTAATGTAAGTTTCTTTCCTACCGAAATGTGACTTGATTTTTTCCATAACACCCTTTATTAGGTGAATTTCTGCTGCAACGCTTTTAAAAGTCCACTAGTAGAAATATGAAAGAAAAAATATAAAGCATTTGTGTTTAGTACCTGTGAGTGCACTTATGCTGGGTTTCAAAATTTACAAGGTATTTTCATAGGTAGTGTCACAGTTGTATTTCTTAATATTTCTATGAAGTATCATCATCCTCTTTTTCAAGTGAGTAAGAGGAGGTTCACAATAGTGAAGTGAATTGCACAGAATCTCACAGAAGTGGTAGAACTAGAATTCAAACCTAGATCTTCAGTGCCTGAAGTTCAACATTCTGTTGCCTGATAGCTATGATTGTCCATTCCTCCTTTCTTTACCTCCACTATCAATGATGAATAGTATAAGGAGGAAGTTGGTTGAGCCTTAGGAGACTCATGAAGGTCAAGATTTTTCTTTTTTGAGGCTCTCAGTTTGTCCCTAGTGACTAAGAATAAAACAACTTACTCAGGTCTTGAAATGGAACTGCATATACATCATTTTAAGTAAAATCCTAAAATTAAAACCATTTATAGCAGTTATTCCATTAGTATTATCTAAATTCTTCAGAACAGATAATATATTTATTATACTTCATGTATAATTTTATATTCTAAACAATGAGAGCATAAAGACCAAAACATTGTTTAAATGCACTTCCCAATTATTTGTGGGCATATATGAATTTTCTAGAGATGTTGATTAATGCCATAGCTCACTTTAACCTACAGAGAATTACATTAAGCCTGAGACCTAAAGAGAAATTGACTGGTTCAAAAGCTAATTGCAATAAAAAGCTTAGGTCATCACTTCATGAAGTCTATTGATTTGAAAATGACTATGATACATAAGATGTGTTTGCACTTTTTGGATAATTTTCACAAAGCAAATACACCCAATCTTTTTTTTAAAAAATAAGCAAAAATATACATGCTAAATTGAATCAAATATATTTGGTTTGGAGAAGGATGTGAATTAAATTGAAACTCTTCTCCTTTTGCCTCTTTATTTTATGTTGTGCCACCTCTGTTCTGTTTATTTGACACATCCCTGAAAGCAGTATAAGCTATCACTAAAATTGTATAACCACAGACTAAATGGATCACACAACTTAAAATAGAAGTCTATTTTAGGAAAATGATCAAATATTAAGGATCCCAAATCCACACATTTTGTTGAAAATAAAAAGTAATAACTTGTGTAGCTAATTTAAACAGAACTTTTATGTGTTTGCAGTTCTATTGTGTTTTTTGTCCTACAAGCAGAAATGCAACACTGCTCTTACAAACATCATATTTAATTCTTGAAGAGACTGCAGTATGCCATTACAGATGGATTGATAGCCTTGATGATATCATTGAACTTTTGTCATGCCTAACCTGGAAGACTTGCTATATGCCAGAAAATTTTTGTCATTCATTTTGCTTCTGAAAGGCCAGATTTATTTACAATCTTGAATGACATTGGACACATGCATGTGAAACAGCCTGAAATCTATCATGCAGTGAATATCTTATAAAACTGCTACTTAAAATACTAAGTATTG
Source organism: Gorilla gorilla gorilla (assembly GCF_029281585.2). Lineage (NCBI taxonomy): Eukaryota > Metazoa > Chordata > Mammalia > Primates > Hominidae > Gorilla > Gorilla gorilla. Next base: position 179,728,789 of record NC_086017.1, read on the forward strand.
ACCTGGTTTTCAGAACCATCTTCAAAGTCAACGACTTTCAATTTGTTTACTTATAAACACTGATTTTCAGTGGATAGTAACAACTTTGTATTTTCATTCTTTTTTTTTCCTTGAGTAACCAGAGGCCACCAAACATGCACCGTGTTTTCCTATTTTTTTAAATTAAGTGAGAAACAACAGAATGAGAAATGCATGTATATGTCTGTTATTTATTAATATCAATACGTAACTGATTAGTGAAAATATACTAGTAATAGAGTTTATCTTTGGGTGGATTATTCAGTGAATTTTTAAAAAATCTCAGCTTATACTTACATGCAGCAAAATTGCATAGTAATAGTGCTGTCAGTGAAAAAGCAAGATTGTTTCTGAGTTTTCTGTGTTTTGGAGCAAAAATGTGGCATATGTTACTATGAACTTGTAATTCCATCCATATTAAAACTGAATTTATGTTCAGTACAAATTAAATAAGAAAGCAATTGAGCACCTTCTGTGAACCAGGTTTGAATTTTCAAGCATGTAATAACAATAGCTAATGTTTAGCTAATAATTATAATACTAAAATCTACTGCTTATAGAGTTTATGCTAGAAACGGCGCTAAGCATTTTAAAAGAATTATCTAATTTGATTCTCACAATAGCCTTATGAAGTAGTTATTTTGTTTCTCCTTACTACAGAGATGACAAAATTAAGATTTATAAAGTTAGGGACTAATATTTCATAAAGGAGTTTACTTTGTGCTCATTTGTGCTATAGTAGATCAAGACCTAATTAAGCCATATTAAAGCCATTCCATTTGGAATTGTCGCCTATCCAGGGAAGCTGCCTGCCTGTTAAATTTAGTTTTCTTGAAAGGGTTTAATTTTAAATTTTTATTTTTATAGATTTGGTTAATACAAGTATAGTTTTGTTACATGGATATATTGCTTAGTGGTGAAGTCTGAACTTTTAGTGCACCCATTGCCCAAATCATGAACATTGTACCTGACAGGTAACTTTTCCATCCCCATACCACTCCTATTCCCACTCCCACCTTTTGGAGTCTCCAGTTTCTATTTTTCTACTCTGTATGTTCATGTGTACTCAGCATTTAGCTCCCACTTATAAGTGAGAACATGCAGTATTTGACTTTCTGTTTCTGAGTTATTTTGCTCAGGATAATAGCCTCCATTTTCATCCACGTTGTTGCAAGGGACATGATTTCAATGTTTAGCTCGCACTTATTAGTGAGAACATTGCAGTATTTGACTTTCTGTTTCTGAGTTATTTCACTCAGGATATTAGCCTCCACTTTCATCCATGTTGTTGCAAGGGACATGATTTCATTCTTTTTTTATGACTGAATAGTACTTTATGGTATATATACAACATTTTCTTTATCCAGTCATTCATTAGATGGACACTAAGGTTGATTCCATGTCTTTGCTATTGTGAATAGTGCTGCAACAAACATACAAGTGCAGGTGTCTTTTTAATATAGTGGCTTATCTTCCTTTGAGTGGCAGAATTGAAGTCGTTCTACTTTTAGTTCTTTGAGAAATCAGTGTTTTCCCTAGTCGTTGTACTAATTTACATTCTCACCAACAATGTATAGGCCTTCCCTTTTCTCTGCACCCTAACCAACATTTGTTGATTTTTGACTTTTTAATAGTAGCTATTCTTACTGCTATAAGATGGCATCTCATTTCGGTTTTAGTTTGTATTTCTCTGATGATTAATGATGTTGAATATTTTTTCATATGTTTGTTGGCTGCTTATATCTCTGTTTTTGAAAATTGTCTGTTCATGTTTTTTGCCCACTTTTTAATGGGGTTATTTGTTTGTTTGTTTTCTTGTTGAGTTGTTTGAGTCCCTTATAGATTCTGGATATTAGTCCTTTTCTGGATGCATAGTTTGCAAATATTTTCTCCCATTCTGTAAACTGTTTACTCTGTTGATTATTTCTTTTGCTGTGCAGAAGCTTTTTGGTTTAATGAAGTTCAATTTGTCTACTTTTGTTTTTGTTGCATTTACTTTTGAGGATTTAGTCATAAATCCTTTCCCAGTCCAACGTCCAAAAGAGTTTTTCCTCAGTTTTCTGGTATGGACGTGTGACATCCTTTCTTTTCATCACACTTTCAGTGTATAAGTGTGGGTTGAGTATTCAGGGGAATACATGATCTCTTCTATAACTTCCACTAATGGTATTCTATAATGCTGTCATTATAATTTGAATGTGAAGAGTTCTTCTGATCAGAAGGCTTCATGTGCATTGCTATTTTGTCAGGTATGGAGCAATCAACTGATAGATTGATACAACTTTGGCTGTAGAAATTGACTAAATAGAATACTGATGTTCCATATCATGGAGTAGCTTTAAGCTCTTTAGAAAGCAACTCAACAAGCAACATCTTGAAGATCATTCATTTTAGAAAACCACACTACATATTTTAAAATTCAGGTGAATACAGATTTTGTACCAAAAGTGATAAAATTGTGCACCATGGCAGAAAGTATATAAAAAGGAAAGATGGTAGTATGAAACTTTAGGAAATGTTTGTTTTATTTGTTGTGCAATTTTTCCTGAAAGTATGCTTATTGCAAAGAAGTTGGGGAAACAGGCAAATACAGAACAACAAAACAAAAACCATTCTTAATTGTTTTTTTTTTTTTTTTGGCGGAGGGGGGATGGCTGGAGTGCAGTGGCATGATCTTGGCACGCTGTAACCTCCCCCTCCTGGGTTCAAGTGATTCTCCTGCCTCAGCCTCCCAAGTAGCTGGGATTATAGGCATACACCACCATGCCCACCTAATTTTTGTATTTTTAGTAAAGGTGGGGTTTCACCATGTTGCCCAGGCTGTTCTCTAACTCCTTGTCTCAAGTGATCCACCCACCTTGGCATCTCAAAAGTGCTGGGATTACAGGCGTGAGCCACCGTGCCTGACCAGTCTTTTCAAATGAACATAGTCACTGTTAGCATATTTGACTATCTCTTTTCATTTTTTTTCCAAAAATATATATTGATAGATAAGCAGATACATATGGAATCACCATCGTAAATGTAAATATAAGTAATAAACACATCTTTAATATGTCAAGACATTGGCAGAGGTAAATAAATATTACTTTAGAATGTGATTAATTGTTAATTATGGTATAATGGTTCTTTGGATGTGTCATAATCTACTTAAAATTCGACTGATATTTAGATAGCTCCTATTTTTTTCTGTGATATTAAAAATACATAAATCATTATGCACATTGTGATTATATCCTTAAGATATATTCTTGAGGCTGGGTGTGGTTGCTCACGCCTGTAACCCTAGCACTTTGGGAGGCCAAGGCGGGCAGATCATCTGAGGTCAGGAGTTCGAGACCAGCCTGGCCAACATGGCAAAACCCTGTCTCTGCTAAAACTACAAAAATTAGCTGGGTGTGGTGGTGGTCACCTGTAATCCCAGTTACTTGGGAGCCTGAGGCAGGGAGAATCACTTGAACTGGGAGGCGGAGGTTGCAGTGAGCTGAGATTGCATCATTGCACTACTCCAGCCTGGGCAACAGAGCGAGACTCTGTCTCAAAAATAAATAAATAAATAAATAAATTAAAATAAATAAATAAATATATATTTTCTTGAAAGTAGAATTGCTGCAGAGAAAAGTATATGCATATTCTGATATTTGTAACCACTTGAATTTCAGAAACTGTTCCTACTTTGTGCTCCTGTTAGCAAAGTATGGTATGGCCTTTTTGCCACACCTTTACTGCCTTTACAGCAGCACTGATTTTCATCTTTATAAATTTCATAGAGAATTAATAGGATTAATTTTATTTTGGTTTTACTTTTTTACCTACCAATAAGATTCAACAACATTTGACATCTTTTGTACATTTTTATTTCTGACTTTTTAAATCAATTTATTTCCTTTTATTAGACTCAATTTTTGTTTGTGAATGTTTACCTTTTCCTTATATACATATAGTTAATATAAATCTTACATATGTGTGTATAGATATATATGATATGTACCCTTCACCTTATGTGTGTCAATATTGTTTTCTTCATTTCTTATTTATCTTTGAGTTTTGGTCACTCTGAATAGTAGAGTCTAAAGTTTACATGGGAAGTTTATCAGCCTTTCCATTTATGCTTTTTAACCATGGTGTTATTCTAGCTCCAAAAATGTAAAAAATATTTTTAAAATATCCATAGCTATTTTATATTTTACTAAAATTCCATCTAAGCAGAAAGGATATTTTAAGTCCTTTTTAATGTTATTTTTATTTACTAATTATTTTGACCAGCAAAACCACTAATTGTCTTTTATTTCTTAACATCTGCCAATGTCCGTCCGATCTTACAGTTTGATTTGATAATGACCAAATTTAATTTGATATTTGACATTTGTTAATAATGTGCATAATTGTTAGGTTTAAGGTAAATAGACATATGTGGAAAGGGACACTTATACATGATATTCATTATTTTAATGTATCTTTATTGATAATTTTCTCTAATATTATCTCACAGAGATACAGTTGTTCACATTCCTTATGAGTAAAAGGCTTTGCTTTCAATTCTCCCATACCAGATATGACAGCCTAAGGAAGAAATTTTCAAATATTTTCATCAATCAAACTGACCACTTTATTCAAACAAATTCTAAATTGAGAGCTATCCAATATGTAAAACACATTAAAGCAGTTTTTCACTTACTGAATTGGTTATATGCTAGGGTGCGCCTCTGTCTCACACTACACTCTGTCTCTGTCTAGGCACTCCCTGAGACAGCTCTTTGAATCCTTAAGGATATGAAGCACAGTCTTTCAGCTCAGAAGAGTAAAAGTCAGATCCAGTCAAATAAATGAGTCAGGTTGCTCAGTATGATGGAATAAGTTGTGGAAAATACTGGTGGACATAGTAAACATGTATTTGGTCCAGAAGTATAAATTAGTTTCTGAAGCCCTTTTCAGGACTATGAAAACCCGACATTACTTTTGTTTTAAAATTTCTGTATTTATTTCAGGTAAAGCCAGGCAGAAGCAATTTGACTGGACTATATTAACCTAGCTGTCCATTAAAGTAATTTTGCCATAGTATGTTGTTACATTAGGTCTTATGTTTTAGTAAAGGTCACCATTAGTTAAAAAAAAAATAAATTAGGAAATATTTCACATTTTTTGAAAAACCTCTTTTGGAGACTTTGTCATTGTTTTATCCAATGACCCTTATATTCAAAACTCATGTAAGATATTCCCATAAAATTTAATGTCCATAAAGTCTGTCCCTCCTGAAAAACAAATATTTCCTTTTCAACAGTCATGGAAAATTATATAACTTCTTGTTTTATTCTCTTTTTAAAATTACCTATCAGAAATCTCAGACCTATTTTTTTAAAATAATGATGGCACAAGCAATATTATAACAACAAAAATGAAGACTTTAAATGACATAACTCTACCATTGTTATAGATCAAATTATTTATTTCTTAAAGCTTTTCAGATTTTCTCCATAAGAATAGGTAGCTTTTGTAGTTGCAACTAAAACACAGCAACAATTTGTAATCCATTTCAGGAAAACGGTTTCTCATATTATTGCATAAGTCATTGCAATTATAATTTTAATAACTGCGTTCAAGTAATACGTTTAACTTACTTGGTTATTTCCATATTGGTGAACATTTAAATTGTTACCAATGTTTTTGCTTGGTGTGTGTGTGTGTGTGTGTGTGTGTGTGTGTTCTTCACTTTCCTTTTAATGACAATACTTTTTTGAATAACTTCATATGATCTTGTCAGTTCATTATGAGGCCTGCGTGATATTATGTATGGAAGGTATCTAACATAGTTTAATTCCTTTGGACTATATCTTTGGATAAATTCTTAAGAGTGGAGATATGGATTCCTGAAACTGGGCTTATTCCAACACCTGTCCCCTTCTTTAACAAACTAAGTTTAAAAAATAATATCTAAACTTGTATGTAAACTTATATTCCAATTTCCCTTAGGTAGTCAGCCTTTATTGATCTTTCTCTCTATGATATTCTGCAGCACAAAGCACAGGACTTAATTATAAAGCCATATATTCTTTGTTAATTACTACACGTTTATTAATCATGAATGCCTGGCTTCTTGACAGAATCAGGTGTAAGAAAAATAAACAAGCACATAAAATTTCAGTTAATGGAATTTTCTTTGGAATATTGTAATGGAAAGTAAAGAGGATCAAGAAATAGTGTGACTAGGCCTTCTCTTTCTGGCTATGATGGGATAAGTAGTAGCAGACCAATTATCTTGCTGACAACAACTAGAAATGTTGTATGTAATATTAAAAAAACCACACATCTGAAGATATTAGAGAATATTGTGGCAGCCAGGAAAGCCACTGAGGTGAGCTTTCTTATCAAGAGATTGATTCATGAGTGACACAGTGAAAAAGGCTGAAAAGGTAGGAAGAAAGTGGCTGCTAGTAGGAAGAAAAGATATGTTGAACAGTCAGCAGTCCCAGCAGGCTGGGGAGACATAAACTGAAATTCAGAATTACCACAGAAGCCAAAATCTGAAGGATCAAGATACTGGAGAAAAGGTGTACCAGTGAGAATCCATAAGAGACAGAAACCACAGATTGATTTGGTCAGAGAAAAAAATACTATGAAGAATTATGAATTAGAACTAAAGATAAAGTACTAAAAGGGGTAAACAGAATGTTGAAGAATATAGGAATAGCATATGTAGAAAATGGCCACCATGTCTAGGACTGGAGGAGAGTACCCAAGAGTGAAACAAACTTGGAAGCATCCTGTCAGTTCCCTGGCCAGGTTGAAAGTCAAATCTCACTGGAAAGGGTATGGCTATGGCTCACTGGGTGGCAGGAAAGTTTGCTGAAATGCTGCTGCTCAGGGATGATGGGCAGGAACATGTCCACTGGGGTGGCACTGAAATTCACTGGGAAGCTGCCTACTGGAGGACTGGTAAAACTTGCTGAATGGTATTCACTTCTAGGTTTTTTGTATACCACTGGCAAAATAGCTGCTCACTGGTGAAGAAGCTACCCATTGACAAGAAAGTGGCCAGCTGGCAGCCACAATGCACAAGCCTGAAAAACAAATTATATTGATACTACAGTGAGAGGTTTCTTCCTCTTGCAGTTTTCCTCCAGAGCCCTCTGCTAAGAAGGCTCAACAAGAAGCTGGCAAGGGAGAAATATTTACAGGGTCCAGCTCCTGTATTTATCATAAAGCAAGACAGAGAAGAGTGGAATAATAAAAACAAGAAAAGCTATGACAAGATGGAAATTTTTACTGGAGAAGTAGGATTTATAAAAGAATCAACTGCAAATAGTTGAAATGAAAAAGGAAATAACTTTAATAGCAAATGTAATAGATGGGATTAATGGCATATTATAAACAACTGATTATGGAATTGACAACCTGAAAGGTCAGTAGGCTATCTCTACTGAAGCAAACAACAAAAAATAATAAAATATAATAGAAAATTGCATGAAGCAAATGATATATAGATAATAGGTATCATAAGCCTGTGTATGGAAGTACTAGAAAGAAAGGACAATAAAAATGAGGCAAAAGCAATATTTGAATAGATACTGGTGAGACAATTTCTTTAAACTGAAGGACATCTAACTACAAAATCAAAATGCACTACAAATTGCAAGGAGGAAAACTACAAAGAAAAACATCACGGTACATCATAGTAAAATATATGTAGAAAAATAACAAAAATAAAATTTTGATACAGCATAACTGTACATATTTATGAGGCACAATGTGTTTTGATACATATATACATTGTGTAATGGTAAAATCATGGTAACTAGCATATCTATCACCTTAAACATTTATCATTTCTTAATTATAGAAGCATTCAAAATCCTGTCATATAGCCATTTCAAATATGTAATACATTTATTGTTAGCTATAGTCACCCTACTGTGCAATAAAGTACTAGAACTTATTCTTCCAATCTAACTGTTATGTTGTATTCGTTAACCAATCAAAGGGAAAATCTTAAAAGCACACAGAGAAAAACAGTCAGATTACTTTCAAAAGGAAATTTAAGTGATGATAGAATGACACTGCTAATAAGCTTTTTAAAAACCTCTAGAATTCTATTCCATTGAAAATATTATTGAAAACATCAGGTGTAACTATAAATATGGAGAAGAGGCAGATCTCTACATAAGAGTTCCAAATAATTTGTTTAGATACTCTGCCCTCAAGAGGGAGCATTTCTCTCCACTTTCTGTGTGTGGGCTGTACATAATGACTTTGCTCCAAAGACTATGGAAATAGGAAAAAATAGCATAACTTTGTTACTCTAGAATGGAGAAACCTGACAAATGCTACATCAGCCAGGAATCGAGGTCAACGTCAATAGTGCTAAGGCATGTTGAGGTAATAAGACACTTTACCTCTATAATCTTCCTCCTTATAACCCACAATCCCTGTCTAAAATAAGAAAAACACTACAAAAATCCAAACTGAGAGACATTTTATAGGATGCCTGCTCAGTATTTCTCAAAACCATCAAAGTCATCAAAACTAAGGAAAGTCTGAGAAACTGTCATAGTCAAGAAGAACCTAAGGACCATGACAACTAAATATAAAATTCTGGGAGACATCCTGGCACAGGAAAAGAACATGAGGTAAAAGCTAAGGAAATTTTAATTAAATATGCACTAGATAATACAATCTATCAATGTCAGGTTATTAATTATAACTAATGTGCTATACTAATAAGATGTTTAAAACAGTGAAATATGGGATGTTGGAGTACATGTGAACTCTGTACTCTTTAAGATTTTTCTGTAAATCTAAAAAAAGCTAACATATTTTATTTAAAAATTAAGGTGAAAAAAATCACCTTTTTTGATATTGCCATTTCCTGACTAAATATGAAAAAAATGTTGCCAGCAGATCCATATGAAAAGAAATACTAAGAGCAATTTTCAGGCCAAAGGACATTATTCTGGAAAGAAGCACAGAAATGAAGGAAGCAATAAAGGATGCCAGAAAAGGTAACTATGTGAATAAACCTAATTTACTTCTGAATATATAAAATAATAACTATGATGTCTTATGGGGTTTAAATATCCAAAAATAAAATACATAATAACAATAATATAATAGGTAGAAAAAGCTTTAAAAGAGTTAAACTCTAAGGTTCTAGCATTATATGGGAAGCGGTTAAAGTACTAATTTATATTAGATTTTAATAATAGATGTTTTAATATCTAGAATTACCACTAAAAGAATAACAAAGGAATATATGACCGACAGTCTAATAAAAAGGGCAAATAGAACACCGAAAATAAATTTTGAGAAAAGTAAGAGTTGAGCATAAAAGTAACATAAAATCTATGGGGAATTTAGAAAAACAATAAAATGGTAAATTTAATCCAAATATGTTAGCAATTACATTAAAAGTCAATGATATGATACTACAGCTAAAAGTCAAAGATGTTTAAAATATATTAAAATGATGTATATACAGGTATATTTATATATAGAGAATTTCTCAGATATATGAATACAAAAAAGGGGAAAACTAAAGTTTAGAAAATGAAATGACATGCAAAGTCATCAATGAAATAAAAGAGGATACAAACAAATGGAAGAACATTCCATGCTCATGGATAGGAAGAATCAATATCGTGAAAATGGCCATACTGCCCAAGGTAATTTATAGATTCAGTGCCATCTCCATCAAGCTACCAATGACTTTCTTCACAGAATTGGAAAAAACTGCTTTAAAGTTCATATGGAACCAAAAAAGAGCCCGCATTTCCAAGACAATCCTAAGCCAAAAGAACAAAGCTGGAGGCATCACGCTACCTGACTTCAAACTATACTACAAGGCTACAGTAACCAAAACAGCATGATACTGGTACCAAAACAGAGATATAGACCAATGGAATAGAACAGAGCCCTCAGAAATAATACCGCACATCTACAACCATCTGATCTTTGACAAACCTGACAAAAACAAGAAATGGGGAAAGGATTCCCTATTTAATAAATGGTGCTGGGAAAACTGGCTAGCCATATGTAGAAAGCTGAAACTGGATCCCTTCCTTACACCTTATACAAAAATCAATTCAAGATGGATTAAAGACTTAAATGTTAGACCTAAAACCATAAAAACCCTAGAAGAAAACCTAGGCAATACCATTCAGGACATAGGCATGGGCAAGGACTTCATGTCTAAAACACCAAAAGCAATGGCAACAAAAGCCAAAATTGACAAATGGGATCTAATTAAACTAAAGGGCTTCTGCACAGTAAAAGAAACCACCATCAGCGTGAACAGGCAACCTACAGAATGGGAGAAAATTTTTACAATCTACTCATCTGACAAAGGGCTAATATCCAGAATCTACATTGAACTCAAACAAATTTACAAGAAAAAACAACTCCATCAAAGAGTGGGCAAAGGATATGAGCAGACACTTCTCAAAAGAAGACATTTATGCAGCCAAAAGACACATGAAAAAATGCTCATCATCACTGGCCATCAGAGAAATGCAAATCAAAACCACAATGAGATACCATCTCACATCAGTTAGAATGGCGATCATTAAAAAGTCAGGAAACAACAGGTGCTAGAGAAGATGTGGAGAAACAGGAACACTTTTACACTGTTGGTGGGACTGTAAGCTAGTTCAACCATTGTGGAAGACAGTGTGGCGATTCCTCAAGGATCTAGAACTAGAAATCCCATTTGACCCAGCCATCCCATTACTGGGTATATACCCAAAGGATTATAAATCATGCTGATATAAAGGCACGTGCATGCACACGTATGTTTATTGTGACACTATTCACAATAGCAAAGACTTGGAACCAACCCAAATGTCCATCAATGATAGACTGGATTAAGAAAATGTGGCACATATACACCATGGAATACTATGCAGCCATAAAAAAGGATGAATTCATGTCCTTTGTAGGGACATGGATGAAGCTGGAAACCATCATTCTCAGCAAACTATTGCAAGAACAAAAACCCAAACAGCACATGTTCTCACTCATAGGTGGGAACTGAACAATGAGAACACATGGACGCAGGAAGGGGACATCACACACCAGGGCCTGTTGTGGGGTGGGGGAAGGGGGGAGGGAAAGCATTAGGAGATATACCTAATGTAAATGATGAGTTAATGGGTGCAGCACACCAACAAGGCACGTGTATACATATGTAACAAACCTGCACATTGTGCACATGTACCCTAGAACCTAAAGTATAATAATAAAAATAAACAACAAAAAAAAACTAACCAAAAGAAAACTGATACAGCTATAACATCAAAAATTCAACTTTAATGAAAAAAGCATAGCTAGATTTAAAGAGGAACATTTTATAATAACAAAGTGTTAATCTACAAGGAAGATGTGGGGATCCTAAGTTTGCATGCCCCTCATAATAGAGCTTCAAATTATATGAAACAAAAATTGCAGTCAGAAAAGGGCACATGTAAAATTAAATAAAGCAATTTCACTATGCTTGTCTTGCTAACTGATAGAACAAGCATATGAAAAAATTATTAAATATATAGAGATATGAAAATCATGATTAACAAATCAAATAAATATACATATTTGTACATATTTGAAATATTACATGTATAATATATGTAAGTATATGTTGTATACATGCACATATGTACATATAGAAAATATAGCATCTGACCATTGAAGAGTGTACATTATTTTCCAGTAAATGTAGATTTTTTAAAAAAAAAACAGAATTGACTGTGTGCTGGAATATAAAGCAAGCCTTAACAAATTGTAAAGAATTGAAATCATGCAGAGTATATTCTTTGTTCACCATGGAATTAGTCTAGCATTTCATAACAAGATGATTGAAAATTCCTCAAACGTGTAAAAAAAAATCCCAAAACATACTTCAAAATAACCCAAAGAAGAAGTATTTATGTAGATTAGGAAATAGTTTGTGTTGATGATAATTAAAATGAAACATTAAAATCTGTGGTGTGCAGCTAATACTTTTATTTGTAGGAAAACGAACATATGAGTGTGATGTGGTCTTTCCAACAAGGCTGGCATCAATTTTATCCTTGTTTGGACACAGTGTATTCAATTCCCTGATTGATAGGAGGAATTCCCCACCCTTCCAGAATCTCTGCTGGCCTGTGACTGCTTTAACTAACAAAAGTCTAAGAAGTTAGGCTATGTGACTTCCAAGGCTAGATCATAAGAAACCTTGCAACTTGTCTTTAAATCTGCTTTAATAGTCTCCCTGGGGGAGGTAAGCCACCGGTCCTCCACCCTGAGGACACCAAGCAGGAGAAAAGCAGGAGTTTGGCATGTGGGGAGCTTCATGGAGGGAGAGGGAGACATCTGACTAGCCACCCAGATGTTCCGACCATCTCAGCCCAAATCCCAACATGGGAGTGTCAAAGCCTCCATGCAGGTCTACCTCTAGCTGTCACCTTACTACTACCTTCTGTAGGACCCCAAATGAGCACCAACCAGTTGATTATTACCTGAGAATCCCTAGACAGGTGGAAAATAATAGTAAGTTGTCTTTCTAAGCCACTTAGTGTTAAGGTGATTGGTTACATGTTTACAGATAACCAGGAATATTTTTTAAAAGAAAGACTGAAAATCAGTTATCTAAATTTCTGTCTAAGGACTTAGAAGCAGAACAGTGAAAGAAACCCAAGGAAGTAGAATAAAGGCAATGATAAAGATCACAGCACAAATTAATTATGTGGGAAAAATGTGCAATGCTGAAAAATCAATAGAGCTACAGGGCTTTTTTAGGAAAAGACTGAAATAGATAGGTGATAGATAGCCAAGATAGATAGATAGATAAAACTCACAAATTCCTAGCAAAACTGATAAGAAACAAAAGAGAAGACACACATGAATTTCAGGAATAGGAAAGGTGACCTCAGCACAATTGGACAGACATTTAAAACATAGTATGAGAATATTATGAGCAACTTAACAGTAATACATTTGAACATTAATATGAAAGGGACAAATTCCTTGAAACACATGATTTATCCCACATATTTAAATAAAAATCTGAATATTCTTATATCAAAGAAATTGAATCTGTAATTGAAAGCCTGCACACACACACACACACACACACACACACACCACAATCCCAGGCCTCAGGTAGTGTCATAAATCAGCTCTTTCAAACATTTTATTAATAAATTATACAAATCTTGCACAGATTATTTCAGCAATAGAAAAGAAGGAAACACTTCTAACTTTTTTTGATGTATCTAGTATGACCTGGGTGTCAAAATCAAGCAAGACTATTTACCAAAAAGAAAAAGTACAGGCAAATCTGTCTCATGGAAAAAAATCATAAAAATTCCAAATGAAGTATTACCTAATAAAACTCAGGCATATATAAAAAAAGTAGCATATCATGACGAGGTTTATTTTAGAGATGCAAAATTCAATCCTGTTATTTATCATGTTAACAGAATAAGAAAAAACATCTAATTATCTTTATAGATTCAAAAAAATGGTAGATAAAACTTTACACCTGTTTATGAATCAAATATGAAAGAAATTAGGATTAGAAAGAACATTTATCTGTATCTATCTGTATCTACCCAACAGTACCCATCATACCTACCTTGAACTATTAAAACCTCTCCTGAGATTTGAAGCAAGAAAAGGATAACCATTGCCACCACTTTTTCTTAGCATCCTATTTGAGGACCCACAAGTACAATAATGAATATTTTAAGAACTGGACAAATGGAAAAGCTATTTGAACAAGCATTTCAACAAGATGTTATCCAAATGGCCAATAACATGAGAATGTGTTTAATCTGATTAATCACTGGGAAAATGCAAATTAGAATCATAACCTGATGCTATTATTAAACTCCCAGAATAGATCAATGAAAAACGCAGCATATCCCAAATGTTGGCAAGAATGAGTAGCATCTGAAGTCTAATATACCACTGGTGGGAGTGTAAATTAGAATAGCCTTTTAAGAAGACCATTTGTCTGTAAATACTAAACAACACCTTAGACCTTTTGACCCAGCAAGTCCAGTCTTAGATGTACAGCTGCTCCTCAGTAGCTGCAGGGGTATATTGGTTTCAGGACACCTGTGTATGCCAAAATCTGTGGATACTCAAGTCCTGCATCTGGCCCTGTGGAACTCGAGTATACAAAAAACAGGCCCTCCACATATGCAGGTTTCACATCCTGTGAATACTGTACTTTGAATCCACATTTGGTTGTGGATGCAGCACCTGCTGATATAGAGGGTCCACTGTATTTAGAAAAATCCACATATAAAATGGACCTGTATAGTTCAAACCTGTATTGTTTAAGGGTCAACTGTATTACCCAACAGAAACGCATTGGTAAGCTCATTGAAGACGTGCATGAGAATGTTCATAGCAGCACTCCTTACAAAAGCCAAAAATAAGAAAATATTTAAATGCTCATCTTTTGTGAAATGAATATTGTAATATATTCATAGAAGGGAACAATACACAGGAATAAGAATGTGTGATCTACAAGTATATGCAACAAGATGGATGTATCTCATAAACAATGCTGAATGAGAGAAGCCAGACACACTTGAATGAAAAGTTAACTTGAGCAAAACAGTCAAAGCTGCATAGCAAGGACATCAGACAAAATCAGTTACATTCAGTCAAGATGCATTGTTGCTCACTCTGCCTATTACCTGATTGGTCCTTCAGTATCAGTTGTTTTCTGCTCTGATGGATCCACACTTTGGTGAGACTTTGCTTATGCTTCTACTTTACGTCTTCTGCTGTTCCTGACCAAACCCTTCTCTCCCTTCTCTGTCTCTCTCTGTCTCCCTCTTCCTCTTTCTCCCATTTTTCCCTGCCCCTCCATACCTCCTCCTTGTCCACTCCATCCCCTCTTCCAGCCACACTCATCTCGTGAGGCAAGGATCTACCAAGTTAGCTAGTCAACATGCAGAAGAGGTACCTCATTTGAGCAGAACCGTAATCAAGCCACCTCACGGCCACTATCAAACTTGAAGATGGATTGGAATACTCGCCAGTTGTTAATTGGATTGGATAAATACATAAAATTGAGTCCTGTCTATAAAGATGACTTACGGCCACAGGTTTAGGAGTGGTCTGTGGGCATATCCTGTATATGGACTCAACCAAATCACATTTCTGTTTAGTCCTCAACTCCAGCTACATTTTAAACTTTGGAAACCACAGAAATACCCTTTTACCTTTCTCACACTGTCCACTACAATGGCATATATATAGTGGTGGGTAACTAATAATTATTTGAGAAGCCAATAACAACATATTTAATGGGTAAGCAGGTGGCCTAGTGTCCTGACCTTAGTTTAGTTTCTCTCATTGTTCTCAATTTCATCCTCAAATGATTGTATGTAAAATTTCTGGGTCTGTACCATAAGCTTCCCAAATCTGTAAGACTAGAAAAGACCTTAGTTTATTGTTCAAAAGTAATATTTCAGATACCAAGATTATGACTTGTCTCTTTCTTCACATCAAAATTAGAGTGCATTCATTCTAATTGAAATGAAATATTGTTTTATTTCATTTAATACAAGGTTAAATAATGATGTCATTCTATGATGGTTCATTTTTAACAGAGACCCACCGAAGTTTCTTTTTGTATGTCTAGTTACAAGAGGCTAATTATGTTTGACTATTCACTTGCAGATATAAATGAATGTACCATTGACAATGGTGGCTGTCAAGATCGATGCTGTAATACAGTTGGCAGTTATTACTGCAAATGTCAAGCTGGCCAGAAGCTGGAGGAAGATGGCAAAGGATGTGAAGGTAACAGTTAGGACTGTCTGCTTACTGATAAGGAAAGAGAGAACATCTATGTAATGCAAAAGAGGAGGTTGTCTTTTATCCAGAGCCAGTTGAAGTGCCTGTGTTGAATGTTGTCAAGAGCACAGATCTTCCTCTCATGTCTAGATTACAGTATTGTAACCCTAAGAACATTTCAAGTAGCTTATTATGGGAAACATATGATTATATGCTGGTTTGGTTGTGTCGTGTTCTGATTATGGAATTTCAATCATTCATTTAAATCCCTGGGTAAAGTACATATTTTTTAAAGCATTTCATTTAATTCTAAAGTAAAAATGATACTTATCATAAAATACTCATATGTTGCTACAATGTAAATGGAGGGGCACAAAACTAACCACAGGAATAATATTCTTGGTATAGAATTAGCTTTTTGCACAAACCTCAATTTTCTGTTTCCTTTTAAAATTAATTCCTTCCTTTATTTATTAATTCATCATTTTATTCATTTGACAATCATTGAGTTCCTGCTCTGTATCAGGCATTATTCCATGCTCTGGAGATATAAAAATTAATGAGAAATAAATTATGTCCTGAAGGAGCTCACTGATTAGAAGCAAAGATTGAAACATAAGCCCAAGCCTTACAAAGTGGTATTTTTAGGCATTATAGCATGCGGTAAGTGCATTGGATTCAAAGAGACATGTGTTTGAGACCTAGCTCTGTCACTTATGATTTATGTTACCATGGGCAAGTTATTTTATGTTGCTAAGACTCTTCCTTCATTGATAATATTTAGAATAATGGTGGTTTCTAAACCACAAAATTTGCTATGAGAATTAAATAAGATAATGCATCTAAAGCACTTAGCATAAAGGGTGGTGCTCAAATGATAACTATAAGTGGTACTCTCATTTATGAACTTAGTTGCTGCCTGTCTTGGGAATGTAATGGGGGACAGAGATTGCTTCCTTCTCAGTTTCTGAAAGGGAACATAATAGATTAAAAGGATCACTATTACCATGCCTTATAACTGTCTTTCTGAATTTTTTCTGTCTGGCCATATTACTAAAATGCCTGAGAATTTTATATAGTCAGGCATCTTTGTTTGTTTGTTTTAAGATAACAGTAGAAAAGCATTTATTCTGATTATGTTCTATCACTGATCTTAAAAAATCACATTTTTTTTCCTTAACAAAGTTCATTCCTGATGGGGCATATATGAATAAGTTGGTAAGACAAAACAAAACAAACAAAAAATATCCCCACTGAAGGCACCTGAGGCTAGGGTTGTGGGTTTCATTGAGACTACCAAAGGCAAGACAAATTGTAGGTGTGAGTAGGTTGGAAAATGTTTCAATTACCCTTTATCATTCCCTCCCAGCAGGGCTTGTGCAGGCAGTAATAGGAAGGGCTCCAGGTAGAGAGCCAGAAGATGTTTAAAGGCAACTATGTCTGGACCTTCCTGGGACAGGGTTCATCCCAGGAAGCATCCTCTGCCTGGAAAAGTGTAAATTCACAAAGGCAAACCCTAAATTCACCCAGGCTCTTTTTTCATTCAAGTGCAATAATCTCTATTTCTGGATGAAATTATTTGGCAATGGTGATCCCAGTACTGATTCAATCTCAGAAGAAGAGTCAAGGACTGCATTGTGTTCAAGGTAAAAGTGGGATGGTGACCACTGAAGACAACATGGTCTGTACTATGAGAATAGTGTTTTCATGAACCCTCCCTTCATCTGACAGGCAACAAGCTATTTATTTCTCTTTGACTGAGTATTATTATTGCTGTGTCATCATTGTCATTATTATAGATATATTTGAAGCACCTATCACAGCAATTCACCATTGTTAGGTATAATAACTATTTTTATAATAGCTATTAGGCTAATAAGGCACGTTAGACTTCGCACCCACTGGTTCATTTACTTTCACTTATCTCCTATTTTAACTGAAGTTAGTTACTTATGGTCATTCATATAAGTGACAAGGTATTTAGAGAAATGATTTCCATGGTTTTATTTAGCTGAGTCCATTTGTACAAACTGAATACAATTAAGGTCAGTATTTGTATGAATCAAGAGTATGATAATCAAGAATCCAGAGTTTGATATAATGAGATAACATTGACTTCCTACTTTCCCAGGACTAGGGATGGTGGTTTGGAGTAAAGCAGCTCACCTGCAAAGAACCTCTTCTCTCAGTCTCATTGATGTTAGAATCTTTTTTTCTTTTCATTTCCTTAAATGACTATTTGCTGGAGATGGTACTGCTAGAGATTCAGCTTGCTTGATTGTTGAACATACAATCATCTCAGGTTTATTTATATACATGATTAAATAAAATATAATAGAGATCATTTTGAAATCCAGTGCATTCTAAAGACACTGCAAATGAACATTCATGTGAGTGTAGAAATGAGTCATTCATGTTTATTTACTGGCTGGTAACAGTAGAGGTCAGTTGGTTTCAAAGGCCATTTACTTGAATGCTACAGCATTGAATTAAACAGTCATTTAAAAATACTTTTACTTTGCATTAATATAAATTGAATTTAAGTTATTTGAATTGCTTTTTAAAATATACAGACCAGCATTTTAATGGGCATTTGTTGTACTATTTAAATAAATCTAGGCTGGGCATGGTGGCTCACGCCTATAATCCCAGCACTTTGGGAGGCTGAGGCAGGTGAATCACTTGAGTCCAGGAGTTCAAGGCTGCAGTGAGCTGTGATCACACCACTGCACTCCAGCCTGGACAGCAGAGTGAGACCCTGTCTCTAAAATAAATAATAAATAATAAATCTGGAGTCTGTCCTTAAGTGGACGGAATTTAAACATTTATAAACAATCTTGTTAGTTAATCTTACTCTTTAACTTTTTCTATAAAGAGGTATAAACTTGTGGAGAAGGCTCTTGATTAGCTCAGTTTCACTGGTATCCCCTTCTTTCAGGCATAGCACTGAATCTAAAGAATGTTTTCTGATTCACACGCAGATTGATTCTTACAAGATATAGATTAAAGAAGCAAATGAAGGGAAAAAAATGCCTTCCACTGGATGCTGTGGGAGATATTAAAATATTTACATAGTGTGTGTCAAGGATCCCCAAACCTCGGGCCACAGACCAGTACTGCTCCATGGTCTGTTAGGAACTGGGCCACACAGCAGGAAGTGAGCGGCGGGTGAGTGAGCAAAGCTTAATCTGTATTTACAGTTCCTCCCCATCACTCACGTCACCACCTGAGCTCCACCTTCTGTCAGATCAGCCATGGCATTAGAGTCTCATAGAAATGCAAACCCTACTGTGAACTGCACATGCAAGGGATCTAGATTTTGTGTTCCTTACAAGAACCTAATGCTTGATAATTTGTCACTGACTTCCATCACCCCAAGATGAGACTGTCTAGTTGCAGGAAAACAAGCTCAGGGCTCCCACTGATTCTACCTTATATTGAGTTGTATAATCGTTACCTATCACAATGTAATAATAATAGAAATAAAGTGCACAATAAATGTAATACGCTTGAATCACCCTAAAACCATCCCCCTTACCCCGGTCTGTGGAAAAATTGTCTTCCACAAAACTGGTCCCTGGTGCCAAAAAAATTGGAAACTGCTGGTTCATACACACACACACACACACACACACACACAAACATAGATCTATATATGTGCATACTTGTGTGTATATATATATATGCTTATCTATTGAAAGGATGTAAATTTCTTCTTTCATTTGCTAGTGTGAGTGATTATTTTTATAGATTTTCAAATATGCAACTATAATTGCATTTCAGAAAAAATTCAACTGGTATCATCATTTTATTTGCTATTAAAGTCAATTCTCTATTATTTTGTTTAGGATGTTGTATCCACAACTGTGAGTGAAATAGGCCAGTAATTTTTGTTTCTCATATGTTCTTTATGGCAGTGGCTCTCAACTGGGGTGATTTTGTCCCCCAGAGGCACTTGTCAGTGTTCGGAGACACTATTGATTTTCACAACTGAGGGGAGTAGGTGCCACTGGCATCTAGTGGATGGAGGTCAGAATGTTGCTAAACATCCCCTTCTTCTGTAATTCTGATTATACTGCTTCAGATTTCAACCATTTATGTTTTAGAAATCTCATTTTTCTCAAATTTATAGATTATTTTCTGTATGTATGCTCATTTTTATAGTTGTATTATCTTCTTTTGCTATTTCACATATAAGCCTTCTATATTCCATATCTGAATCCAGCATCTGGGGTCCTTGTGGAAGGTCTAAATCTATTGTTCCTTATTTCTAGGACCATTAGTTACACTCTCTTCCCTTTCATGTTATATACACTAATACCTCTGTTCCATAACTTCTTACAGAGCACTGTACTTATTTACACATTGGTACTGTCAATTAGATTGGGGATATCTCCTGGGAAAGAACCATGTCTTATCACTTTTTCATCCCCAGCACACAGTTGTCTAGCACGTAGGGGGATTCCATAAATGCTTATTGAATGAATGAATACCATCATCCTTTCAAACATACAAGCATACAGTCAATATGGCTTTTATTCATTTTATTCATTTCCTTATCTACAGATTCTAATCATGCTGGAATTGTTACTTAAAGTTTGACTAGTTAAACTATTTGGTTATCAGTAGGTCTTAATGTAAATATTTGCTGATAACAAGTCATTTGAAAGGGAAAAATCACATTTTTTTGTTTCTAGGGAGCAAATCAAAGACTTTTGGCTTGCTTTCAGCTTTCTGAAAAGTTTCTTCATATGGCTTGTCTAAATTATTGGTGCCACAACGTAAGTAGTGTAGCTATTCAAGCACGGTAATCTTGTGGTGTCAAAGAAATTTTCTAAATGAAATGGTAACTAATATTACTATATATTCTAATAAATTAACTTAGAAAGATAGTGAACATTGTTTGGACATTTGAGATAAATTCTTCTATTTGAGAGAAATAAATGAACATATACTATACATTGATAAAGGCATATTGTTTAAATAATTGATTGTTAAAATATTTTAAAGTAATTTTAATGATATTTTGGATTTTTTTTTCTAAAGCATATTGGAAATGATTAAGTGAATAAACAGAGAATATAATTCAGCATGCCACTGTGGTGGAGTTACAGAATATTTCAGCTTCCAAAAGGCTTCTATAGTTGGAATTCCAGGGAAATTAAATGATTTGGACAAGCTAACAGTGCTAGTTGATGAGCAAAATGACACCAGAAGCCAAACTTTCTTATTTGTTACCCAGTGTCCTTTCCCTTTGATGTGGTTGATGGACAGCATGAACCGGATGCAGACTAGTCTGACTGTGGGGTCACAGTGTTGTGGGGGTAGAGAGACCCTCAACTCGTAGGAGCCATGATTGTCAGAGGAGGGAAATTAAGACCCTGAGAGATTGACTGATTTCCTCCAAGTCCTAGACAATTTATTTGTAAAGCAAAGAACAGAATCCAGTTCCCCTTTTCCCATTTGTCATTCTTCTTCATTGAAAAATCAATCTGGTCAGTAAACATTTATTGGGTAACTACTATATGTTCAGCACTGTGTTGGGTAATTCGAGAATGCCCAACCCATATTTTAGTACAAAATATGGTTTATTCACAGAGTTTCAGTATTATTAAGCATCCTGAATATAAAATGATTGTGTGATATTTTACATGAAAGTCAAGTAATTATATTATATCCTTTGAGAGTTCACTCAGGCTAGCTCTTTGCCTCCAAGCAGCATGGTGTCTAAACCAGCTAGTTGTTTACCCTAGTATTAGAGATCTCCAAGGTTGGATGTCTTTTAATAACTCTTGTGATCAGGAAAGCGTTCCTTATATGTCACCTATATTGCTCCCATTTAAGCCTGTGTGTTTTATTTTCTTCTTAGTTCAGAGACACTTAAATAATCAGTAATTCTCCACATACTTACAGCACACTAATGTGTAGTTGTTCAACTTAGTAAAAACATTTATTGTGCCAAATATAGTCTGTTGGCACTTGAAGAATAAAATATGATATATGTATACACATACACATGCATATTTATTTTGAGTTTATTAAGAAAACTTGAAATCATTATGAAGAATTTTTCTACTTCTGCATGTTGCTTCTCTTAATAGTCACTTATAAAGGAACTCTGTACCTCTTTCTATTGGTGTTATGGAGCATGCAAAGTAATAGCAGTTCCCTGGCCTCAAAGAGCTAGCCAACTATTGGAGTAGTCAACTATTGGAATTGCCAACCATTGAAATTTATACAGTTGAAGAATAATTTGAAAAAAATCCAATATAGTCTATCTACATATACTAAAAATTGTCCATTTTGAATTTATAGAAACACATTTACAATACAGAATAACTACATTTAAAAGGTTTGAACCACTTAAAATGTGGGGATTTATCTACTTGATTCATAATTGTATTCAGAGTTTTTTTTCTTATTATTCACCAAGCACGTATCAGACCCTTACACTGTGCTCCATGTCAAACAAAGAGCACAAATTTTCGGTTCAAATATTGACTCTAACATTTACTAGCTGTGAGACTTAGAGCAAGTTATTTAATATCTATGGGCTTTCCCTTCATCTATAAAACCAGAATAATAATACTTAGCCTTATATAGGTTGAAAGATCAAATAAGATGTAGTTTGAAAGCATCTTGATGGTAGGAAAACCTTCTTTCCCCTGTTTCGTGCTCACCTAAAGAGGGATTGTTTATTAGTAACATTGTTGACCTCTGTCTGCACCCCACATCTCCCACTCCCTTCTTCCCAAGAGAAGAGGTGTGAAAATACCTCACTGGTGAGTTTGGGGAAACAAATTGGTCTGTTGGGTTTAGCTCACATTCATATTTTCTCTTTGGGGCTTGCAAATGCCTGCAAAAAGTGACCATTCTGGTCTGCTTCTCTGCTTAAATGGAAGTTTCACCATGCCAGGACCCCACATGAAGAAGACAGGTTTTCCATCTACACCTGGGACCAAGTGGGAGAGTTTGTCTAATTCTGCATGCATTTTTGGGAAGCCCATTGTTGCTGCACCCTTAAATTCTCTTATCCAGTTTCAATTTTAACAAAAATAAAATGGATATTTTCTCTCCATATGCCTATTTTGAATTAGATCTCAATTAATTCGAAATTCAGGCAGGCAACATGAATTTGTTATTGTATCCCCTCAAAATAGTAGCACTTTATATTTGCCTAATGCTTAGGAAATTTTATTTCTCTCCAGTTTTTTTTTTATTTCCTCCTATACTATTTGTTGTTGAAGATTTAAAAAAATGTACAATATTATCTTTTTCTCTCCCAGGAGCTTCCAGTTCAATAAAGGAGATTAGATGGATACACAAACAGCTATAGTGTAAGATAGCAGGAGTAAATATAAGGCAGGCACAAGTGCTGTGAGAATTAAGAGGAGAAAAAGATAACCCACTGTTGAATCAAAATGGGCTGCAAGGAACTGGGACAGACACTAATCACTTAGCCCTGGGACTGAACAACCAACCTTCCATTTCTTTAATTTCCTTAATAAAATTCCCTAGTGGAGTTCTGCCCAATATGACTTGTCCTGCTGTCTCTTGTGTCTCTTGATTGACACTGGAAGGCATCCGGGATTTTAACAACAAAGCTGCTACTGCTGTTCCCAAGACATTCCTTACAGAAATTTCTGAGAGTATTCTTAAATATATGTGTCTTTTAGACTAGAGTGAAAACACATATAATTCAAATCTGAAACTCTGTTGTGAAAATGGAAATCAACTTTATTTATAGTTAAGCCAGTCTTTTAAATAAAGTCCATCATTTCTCCCCCAATAATTCTGAGTAATTCCTTCAATACCTCAGCTTTCAGCTAACACTTAACTGTAGTCAACAGAGTATCTACAAGTGAGAGGAGCTGGAAGAGACTATAGCTGATACAGATTCCCCAAGGTGAGCTGGCTCACTTAGCAGATTTCATTAGGGACGTGCAGATTTATGGCAGTTATGGCTTCTACAGGTAGTGCCAAAAGAGGCAGACAAGAAAAAAAAATAGGTCTTAGAGGTCTGTGGCTGACAAGCAAGACATCAAAAGGCTTCTTATTGCCTCAGCAGCCCATGCCACTCTTACTACAAAAACAATGAAGCAGAAGCAGCCAATCAGGGCAAATGGCTGTGTGAAGGTGTCTGAATGTGGTGAGCAGCAAGATACCTCCTTACCAAAATTTGGCTCATGGTCCTTAAATTTTATTGTAAATTGGGAAGCATAAAATATTTTATATTCTGAAGAATAAAACTTTTAGTTTCATTCACAATTATTTTTTAGTTTCTCTGTTTAGTAGTCTTAAAAATGAGCTGATACTTTTAAAAGACTGTATTATTATATTTACTTCCCAGAAATATTTTCCAACTGATGCATCCTGGCTTGAATTCTTCAGATGTGTGTTTACCTTGTAGGTATTTTTTATATTATGAAATCATACCTACCAAAAGATCAGTGTGATCCTGTATTCTAAAGCATGATCCTTTTAGACTTCTGAAATGTAGAGGGTTGGTTCCTGCCCTTACAAGATCCATATTCCTTTCTATTACTATCATAAAAGTAGTTACGGATGACTGACTTTAATTTTCTTGCTATAAGAAATTCCTTCATCAATTTTTAAATAATGGAGACTTATTTTTCTTGCAATAAGGACTTATTAAGGGAGCCTATGAATACATATGTGTGATTTTTAATCAGGAAATAAGTCAGTTAAAGTTGATTTGTTATTTTGCTGCTATTGACTTTCATGTGTTTGTATTTTTAGTGGCCTTCTGATGACCAGTCACCCTCAGCATATGATATCATAGAAAGAAATGAAGGTACTCATTTCTGAAAAAAACTATATACTGTAGTTCATAAATTCAAGTTAATTTTCTGTTTTTATTATTAATTCCAATTCTTAGTTTGTTAACAGGCCAGGTCTGTACTTCCTTGAATTTAATTTAGATCATAATGAAAGGATAGCACTCTTTTTATTTGTCCCAATGGATGCATTTGATGCGTGTATTCCACATGTATTACTGGTAAACCCAACCTTCTGAGAGTATGCATATTTATTTGTATTTTTACTTTATATCTTCTCTATGAGTATCTCATTGGTAAGAGTATATTCCTAAGAATAGTAATATTGTAAACATACAGAATTCTTTATGCTATTACAAATACAAATGTCTTATATTTCACATTTCCTATAAATAGGAAAGATATATGAAAAGAATCTGGAGAACTTTTCTAAAAAGTGTTGTTCTCATTTTAATAAGGAAGATAGCAGGTCTCTAACATTGTATAAAATCACAGGCTTTTGTGATTATTTATCAAAATACACAGAGTAGTTGATTATAAATTAATTATTGTCATTCAAATATGATTTTTTAAGTCTATCTTGCAGAATGAGAAAGGCAGTTAATGTTGTATAAAACCATTTGAAAATACTCAAGTAATAGACCACCTGAAGGGAACTGCATACTGTAGGAGGTCATTGCTGGCTAGGAACACACATAGGAAGGGAACAGGTGTTAGCTTTGGTTGGTCTCATACTGGCACTGGGTCCTAGTGACTCCCAGTTCAGGGTTGGGATAGAGAAGAGCAGAACTAAGATACCCTAGGTTTCTCTGTCTGTGTGGGCATGGGAGGTCGGGGAGAAGGGCAGGAGAGAGGAGAGACAAGAATAATCATGTAAAGGAATGCATTTTATACATATATACTTTATGCCGTATCAAACACATGTTTCTAAGTTATAAAGTTCTGTAGTTCTGACAAGCTTACTGAAGTGGGACACTTCAAATCTTATAGCGGTCTCAGCAATAGCATAAACCATCCAGATGAGATGTGCAAACAAAATGTCTTTTCTCTGCTTGATGTATATTTAATAATTTTTTAGCATGACTAAGATGACCCCTGTGGTAATCCATCAAAAAAATGTAGACAAGAATAAGAAAAAAGTTGTTTATAAATTGATTTTCATTGGTGAGAAAATACGTTGATTTAAAATCATCTGTTGTATAACTTTGAACAAGTGAACTGGAAGCTTCTGTATTTAAATCATTGATCTATTTATTTTTGTATTTATTTTAAAATATATTTATATCTATATTTATTTTTATGTATTCAAATCTTTTGTAATTAAATTTTCTGTATAAATATATAACATATATTTATTTTTAAATATATTTATTTTATATTTATTTTTCTGTATTTAAATCACTGATCTATTTACTTTTATATCACTTCTTTTATTTTAAATAATCATCACATTTTGGTGGCCTGACTGAGCTTTGGAAAACAAATTAAAACTGCAGCTAGGAAAATTAGGTTAATTATAATTCATTAGATGCTGTCTTTATTAAAAGTGAATTGATTTAATCCCTGTAAAAAACCCTAAGGCATGAGAAAGCAAAATAGCTGTGTAAAAGCTTAGTGTACTCAACAATTAGAAGATACTACAGTTCAGTACTTAATGTGCATATGAATCACCTTAGATCTTGTTAAAATGCAGCTTCTGATTCAGCAGGTGTGGGATCAGCCTAAGAATCTGCATTTCTAGCAGGCTCCTGGGATTTGAGATGATGCTGATCCAGCGACCACACTGGGTAAAAAGGCTTTTGTCAGCTCATTCTTGCAATGTGTCAGATAATAATTAAGCATTTGCTAATTATAATACAGCCATAGAGAAGGGATACAAAATGGTGTGAAATGTGGTGCCTGCAATTCTGAAACATTTTAAGAAACCAGTTTGTTGACATAAAATTCACAGCCCATACATTTCATCCATTTAAATTGTAAAATTCAGAAGTTTTCAGTATATTAACAAATATATGCAATCATTACTACAGTAGATTTTAGAACATTTTTATCATGTCAAAAAGAATCCCTATGCATTTTAGGATCACTTCCCTCCACTCCCATCACTCCCATAACCCTAAGCAACCACAAATGTACTCTATGTCTCTATAGATTTCTCTATACTTTTATATAAATGGAATTATATGATATGCAATGTTTTGTGACTGGCTTCTTTCACTTAGCATAGTGTTTTTAAGGTTCAGCCATGTTGTATCAGTACTTCATTCCTTTTCATGGACAAATAATATTTCATTGTGTAGACATAGCACTTTCTGTTTATCCATTTGTGAATTGATGGACATTTGGTTTGTCTCCACCTTTGGGCTATTACAGCTAATGCTACTATAAACATTCATGTGCAAGTTTTGTGTGTAGATAAGTTTTATTTCTCTTGGGTGTATACCTAAGAGTTGAATTGCTGGATTATATGCTAACCATATATTTAATTCTTCTGAAGCTTTTAATTTAGATAAATAGAAAGATTTTAATACATAAATGTTCATATGTGTGTGCATATAAACACACTGTATCAAACAATTGGCTTCATGAAAAAGGGTCCATGGTCAAATAATTTTGGAGAGTACTACATGCTAAAGCTCTCTTAAATCAGGCAAAAGGGGAACCATTTCACTTTGTTTAACACAAGTTTCCAAACGTGTTTTTCAAACATGTTTGGAAATATTTTTTTTTATTATTATTATACTTTAAGTTTTAGGGTACATGTGCACAATGTGCAGGTTAGTTACATATGTATACATGTGCCATGCTGGTGTGCTGCACCCATTAACTCGTCATTTAGCATTAGGTATATCTCCTAGAGCTATCCCTCCCCGCTCCCCCCACCCCACAACAGTCCTCAGAGTGTGATGTTCCCCTTCCTGTGTCCATGTGTTCTCATTGTTCAATTCCCACCTATGAGTGAGAATATGCGGAGTTTGGTTTTTTTGTTCTTGTGATAGTTTACTGAGAACAATGATTTCCAATTTCATCCATGTCCCTACAAAGGACATGAACTCATCATTTTCTATGACTGCATAGTATTCCATGGTGTATATGTGCCACATTTTCTTAATCCAGTCTATCATTGTTGGACATTTGGATTGGTTCCAAGTCTTTGCTATTATGAATAGTGCCACAATAAACATACGTATGCATGTGTCTTTATAGCAGCATGATTTATAGTCCTTTGGGTATATACCCAGTAATGGGATGGCTGAGTCAAATGGTATTTCTAGTTCTAGATCCCTGAGGAATCGCCACACTGACTTCCACAAGGGTTGAACTAGTTTACAGTCCCACCAACAGTGTAAAAGTGTTCCTATTTCTCCACATCCTCTCCAGCACCTGTTGTTTCCTGACTTTTTAATGATTGCCATTCTAACTGATGTGAGATGGTATCTCATTGTGGTTTTGATTTGCATTTCTCTGATGGCCAGTGATGGTGAGCATTTTTTCATGTGTTTTTTGGCTGCATAAATGTCTTCTTTTGAGAAGTGTCTGTTCATGTCCTTCGCCCACTTTTTGATGAGGTTGTTTGTTTTTTTCTTGTAAATTTGTTTGAGTTCAATGTAGATTCTGGATATTAGCCCTTTGTCAGACAAGACAGGGGTGCCCTCTCTCACCACTCCTATTCAACATAGTGTTGGAAGTTCTGGCTAGGGCAATTAGGCAGGAGAAGGAAATAAAGGGTATTCAATTAGGAAAAGAGGAAGTCAAATTGTCCCTGTTTGCAGATGACATGATTGTATATCTAGAAAACTCCATTGTCTCAGCCAAAATCTCCTTAAGCTGATAAGCAACTTCAGCAAAGTCTCAGGATACAAAATCAATGTACAAAAATCACAAGCATTTTTATACACCAATAACAGACAAACAGAGAGCCAAATCATGAGTGAACTCCCATTCACAATTGCTTCAAAGAGCATAAAATAACTAGGAATCCAACTTACAAGGGACGTGAAGGACCTCTTCAAGGAGAACTACAAACCACTGCTCAAGGAAATAAAAGAGAATACAAACAAATGGAAGAACATTCCATGCTCATGGATAGGAAGAATCAATATCGTGAAAATGGCCATACTGCCCAAGGTAATTTATAGATTCAATGCCATCCCCATCAAGCTACCAATGACTTTCTTCACAGAATTGGAAAAAACTACTTTAAAGTTCATATGGAACCAAAAAAGAGCCCGCATCGCCAAGTCAATCCTAAGCCAAAAGAACAAAGCTGGAGGCATCACACTACCTGACTTCAAACTATACTACAAGCCTACAGTAACCAAAACAGCAAGGTACTGGTACCAAAACAGAGATATAGATCAATGGAACAGAACAGAGCCCTCAGAAATAATGCCACGTATCTACAACTATCTGATCTTTGACAAACCTGAGAAAAACAAGCAATGGGGAAAGGATTCCCTATTTAATAAATTGTGCTGGGAAAACTGGCTAGCCATATGTAGAAACCTGAAACTGGATCCCTTCCTTACACCTTATACAAAAACTAATTCAAGATGGATGAAAGACTTAAACATTAGACCTAAAACCATAAAAACCCTAGAAGAAAACCTAGGCACTACCATTCAGGACATAGGCATGGGCAAGGACTTCATGTCTAAAACACCAAAGGCAATGGCAACAAAAGCCAAAATTGACAAATGGGATCTAATTAAACTACAGAACTTCTGCACAGCAAAAGAAACTACCATCAGAGTGAACAGGCAACCTACAAAATGGGAGAAAATTTTCGCAACCTACTCATCTGGAAATTTTTTAAAAGCAAAATGTTTAAAACTCAAGGATTTAGTAGAGAGCATTTTGGGAAATGGCTTAATTGCATATTCTGGAAATAGAAAACTTATTGGATAGGGCAGAGAGTATATTCAGGGAACTAGTGGATGATTTATTGGGGCTAGACAGAGGATAGTTTCAACTGAATAGGTAAATCCCCTAGGTAAGTGGGTAAGAATATGGTTTCTGATGGAGGATATCTGAGTAGAGGAATAATAGGGTGGAAATGTGATTTCTGAAAGTTGTTCTGGGCATGAGTCATAGGATGTTATAGAAAGATAAAAAGACATGGAAATGACAGGGATACCATTTATGGGCCAGTGAAATTGCCTAGCTATTAATATCCATAAGTTGTATAAAGAGGGAAGAATCAGTTAATTCTGATGACACAATGGACCCAAGGGAAAGGGGACATATCAAAGTCTCTTTAAGTAAGATGATGATGAATAATAAATCTATTATTGATAGCAGAAATGCCAAATGCAGTATGTAGAATAAGTGCATCTTTAAAAGCACTAAACAGAAATATCACATACCAACCAGATGTATCTTATGAAATTTCCTAACATTATAGAAAAATGATTATATAAAAATGATGAAGACCTATTTATTCATCCTTTTTTATTTGAAAATTAGTACTTGATTTCTGTATGTGCCCTGCCATAGGTTTTGATGTTGCCATCTGGCAGAATCTGCTTATTATCTTCATTATGAACCTAGACTTTCTTTTTATGCTGGTTTCTATTTCCCATTAAATCAAAAGTTATGTCAATTTCAAATTAATGAGAAGTAAGTATAAAGATGGAAACTTCCCCTCAATATTACTATTAATTATGCTTTTGGAGTATAATATTTAGCACTGCTCAAATCTGGTTGTAAATAAGTTCTTTCATTGATGAGATGAACTGTCTTTACTTTTTCTCCTGTTACTATATTTACTGTTTCCGTTTTGTTTGATGTCATTGGAAAATGAAATTGCCAGATGGTTTGCAAAGAGAAGTGAGCAACAACTTCTCTTTTTTTAAAAAAATGTTTCTTTATATACAAATAAGTAAGCAAGCAAAGAAAAAAGTATGTTTGCTTAAAAAAAAGAAAGAAAAATATTTTGCTTAAAAGATACACAGAGACACACTCAGAATCTCAGAGTGTTAATTAGATGCTCCTGTTTATATCAGGATGAATATGCCATATATGGGTAATAGTTCCTAAATTAGGTAAAAATAGGGATCTTGAGGAGCCACACATTGTCAGCATAACACATAGCATGAAGACAGCCCCCTGGCCAGCCTTTTTCTTTCAGTTATAGCTATTCAAGTCTTCATTTTTACAAGTAGTAGTCTCTGATATCAAAACAGATTCACTCTTTTTGTCCACATGACTTTAGGCAGTATGAAGATCACTAACGTAGGCATTATGAAACCTTAGTGATTTCAGATTCACCACCAACTCTATAACCCAGAATATATCTCTTCACTTCTCTAGGCCTTAATTTGCATATCTATAAAATGAGACATTAGGAATGGAACATCTTCAAAGTCTCTTTCAGGTTGTAAATGCCGTAATTCACAAGCGTAAATCTACAATTTTAAGTGTAATTCGAAAGCTGGAATTCTGTGCAAGAGGCCAGGAAAAGATTTTTAGAGGTTATAATGACCACATAAAAACTACTTTTCTGAACCTTATAGCTAACACAGAGAACCTATGGTATCTAGTAAGATATGAGATTATATCAAATTAGAGGCTAGAAGAGAGCAAAGCAAAAGCAGCAATTAAATTTTATCACACATTACAGCAGCCATGGATTCTACTTGGCCTTTTATGCACAGCTTTAAGGTAACCTTGTTTTCCATTTGGCTTTCTTTGTTTCTGTGTCTCTCCCAAAAACATTTCTTAGATTTCCCCAGTTCTATCCCAGTGTTAGACACCTACCTTGTATTCAATATATTCATGTTGAGCTTATTGTCATCAATTATCCACATCAGTAGTCAGTTTACAGGAGATTTTAGACAAGAAAATAAAACATTATGTGTTTTCTCAAATAATTATTTGACTTCCTCATTTTTCAGTTGAGAGGAATAGCTGCAGTCTCAAATACTTCTGCAAAAAATATATTCACATATTAATTTAAAGTGCTAGTTACAAGCTGGGCACGGTGCCTCACGCTTGTAATCCCAACACTTTGGAGGCTGAGGTGGGTGGATCACCTGATCAGGAGTTCGAGGCCAGCCTGACCAACATGGTGAAACACCATCTCTGCTAAAAATACAAAAAAAAACAAAAAAAGAAAGAAAGAAAATTAGCTGGGCATGGTGGTGGGTGCCTGTAATCCCAGCTACTTAGGGAGGCAGGAGAATCACTTGAACCGGGAGGCAGAGGTTGCAGTGAGCCGAGATCACGCCATTGCACTCCAGCCTGGGCAACAAGAGTGAAACTCTGTCTCAAAAATAAATAAATAAATAAATAATAAAGTGCAAGTTAGGTTCTTTTTTGCCCAATAAAATGGTTTACATTTGCTGTGCTGGTTCTCAGAAAATAAATTTTAAATGATAAAAATTTACATGATTTTGTATGATATATGATATTTATTTTAACAGAACTGCTTATACAAATTTTATCCTTGGATTTCTATGTATACTTCACACACTCTGATAATTAAGTTCGTAGTTATCATAGATTATTAAGCTTATCAGAACAGAGATGTAGCAATTATAGTTTTAAGGGATTGGTGCTTTTCAAAATGTTGTTCTTCATAGGTCTTTTCTAATGTGTATGTGATACTGGCCTAAGTGAGAGAGCCAGTAGGCCAAGCTCAAGATTTTGGAGAAAGAAAGAAAATTAGATGTCTTTTAAAATTCAACACAAAATCAAGTGGAGAAAAATCAGGAGAATTAATTCTGTTCTCAGAGAGGCTTAAAGAGCCTGACTATAATCTGATGGTATTCATAGAGCTTAAGAAGGATCCTGGCAATCAAGTGTGGTCAGATACAGAGATGTACAAAGAGAAAAAAACACCCAGGAATGCCCAGGAAAGATGAAGCCTTAACCAACAGACTTTGAGAATCCCTGTCCTATGTGCAAATGAATATGTTAGGCTAATTTATCCCATTAAACAGCAAGTTTCATCTCATTGATTCCATTTGTTAGATCTCTGTGATAGCTTATATTATAGTTCCTGCATCAGTCTGGGTCCAATCAGGAGAGAAAGAAACTGCACAGTAATTTGAACATGGGAAATTTAATATAAAGAATTAACTATAACAGGAGGTTGGAGTAATAAGGAACTGGCCTATAAGAAATAAAGAGAATGCTAAAAAAATACAGGATTTCAACTACTACCTTCTAGGGATGAACTGATTCCATTTCACCCAAAGAAGAGACTCCCCCAGGGCTGAGATCCAGACCTAGTTGGAAAGGGTACGACCACGGTTCACTGAATGGCAGAGAGGTCACTGTGTTGCCGCACCAGCAGGACTTGAAAATCGGGCTTCTTGAGCTTGCCAGAAATCTACAGTCTAGAGGGTGGGAGAAAACTGTTCAAGGTAAATTATCTTTTGCCCAAGGGGAGAGTCGGGAAGTTGCTGGTCATTGGATGCTGCTGGCCACCTGTGACTGCACAAGTGAGGTGCTAAAGAAACTACATGTGCTGCAGGAGCCCAGCACCAGAGAAGCTGCCGCGTTGTAGAAGATGGGTTTGAAGAAGCTATGTGCAAAGTAGCAACCTAGCTGTAAACCCTAGAAGCCACCACACTGCCGGCGAATAATGCTGGAGAAAGGGCCTTTCAAGGGCTGGAGAAAGGGCATTTCAAAGGCTAGGTGCTGGGAAAGTTGGACACATTGAGAAAACCAGTTGCTGGAGAAGATACCTGAACTATGGGAGCCAGACACTGAAAAGGCTACACAGGCTCCAAGAGCCAGACTAGAGAAGTCGTCTGCTTTAGGGGAGCCAGGAACAAGAGAAGCGGCATCAGGAGCCTGTCTGAAAAAGTACACTGGAGCCAGGAAGGATGATGCTTACTCTACAATGTCTTTCCGTTGTCCTCTACTGGCAAGTTTTAACATAGTGCCTGCTGACAAAGGGAAATTAAAGGGCCCAGATCCATTTTCACAGTGAAGGCAAAAATAATGAACTTGGAGATAGGAGGCAATTAATCAACAATAAGCACAGTTCCCAGCTATGCTTCCTGTGCTCCATAAGAGAGGTATAAAAATGTGTCCTTCGTCCCTTATAAATACATGTAGATTTGGGTACTCCCCTGAAGGCAAAGGTATTTCTCCCATCCATTGGTTGACTTGGGCTTATGACTTGGTTGGGTCAATAGCATAGCAATTAATGTGATATAGCACCAGTTCTGAGCAGATGTTTTAAACGTGAGTCCATAGGTTAGCATGAACTCTTCCATCTTTGCCCTGTGCCATAAAGAAAGCAAGTCCCAGACAGAGTCTACTCTTTTATCTGGGTCCTAGAATGATGTACAGAGCTGAGTAGAGTGACAGCCAACCTGAGACCTCTAAGCAAGGAAAAGATATTGGTGGTTGTATGCCCCTTAGCCTTTGGGTTGTTATTACAACAAAAGCCAACTAATGCAGTTTCTATGCTTGACAACCAACTTTCCGATTTCTATTTGGCTAATCATGATAATGCAGCATTAAGACCTATAAACCATTAGGTCATTTTCTGATTTTACTTATTCGTCTGCAGCAAGGAGATAAAATGAAGTGACAAGGCCCCCTTAGATTGAAGAGAATTCATCATAGTCATTTCATCCTGAGAGAAGTCTTCAGTGGCAGCTAGCCAGAACTTCCCAGATGACACCTCAGACTTGCCTGAGTATAAATCATTGGGTGGAAGATTAGAGATGCAGAAGTTATTGTCAATAGTTTCTTTAAGGTATAGGGCCTCTCTACATGGCTGTTGTTCTTCTCTTTGCCAGTTTTCATGATTTGCTGCAAAGATTATAATTTATTTCATTTTATCTGGTCTTTATCAAATGTCCCCTAATCATTTGGGACACTGGGTTGTTGTCTAAAGTTTATCTTTAGAAACTGCTGTTCTTGATGAGACTTGGTAGACTTCTACACAACTTTCTGTGGAAGAAAATTGTTTTTGATAATAGTGTTATATAAATTCTTCTTCAGCGGTCACTATAGTCTAACAACACATAGTTCATATTAACATAGGCTTTCTTTTCACTCATTGATTTATTAGGAGAAAATAATTTTCTAACTCACTATTATAATATTCATTATAACTATAATTGCTATTATAATTATTATTATATTTGGTAATCTCGGAGCATCCCCAACTGGCCACACACACATATACACATAAAGAAGTCTGAGGCTAGATATTTCAGCCTTTATTGAGCTGAAAAATCATACTGCTGTTCAACAAGATTTTTTTCAATTAAAATCAAAAGTAAGAATTTACTTCCTATGATCACTAAATAATTAAAAGCATAGGTCAAATATTAGCATGTATGTAAGATATACGTTTAAGAAAAGAAACAGTTCTAATACTTTGAGTGCTAGGACTATTACTTCCTGTAGATATTCAAAAATATTGACTAGAGTTTTTAAACCCTCCTTCTGCAGTAATGATCAGTCCTGGAACTAATTTAATTTGGGCACGTGCATGAAAGACATCATGAGGAGATAGAAAATAGCCGCAGAATCTAGTCCGGTCTCTGCTACTGTACTTGGAGAATCTTAGTTTTCTCATCTCTAAAAAGGAAATAATAACATACGCCCAAACAAACTTAAGGATTTTTTTTTTTTTTTTTTTTTGAGACGGAGTCTTGCTCTGTCACCCAGGCTGGAGTGCAGTGGTGCGATCTCAGCTCACTGCAAGCTCTGCCTCCCGGGTTCATGCCATTCTCTTGCCTCAGCCTCCCTAGTTGCTGGGACTACAGGCGCCTGCCATGAAGCCTGGCTAATTTTTTCTATTTTTAGTAGAGACAGGGTTTCACTGTGTTAGCCAGGATTGTCTCGATCTCCTGACCTCGTGATCTGCCTCCCAAAGTGCAGGGATTACAGGCGTGAGACGGGATTTTTTTGAGAATAAACTGAGTGTCACGGTGAAAAGGAGATGTCAATAGCAAAGGTCTTTGCAAATGTGAAATTTTTTGATGCCCTGAAATAATTGGTTGATGGTATGTTAATGTCTTCCTAAATGCCATTGAACCTGGAACCTAGCCAAGGGAATAATCAGAGGAGTGATCTTCAAAATATATCTTACTACAGAAAAAGCAGAAGATATTAGGACAGATCTTGAAGTTTAGGGTGGGTAGAAATGTAATTTCTCCTTCTGAAGTCATTAATAACCTGATTGTAACTTCGACTATCAGAAAGTATGATATTCCCCAACTCCTATTTAAAAAAAAAGAATGTGATCACACAGTAGAGAAATTTACTATGGGAAAGCTCCTTAACAACCACGTGGTATTATCATTTAAAAGTGGAAGGGATAGAATGATGGGAGAGAGGCTTAATGGCAGGTTGAAGGTGGGGAGACAGGGATGGAGGGAATATAACCAGCTCACAACCATCTTCTCTCTGAACTTTTCTGGACTTTTTTTTCTCTAGTGTATAGTGAAAGTTTAGTCCTTTTGTTTCCCTGTGATCCCAGAACTCTTTGAACAAACTTACTATTAGAACTTCAGATGGTGTATTACATTTATCTGTTAAATTGTCTTTCTCATCAGACTATAGATGTCTTGAAGGTGAGGATCATTCCTTAATTGTGTAGTAGCCCAGACTGCTGCCTTGCACAAGACCTGGCATGTAGTAGATTTATACTGAGTGGTATGTGAAAGGATGAATGGGCACAAAATAGATCAGAGTAAAGCCATTGGAAGAGATGGGATTTGGTAAGGTTTTAACCAAGTATTTCACTTCTTAAATACTAAGGAAGTATTCTCAGAATTCAGCACAA
This sequence comes from Gorilla gorilla gorilla, assembly GCF_029281585.2. Classification (NCBI taxonomy): domain Eukaryota; kingdom Metazoa; phylum Chordata; class Mammalia; order Primates; family Hominidae; genus Gorilla; species Gorilla gorilla. The sequence goes on from NC_086017.1 coordinate 179,765,152, forward strand.
TACAAATTTTATATTAAATTTTAATTTAAGAATTAGTCTGTAGACATGATTGAAATATTCTCTCAGGAGACTCCTGGAAAACATGATTAACTTCCCTTTCCTTTCCTTTCTTTTTCTTTTTCTTTTTTCTTTTCTTTTCTTTTTTTTTTTTTTTTTTTTTTGACGTTATCTTACTCTGCACCCAGGTTGAAGGGCAGTGGCACGATCTTGGCTCACTGCAGCCTTCGCCTCCCAGGCTCAAGGGATCCTCCCACCTCAGCCTCCAGAGTAGCTGGGACCACAGGTGCCTGCCACTACGCCTGGCTAATTGTTTGTATTTTTGGTAGAGATGGGTTTTTCACATGTTGCCCAGTCTGGTCCAAATTCCTGAGCTCAAGCAATCCACCTGCCTCTGCCTCCTGAAGTGCTAGGATTACAGGCGTGAGCCACCATGCCCAGCAAGCATAATTAATTTCTAATGTCTGAGTTCCTAAGTTTAAGTTTATGCATTCTTAAAAATAGACCTAAAACAACTATGATATTCTGCTTCAGAAGATAATAGTAGCTTTCCTTGCTACCCAGAGAGGGGCCCATACCACATTGTTCTGGATTCCCATTGTGATTAAAGGGAAACTTTCATCATGTCCAGAGTCTTTAATGTCCTGCAAATGAAGAAGGATGTCCTCAAATTCCTTGCAGCAGAAACCCACTTAGATGGCACCAACCTGACTTTCAAATGCAACAGTACATTTCCAAAAAGAAAAGTGATGGCATCTACACCATAAATCTGAAGAAGACCTGGGAGAAGCTTCTGCTGGCAGCTTGTGCCATTGTTGCCATTAACAACAGATATCAGTGTCATGTCCTCAGGGAATACTGGCCAGTGGGCTGTGGAGAAGTTTGCTGCTGCCACTGGAGCCACTCCTGTTGCTGATGGCTCTATTTCTGGAACCTTTACTATCCAAATCCAGGCAGCCTTCTGGGAGCCATGTCTTCTGGTGCTTACTGATCCCAGAGCTGACCACCAGCCCCTCACAGAAGCATGTTATGTTAACATACCTACCATTGCTCTGTGTAACACAGATTCTTCTCTGCACTGTGTGGACATTGCCATCCAGGCAACAACAAGGGAACTCATTGAGTGGGTCTGATATGGTGGGTGCTGGCCTGGAAGTTCTGTGCATGTGTGGCACCATCTCCTGTGAACACCCATGGAAGGTCATGTCTGATTTCTACTTCTGCAAAGACCCTTATAAGGAAGGGCAGTCTGCTTCTGAGAAAGCTGTAACCAAGGAGGAATTTCAGGGTGAAAGGACTGCTCCAGCTCCTGAGTTTACTGCTCCTCAACCTGAGGTTGCAGTCTGGTTTGAAGGCATGCGGATGCCTTCTGTGCCTATTCAGCAGTTCCCTACCGAAGACCATAACACAGCCTACCATGGAAAATTGGTCTGCAGCTGCCACTGCTTAGGCCACTGAATGGGTAGAAACAACCACTGAATGTCTTAAGCCATTTTTCTACAAACACTTTTAAACAAGATGGAAATCAGGTTGATGAAAAATAAACATCAGTTCCTAAAACAAAATAAAACAATAATTGTTTTTGAAAAAGGAATGTATTTTTAGGTGGGAATGGGATGGGGGAGTAAGTGTTATGAAAGTCAGAAGCATATGCCTGGCATATAAACCTAAAAGCATAGGAATCTTTGTCATAACATACAGGATATTGCAATTATTTTGTTAAAAAACCCAGAAAGTTAAGAAAATTGAACATATTCTAAATTACAATGGCATTAACTTCTTTTTTTTCTTAAGATATCTTAAAGAAGGTGTGGAACTCGCAGACATTTTCTGGTAGTTTTGAGCAGACATAACTATTAATCTATTATAACTATTATGTATAAATATATTTATAATTATATAACTATAACCTACTATAACTATTATATATAAATGGGTCATCTCGTTCCTAATACTGAGCATCAAAAATGTGTGTATGTAATCCTTGAATGCGCTTAAAGGAAATATCAGGAGGAATGCCACATCAGCCAGGTTGTATGGATTTGACTTTCTATGGAAACTTTTAGCATGGTAAATCTTACTTTGTCCATTGCCTTACCCGCTATGTGATATAAATTCTTTGCCTGCTAATCACAAATCTCAAGATCTGGGAAAATGGAGCTCCCTAGAACAGGCTATATATTTTTTATTGCCATCTCGAATCAAACTGATGCCGTTTTTCATGAGAGGACTAATAAAAGTCATATTCTGTATTGAAACATACCTGTATTTTATGGACCCATCTGATATACCATTAATAAAGTTTTAAAACACTCTATAATAGATTTTGCAAGAACCTCAGATCTGTCAGCACTCTCATTAACAGCCCAATTTTAAGCACTACTTTAGGCATGATTATCTACAAAATGTTAGTGGGGCTGTTTAATATTAAAAGACTAGTAGCTGAAGAAAAAGGAAGCTCAATTACTCAAAAATCAGTTAGATTGCTATTTCGAGTAATTTAACAAACAAAATTGCATTTTGTTCTATTTTCAAAGTATGGGCTTGTATTCATTTCCTCAAATATGAAGTTCATTGAAAATGCCAGTGTTTCTAAGTGATTCTGTATGAGAGGAGTTGATAAAAATAAAAATACCCCTTGGCTTGTTAAAACACAAATGTTTTACGAATGACACCTTGCTCAGTAGTGTTTCCTCAAATGACTATATTCTATAAAATAAAAAAGCCAGAGCCTCTGGCCTACATAATGTTCACAGAAAAGACAATGAGCAAAATCATCACCTGTGATTTTCTTAGATATGTAATTGTCTTTTTTCCATTGGCTTCTTTATCAGGGAGGATATCCTTTGTGCCTCAGACCTGTTTGCAAAGGTATTTACTTACCTAGACTTTCATGCCTTAATAAAAAATGTTAACAAATTTAAACATAAGGTAATAATCAAAAAGAATAAAATACTTATGTACAGATGAAAAATTGTCTACACTATATTAACCCTTGCGTGTATGTGTGTGTTAGAACTGGTATTTTAAGGTATCTGGATAAATTCATAGGAAGTTATTAACAGTATTATAACCTCTGGGTCTGGGAAAATATGAGAGGGTCATTAAAAGAGAGAGACTTTTATTTTCAATTGTTTCTTCTCTGCACTGTTTATACTTTTTTCTTACCTTGAACGTGGGATACATTTATAATAAACACAAAATATTTTCAAAATGGCACTATTGTGCTTTCTCAAATTTTAACATTATTTTACATCCAGTAAAACTATTCAGAGAGAAAAATTTGATAAAATATAAACTTGTTAAATTTAAAACATGCAAGAATGTTTTATTATTAACTGTGATGAAAGAAAACCAGGCTATGGTAATTAGACCACTAGCATTCATAGTAAATTTTTTTTAAATATACACAAAAAGACTTCACATACTTGCTACTGGTCATTGTTCTCTACTAAACATATTAGTGGAATTAGTCTTCTTTGTTATATAGCTTAAACATCTAACACCAGATTGGCAGTAAATTTGACAATATTCTTAGTTTTTAGTATACAATTTAAGTCATGAAAGCCATTTTGGATCAAATATTAGGACTTGGAATTACAGAACTGAAATTAACATCAATAATATATTCTTGTTCATTTTTATTATACCAAATCACATGTCTAACTCCTAAATGTATTTGTTCATTATGATTTCTCTAAAATTATTTTAAGTTTCCAAAGACCATTAGGCCAGAGGTAGGTTAAAGTAAGAAACATATCATATTTGAAATGATCTCTCTGTCTCTTTCCATTCACTGTTCTCTTGTTTTATCCCTAATGATTATGTAATCCTTCATGAGAGAAGGGGGACAAAATGAGATAAAATAACATCCTGGGCTCCTGGGTACAATTCAATAAGGGACAGGTTTCCCTGTAGTCTTCTTGGAAGAATTACTTACTTACTCAGACAGCAATGAGCTACCTGGCCTCCTCACCAAGTAAAGTAATAATTACAGGACCTGTTTTTTGACTTTGATATATCTGTTTCCTTTTTTGGATATTACTCCCAGGCTGTTAATTGCAACTGTTATATTTCAAGCACTGGCTTATATGGTATCTCCATATGCCAAGTTAGACCTGGACTTTTCAAATTATGCTTTATGCACGGCTCACTCCTGCTTGTTATAGTGAAGATATCCTCTATGATTAAGCCTACAATGTCTTTTTTAAAAAATTGTTGCTCAGTTCATGCTAATTATAGTTTGCTATTTTAAATATAATGGAGTCAAAACGTTTCTTTTCAGACTAATGAGGCATCAGACAATTTGGGGATTTATCTCCATATATAGGTTGTTGTTCTTTTTCTAAAGCCAGAGAAAAGTAATTTAGAATCATTTAGGAGGATCTATCACCTGATTTATAATTTGGAACCACTTATTCCCAAGTATTGTTATTATTATTATATCTTTTTAAGTAACTGAGGACATAACCCAACTTTTCTAGGCATACCCTGACTTAATGTGAGCTTTCTCTTTTTAATGAAGTCAATTTATTAAGGGTGTTACTAAGTATATATATTTTTTATAACATTTTTATATGAATAAATTTATAACTAAAACGTTGATTAATGTTTCTCAAAATTTGGTTCAGGAAATATTCTTATTTTCTTTCTGGAAAGTAAATAATATGAAATATAATAATAATAATAAAATAATTTTAGAGATTTCATGGCATAAAATCCTGCTTTTTACAGTGAGGTTGGTGAGATGACAGGTTAAGCCTGCCTAGGTAGCTGCTTGGAGTTTCTTGGCCTGGCTAAAAATTGAAGTCTGTTCTTATCTTCGCTAAGGTTTGGAGAACTAGTTGGCAATTCCCTATTACAGTCAAACATCGCTAGAGGAAATTCTGGGTCTCATGGCTGGGTGGAACTTGAAGGACATTTGCAATGATTCAAATAGTATCCCTGTACACTTTTGCATAGGTGCACTTAGGCCAGGTGAGTACCAGGATCACCGAATAGAATAATTGTAATGATATAGGAGTTAAGAAGAAATGATTTAGGCAGATAGTGAAGGTAAGGAAGTCCTCAGTAAGGTTTTTCTTTTAATAAAAAGCAGCCTCCAAATCATTTCTTTTATAACAAAAAGCAGTGTGTAAAATAAACCTGCAGACATAGACAAGCAAGCTTCTAGCTTGCTTGAATGCTGGCAGCTGTGCCAATAGGAAAGGCTAACTGGGACTAGGCATGTCCAACATGGCGGCGCCATTGTCCCCTTTCCTTGTCAACCACATGCACAGTAAGGAGCAGGCAACATGGCAGATGGCCAAGTAGAGATTTTATTTGCATAATAAAAGATTAGGGTAGGGTGACCAGCTTCCTTGCATGCTACGTAAACATCAAACCTGGTCCAACCAATCTTTGGGCCCTATGTAAATCTGACACTGCCTTCTCAAGCCTGTCTATAAAATCCTGTGCACTCTTCCTTGGGGCCGGAGGCCCCATTCAGGTGCACTTCTCTCTCCCAGGAGAGAAAGCTATTCTTTTTTTTTCTTTTGACTATTAAACCTCCGCTCCTAAACCCATTTCTCATGTGTCCGTGTCCTTGATTCCCTTGGAGTGAGACAACAAACCTTGGGAATTTACCATACACAAGGACACCGCTCCACTTAAACTGATTGCCTAAACTAGGACACTTTGGAGAATAAAGGGAGGAGAAGGGAGGTGCTTAAATAATTAAAATTTTATAGTTATAAATATTATAACAAAAAATTATTACATTCCATAAAACAAATATTTCTGATTTATCACTTAGGATAAATGAAAACATCAGTGCAGCAAGGACATTCATACCATTCTGTCTGCCCTGTAGCAGGACTTCTCAGCTTCCCACAAATGAGGGTATAATTTCCTAATTATCCACTGCCCCTGTCAACTAATGGCAAAAGGACTATTGGAGCTAATCTTCTCTAGATTTCCTGAGGACAAATTGACCATAGCTAATATATGGGTGATATCTCTACTTCGTGGAACTGTTGGGAAGGTTACATTGAATGGGAAAATGTATGGAAGATGCCTACTCTTCTGACACTCCTAGTGCCCCAACGTTTGCTTCCTTCTTCCTTCCATTTCTTCCTTTCTTTATTTTATTTTATTTTATTTTTTTTGGAGACGGAGTTTCGCTCTTGTTGCCCAGGGCTGGAGAGAAATGGCGTGATCTCCACTGACTGCAACCTCCACCTGCACGGTTCAAGCAATTCTCCTGCCTCAGCCTCCCAAGTAGCTGGGATTACAGGCATGCACCACCACGCCTAGCTAATTTTGTATTTTTAGTAGACACAGAGTTTCTCCATGTTGGTCAGGCTGGTCTCAAACTCCCAACCTCAGGTGATCCGCCCACCTCAGCCTCCCAAAGTGCTGGAATTACAGACGTGAGCAATCACACCTGGCCTGCTTCCTTTCATTTCTTTTTCCATCACTCACTGCACACTCACATAAAATCTACACAAGACTCAATCTTATTTTTATTATAGTTAGGGGTTCACATGTTTGTCTTATTAGACTCAACATTCCTTGAGTACAGCGTCCTTTCCATACATCTGTATACTACCTAAGGTCCAACAAATTGCTGGCTCATAGAAAATAAATATTGGCCGATTGAATGTTTCTGATTCTGCCCAAGGAAGAGTCTGCTTTCCAGCCCATCAGAGGAGGGCAAGTCTCACTGGGCTTGTTCAGCTTGATGGCAGTAAAGGCTCATGACTTTCTTTGTTCATAGTGCAAAGGCTACTTTCCCATCTATAATTTGATTTCTTGAATAGATCTACTCACCAGGAACATGATTCACTGTGAAAAAAGAACAGTCCAAGGTTTTTTACCCACTAATATATCTGTAAATAGGAATTCAGTTGAACCTATGTGGGTTTGGTTCATCAGACCCTTTATGTGAACCAAATATTATTCAAACCTCTGACTCCACCATACTGATTCAAAACATGAAGCAAAAAGATCAGGGCCAGTGTGTCTGAGGCCAAGCCATGCACTTAAGTCAGCCTGCACATTATGACTAGACACGTATACATTCTTTCACAAGTTGAAATAACGATGCCATGGTGTGTCTTTACTTTTCAAGGAGATAATTCGTTTTTGCTGAATTTTACTTTTTTTCTGTTCTTCAGCCATTTTTCTCCCCATGTTTTTATAGTAATGTAAATAAATTGTTAAATAACACTTCATTATTGACATAATCTACCATGTAAGGAAAGAGGTTTTATTCCTGCTTCTACTTCTGAGGAAAAGAGGACTCAGAAAGATTAAAATTTTCTTATGATCAATAACTTACGGCACCACAGTTTGTTTTTTACTCCAAATCTAGTACTCTTTCTACAATGACACCTACCCCATAAACATCTTGTGCAAAGATATTTATAATCTCTCCAATGAAGAATTTACATTGAAAATGTGTTAGCTTATATACCCGAAATGCTTTTTAAAAATGTGTAATAAAAATGTGATAAGAATTGTGTGGGAGATAATTCAATTGCCCTTGCTTTATATAATTATTGTCTATTTTTTATGTGCATGACCTAGATCCTAGGTTTGTTGGATATTTTTAATTGTATGTTACAAACTGACTTCAACTCTGTTTACAATTTTTTAGACTGTTTGATTGGTTTATTGGCCATGGCTGATGTTTGCAGATACTCTGAATGGGGAATCATTGAAAGGTTGTATTAGCAGTTTATTTTAACAGCGCAAGCTGTTCATCAGAAAAAATAGCACAAATGCATTTGAATGTTGGTCTCCAGGCAGCAAAGTGTATCCTTCCACCCAGCTTCCTAAAAGACCTACTAGGAAACTTGGTGCCACCCACACCCATTTCTTAGGGGCTCTGATTTAGTGTTGCAATTTTTTTCTCTAAACAGACGTGGGTGAAAGCTAGCCAGTGAAAGACTTAAGGGAACCATTATATCTATAACAGTGGATTAGAAAATATTAATAGTAATCAAAGGAAAATAGAAATAGCAATCGATTTTTCATTATTGATTTAAAAAAAATTTTTCCTGCTCCTTGGAATCTGTGTTTAGAGAACCCTGACTTATCCTCTTAGAGCAATATGGACTTCCTTTTTTGATGGTTTTTTTGTTGTTGTTGTTGTTGCTTCTTCACTTTCTCTTTTCTTCATATTTTTTTCTTTCCTCTATAAAATATTGTTAAAACCTGGATCAAAATATACATTGTTAAATGTGTCTTTTTTCCTTAAAATCCTTTTTACACTTATAAAAGAATATATGTTTCTTATATAATTCTTAGAAAATAGATATTTTGGGGAATTATTGTAATGTGAGTTCCCATATTAAGCTCTTTTATTCTGTCCAGAGATATGTTAGTGGTAAATAAAATATATTTTTAAAATTAGGTTTAAAAAGCCAAACTAAAAAAATTAAGATAAAAAAAGACTTTTTCATGTTACAAAAAAGCAACAGAATCACTGAGTTGTAAGTGGATGTGGACGGACATAGCTAAAATCTCAGATATTTTGGGCTCCATTTCTGGAAAGAGTCAAGGCATAAAAACTCCTAACAGAGACTTAAAGAACCCCACATATGGTAGATATGTTAGTTTGCTAGGGTTGCCAAAATAAAGGCTTAAACAACCGAAATTTATTGTTTCATCATTCTAGTGGATAGAAGTCTGAGATCAAAGTTCCAGAAGGGCCATGCTCCTGAAGGTGCTATGGAAGGATCTGTTCCAGGCCTCTTCCCTAGCTTCTGGTGTTTTGCTGGCAATCTGTGCTGAATGTTGGCTAGCAGAAACATCACCTCCATCTCTGACTTCATTATTATGTGGCGTTCTCCCTGTGTGAGTGTCTTTCTCTTCACATGGTGTTCTTTTTCGAAGGACAGCAGACTTATTAGATTAGGAACTCATTTTGCTTCCATATGACCTAATCCTAACTAATTACATCTGCAATGACACTTTTTCCAAATAAGGTCACCTTATGGGATACTAGAGGTTAGAACTTCAATGTATAAGTTTGTGGGGGACACAGTTCAACCCAAAATGTCAGGGTACCAGGGCAGAACTCACTGCAGGGAATTAGGGGCTAGGAAAGGAGGCTGACTTAAGCTGCTTGTTCTAATTTGCATACATTGGATGGCGAGAAGGACTCAGAACCAGGCCAAACCACCCGATTGTTCCAAGACAGTCTGAGTTAGTTCCATTTTCTAGAATGCATAGCCCTCATGCAATACCTCTCCTAGAGCGTCCAGATGCAGGCAGCTGCAAAATGACAGAAGGGAGGAATGAATTCAGAGAGAGAGCAGAAGAAAACAAAATGCTTTTATGCAAATCGAAGTTGCCAACTAAAATTCTAAGGCACATAGAAAACAATCAATGCCAGCTGGGCACGGTGGCTCATGCCTGTAATCCCAGCACTTTGGGAGGCCGAGGCAGGTGGATCACCTGAGTTCAGGAGTGTGACACCAGCCTGACCAACATGGTGAAACCCTGTCTCTATTAACATACAAAAATTAGCTGGGTGTGGTTGCGGTACCTGTAATCCCAGCTACTCAGGAGGCTGAGGCAGGAGAATCTCTTGAACCCGGGAGGCGGAGGTTGCAGTGAGCCGAGATCATGCCATTGCACTCCAGCCTGGGCAACAAAAGTGAAACTCCGTCCCAAAAAAACAAAAAAAAAAAAAACAAAAAACAAACAAACAAACAAAAATCAATGCCAAGGAAAAAAGCTTAAAAAAGAAACCCTCAACATTAGAAGATGAACTTAGTTTCATCAACAAGTGAATAATAGTAATAAATGGCTTGTAATTAACTACAGTCAAAATCATCAAAAAGACAGAAAAAGGAATACTAAAAAATTAATGAAACAAAAACTGGCAACTGTGAATCAAAAATGAGGAGGCATCAAAAGTGTCAAAATTGTGCATATAGGTATTGATATAACTTAAGAAAGAATTAGCAAAAGATAATGCTGAGGATTTCATTTATAGCACACAGCCAAATTACATAGAGATAAAAATATGGAAGAAGAGTTAAGCTACACAGATGATCTACTGCGGGGTTACAGTACATGGGTATTAGGAGTCTCAGAAACAGGAGAAATGGCAAAGAAGGAATGTTTGGAGAGAGGACAGCTAAAAAATGTTTTTTTTTTTCAGAATTAGAGAAAGATATGTGCTTTCAGATTAGAAGTGAAGATTAACTGTTGTAGAGGTAATTAAAGTCATACCACCTCTAGTGAAACCTCAGAACATCAGGAATAAAGAAAAAATTCTAAAATCAGCAAGGCTGAAAAGACAGAATGGCTAAAATGCCATACTTTTTTTTTATGGTAGAATCTAGAAAACAAATGGAGCAATATCTTTAAAGTGGTGAAGAATACACAGTTGATGCTCATCATTTGTGAGTTCTGTACCAGGAGACTGCAAAAAATCCAACCCTTTAAGAACAGTGGTTAAAAATGTCACCCAGGAATTAAAGTATGCTTCCATTTTTTGTAAATTTTTGTTCACTGAAACAAAGTGATTTTTAAAAATATTAGGTACTTTATTTAATGACACATTTTAAATCTTTATATTCCTAATTGATCGTAGTATTTTTATTTTAATTTCCATAGTTTACTGGGAGAACAGGTAGTGTTTGGTGACATAAGTAAGTTCTTTAGTGGTGATGTTTGAGATTTTGGTGCACCCATCACCCGAGCAGTATACACTGCACCATATTTGTAGTCTTTTATCCCTCACCCTTTCCCACCCTTTCCCCCTGCGTCCCCAAAGTCCATTGTCATTCTTATGCTTCTGCATCCTCATAACTTAGCTCCCACTTACGAGTGAGAAAATACAATATTTGGTTTACCATTCCTGAGTTACTTCACTTAGAATAATAGTCTCCAATCTCATCCAAGTCTCTCCAGATGACATTAATTCATTCCTTTTTATGGCTGAGTAGTATTTCATCCTATGTATATATACCAGAGTTTCTTTATCCACTCATTGATTGATGGGCATTTGGTTAGTTCCACATTTTTGCGATTGCAAACTGTGCTGCTATAAATATGTGTGTGCAAGTATCTTTTTCATGTAATGACTTCTTTGATTTTTTTAAAGCCTAGAGCATCATTAATAAAATGTAAACTTAGAAGAGATATTCACAAATTCAATGAAAGCATATTCTTTGTATACTTGAATAGGGCATCACACCTTTAGCAAGGAACAAACAAAAGAATAATCTATCACATGGATACTATACTAGTTTGCTTCTGCTATCTAATGTTTAGGTAATTTTGATTTAGTTTTTTTTTTCCTGTATTGTCCTATGTTTAGTAAAGAACCCATCTGTAATAAATATTCCATTTTTTTAATTGGCCTAAGGCAGGCCTCACCTTGCTTGGGTATTAATTGTTTAGAGATTTTTATGTACTTGAAGTTTCAGAGAAATTTTGTTAAGGAAAGGCATTTTCTGTATTCTTTTCGTACCGTATATGCCTTTGTTGGAATGTCTCTGTATTTAGCATTAAGATTTCTGCAAAACCTGGCCAGGTGTGGTGGCTCAGGCCTGTAATCCGGATCTCCTGAGGTGAGGAGGTCAAGACTAGCCTGGCCAGCATGGAGAAACTCTGTTTCTACTAAAAAATATGAAAAAAATAAAATAAAATAAATTAGCCAGGCATGGTGGTGGATGCCTGTAATCCCAGCTACTTGGGAGGCTGAGGCAGGAGAATCGCTTGAACCCAGGAGGTGGAGGTTGTGGTAAGCTGAGATTGTGCCACTGCACTCCAGCCTGGGCAACAGAGCGAGACTCAGTCTAAAAAAAAAAAAAAAAATTCAAAACCCAGCAAGAGAGCACTTGTTTAACTGCTAACAAGAAGCAGCTGTTTTCCATGGGCGATCAATCATTATTTTCTGTACTTTTTTTTCCAATAACCTTATTTTCAACTTATTTCATGTCCTGCTGAGGACATGTTCAGGAGGCTTGTCATGTAACAGAACTGGACACAGCTTGAGTTTTGAAACAGCAGACCTACAACTGAAAAAAGGAGTCCAATATTTCCTTCTTTAATGATTCTGCTATTATAATAATAATGGCTTTTACAGAGACAGGCAAAGTGTAATGGAGTTCTGGTTCCTGCATGGAAATTTGTGTGTGTTAAGTGGGGATATAGGACAGACAAGAGGATTTTTAAGTTGACTATTTTACTTCAAGCTCTTTTTTGTTGTTGCTTTTATCTTCTCCTCGGGATAATACTTTCACCTTTATCAACTCGTCTTAGATGCCCAGTGGTCTCCACCGTATCAAAAGCAGAATAAGGGAAGAATAGGTTATTGCTGATTTAATTCTTAGTATTACTAAAAGTAAACTCTCTCAGAATTTTATTTAATTTTTATCAGTTTGTCTTTGGTAAAGAAATTTCAAATATTTTGAATTAGGAGAGATAATTTGAAGGGATCCTCCTAAAACACCTTAATAATAATGAAAATAATATTAGAAGCTAACATTTATTGGCTTCTCACTATGTGTTAGGCTCTTTGTTATCAATTTTTTAAATCCTCAAACCAATCTTATGAGTTAGGCACTATTACTGAGGTCCATTTTATACAGATAATGAAAGCTTAAAAGGTTAAGTAACCAGCAGCCTTAGCATCACATAAAAGAATGTTACAAATGCAAAATCTCAGCCCCCACTCTTGACCTTAAAAAAACAGAAACTTAGAATGTGAAACCCAACAATCTTTTTGTTTTTATTAACCAATTGGTTTTAGTAAACCCTCCAGGTAAATTGGATACCATTAATTTTGAGAACCACTTCCAAGCCTTTCTAGTGGAACTTCTTACCAGTCTTTTTTTCCTTTGTGCTAGAGGGCAGGGGCTGTGTTATGTTTGTTTCTGTGTTTCAGTGCCTAAAAATGTGTCATACATGAAAAGTGTTCAGTAAATGTGCACTGCATAGTCATGGATGAATCTATAATGAATCATCCTATGTAGCTGTATTTGGGGATGATCTGATTATTCACATGCCCATTTTAACCAGGCCTGTAATACCTTTCCAGCAAACATTAGTCTTCTGAGACACCAGGACCAATGTGCAATCATGGGATTTTTATTTGTGAATTAGAGCATTCTTTTTAAGACCTCAATCCCTCAGCAATGCAGCTGATGTACTGTGCTTTCTTTCTTTCTTTCTTTCTTTTTTTTTTTTTTTGGACAAGATGGGAGTGGGGAATGGAGGATAAAAGCAAGGGTTTCTACTATGTTCTAAGGCATTCAAGAGAGTCACAAATAAGAGTAGCTAAGCAGACGAGTCTTGAACACCTAAAAAAAATAAGCATCAAATTTTGAAATACTAATTTAAATCTGTGAAACTACATTATAAGGCAGGTCATAATTAATAAAACAATGTATGCAGATAGTTATTAACAATGTTGAGTGTGTTACTGTATCAAGAGCATTAGAATACGAATCAGCAGGCCAGGGCTCCAGACTCTTTCTGACCATTACTTGCCATGTGCTGATGGATGAACATCTAAGCTCTCTGGACCTGTTTCTTCATCTGTGAAATGGAGGAAATATCCCTGCCTACCTCATAAGTTTATTTATTCATTTATTGTCAGTCACGGTGATGAAGCTTCATTTCACAAGATTATGAGCCTCATAAGTTTGTTAAGACAAAAAACACAATGTACGGGTATTTCTACTATAATATGAGTTCCTAGAAAACCTCACAGCCCTAAAAATAATTAATGAAAATAAGGGCACAATACTAAAAACAAATGCAACTTTATAACCTGAGCTCTATCTAAAATGACCATACTCATAACAATACTATTGCAATTTCAAAGACAAATGAAATCCTAATAAATCAGTTCTGCAGTAAATATAGAACTTTGCCTTAAGAAAAAAAGAGAGAGAGAGAGAGAAAGAGAGAGAGAGAGAAGTTGGCTTGATAAAAGGGGGTAAGGAAGGATTGAGGCTTTTGAGCTATGGAAGGCAGGTCAAAATATACAAAGTGCAATGGGTATGTGCTTCCAAGAGCATGGATTTGGTTAACCCAAGTTAAGAGGAAGAATATGGAGTAAGGGAGGCATTGTACGTAGTCCTAAAGTTGTGTAGTGTACATTTAGCTGCTGGCACTTGGTTGGGCAAAACACTAATATGCTAAAAAAATTTAGATCTGAACCAATGCATTAAATTACCCTAATTCCTTCATTTACCAATATCTTATCTGCTAATTCTCCTTCCAGCAGCACTTGTTTAAAAAACAGGCTGCATTTGAAAGTGTTGTAAAGCGTGGCACAAAAGTAGGCTAGTATTATTAACATTACTTTATCCAGGTTTATAAAGAAAGGCCCAATATAACCAAAGTCATTAGTGTAATCAAGTCCTCTATGAATTTTTCATTAAATCTTTTACAATATGCAAATGGTAGTGTGCCGAGTGACTTCAGGAATATTAGTCAAATGAACTATTTGTTGTGGTCTGTGAATTCTATTCTGAGTGATTAGGATGTATCTTTGGATGCAATCAGTCAATGTCCCTGTGTTTATGAAAATTCTACAGCGATGCCAAGACAATCTTAGCGTCTTCAGGAATTAGTCATTTAGAATAACTAAGCCTCCTAGAATTTTGTTTCTGCACAAAATTATTTTAATTTGGAATCTTTTCTAACTTTAAATTATGGCAAGTAGAATAGTATATCGCGATAGTAATGCATTTCTTCTTACCATGGCCCTAGGAGTCGTATAAACGGGTTTTTCCACCCATTTCTTCATCTAATCTACTCTCCTCACCTACATTTAGGCACACCTTCCCTGGATTTTGAATCCATTTGCCTCACAAAGTGGTTGCGATGCTGCAGGTTTTGAAAGCCTAAACAACTTGAAGGGAATTTTACTAGATTATGTGGGGAAAGAATTTGGGAAAATATAAAAAGTGTTAGACTTTTGTGTGAAGACTAGAAAAAAAAATACACCAAGATGTTAACATAGAGTCTCTCCCAAGAGTGGCTTTCTGGGATATTTAATTTCCTTTTGAAAAATTATTTCCTGTTGTCTCCATCTTGTAACTATAGTAATATGTTACCTTTATAATCATATTTTAAAATGTTTATGCCTGAGGTAAGCTTGAGAACAGGGTAGGGACCTATTTCCTTAGATTAAGAAGATTGTTTAAGTTCTAGTTTTAAAATTCTGAGATCCATCTGTCTGTCTATCTATCTATCTATAATATCTACCTATCATCACTTGTTTAGAGGAGAAGAGAGTACTGTGTCGCCCTTTACAGGGATATTAATGCTGATACACAATGATATATATAAGTGAATTTGAGGTTTTTCATTATGGATTGGACAATATTATTCACACCTCTCTCTCTTTTTGAAAACAAAAATGCACGTGTATAGGGTCTGCTTAATAGTAAAAAATAGTAGTTAATGGCCTCCAGATAATAAAGTAATTTCTTTAGATTTCATCCTGGTATTCAATCTGTAATCTGGGTCTTCTTCACTTCCCTATTCTTTCATTGAACTCATTCACTGACATTTTTGAAAATATTAAGTAGATTTTAGAATCAGTAAGTGTTACCAACAATATCAGAAAAAAATAATCTTAGTGAGCTAGAATCACCCAAGAATTTATCAGCCGAAGTCACCTTTGCCTTTCATCTTATGAAGAGGTGGGGACAGGGGAGGTGGAAAGTAAATTAACCCTTTTTGCTGTCCCTTAATATTTCAGGAAATGAGTATATATAAAAAAGACTTATTATCTCTATCCCTTAGGGAGATTGTCAGGGTTTTTAATACAGTATTCTAAGAGGTTTGGATACGATGCTAATGAGCATACTGAACTGTATTCACTGTATTAAAAACTCATTTGCTTCTTCCTTTCTATGTTTAGAAATGTTTTTAAGACCAGTTGCTAGATTATTCATTTTCACTTCATTAATATAAAAAAGAAAGTATGTTTATGGTCTTGAACTTTGTGAGTTTGGTGTGAGGAAATAAACAGTAGCTTTTAAATATGTATGTTGCTCTTAATCAAAAGAAAATCTTTCATAGGTTGATAATAGAAAGATTCAGCACATTACTTTTGAGATGACATTTTGATAATGTATGATTTAAATGGGAAATATATGTATTAAATTTCTGTGAAAATATTCATGAGAATATTAGAGATATATTTGGATGTGAGGATATTTAAAAGTAGTAGTATTTTTCTGGGCTCAAAATATATTTCTGAACAATTAAATTTGAAAATCTCTACTATAAAAATCTCTAATATATTTTTATTAAAGGAAAGAAATTGATACTAAATGTCAAAATTTATACTCAAAATAATATATTTTAAAATAAAACTTTTATATCCTTATCCTTTAATTTCTGTACTTATACTTAAAGTATTATACCAAATGTTATTAGTCTTGCTTAAAGAAACTTTTGAGAGAATCTTGAAGGTATTTTGTTCAGAGTTTATTAGAATCTTAGAATTTCAGTTAAAGTTTTCCTTTATACTGAGTGAAATATATGGAACAATTATGAAGCATTTGTAGCAAATCAAAATAAAGGTGATTATAACAAAAAATAGAGCATTTTTCACATTGTAATATAAATTAAAAATTAGATGAAACTGAGCAAGAATATCTTTTCTTTATACAACTTTCCACTTGGTTGAAAAATTACAGCTTCAGTTAAAAGTGCATACAAAGTTTATGAATTTTTGAATTTCTTCTTTAAGAAAAAGCTTGTTGATCATCAGAGAAATGCTAATCAAAACTATGAGATATCATCTCACCTCAGTGAAAATGGCTGTTATTCAAAAGACAGACAATAACAAATGCTGGTGTAGATGTGGAGAAAAGAACTCTTATACACTGTAGGTTGAGAACGTGAATTAGTAAACCTACTGTGGAAGACAGTTTGGAGGTGCCTCAGAAAACTAGAAATTGAGCTACCATATGATCCAGCAATCCCTCTACTGGGTATATACCAAAAAAAATGAGACATCAGTATATCGAAGAGATATTTGCACTCTCACATTTGTGACAGCACTGTTCACAATAGCCCAAATCTGGAAACAATCTAAGTGTCCCTCAACAGATGGATGAATAAAGAAAATGTGGCACATGCACACAATGGAGTACTATTCATCCATAAAAAAGAATGAAATCCTGTCATTTGCAATAACATGGATGGAACTGGAGGTCATTACGTTAAGTGAAATAAACCATGCACAGAAAGACAAACGTCACATGTTTTCACTTATTTGTGGGATCTAAAAATCAAAACAATTGAACTCATGGACATAGAGAGTAGAAAGATGGTTACCAGTGGCTGAGAAGGGTAGTGGGTGTTGTGAGAGAGGTAGAGATGGTTTATGGGTGCAAAAAAATAGAGTAAAAAAGATTTGGTATTTGATAGTACAACATGGTAAGTACAGTTAATATTAATGTAGTTGTATGTTTTAAAATAACTGAAAGAGTAAATTGGATTGTTTGTATCATAAAGGATAAATCCTTGAGGGGATGTATACCCCATTCTCTATGATGTGATTATTATGCATCACATGCCTGTATCAAAGCATCTCATGTACCCTATAAATATATACATACTTACTATGTACCCACAAAAATTAAAAATTAAAAAAATGAAGAAGAAAAGGTTTGTCTTAGGGAAATTTCAGTAAATTGCATTTGAAGTTTGTTGATGATGGGGGCTGAGCATTAATGTTTTTTGTCTTCCACGTAACCTCACAGAGTCATATTACTAGTAAATACCTGTTTTTTATTGATTCAGTTAACCAGAAATTTATCTGCCATTATTATTTTTAAGAAAACACATTAAAGCTCTGCCTTTTAAAAACTATCTTTTCTTGATGTTGTTTTATGTAACTAAATAATTTGTCAGTCTTTTGCTGTGTTTTATCTTTTTCAGTTACAATGCCTGTGGGATTTTGTCCAGGTTTCTGAGTGCAGGCTTCCACTTTAATTATCTTTCCACTTATTTTCAATTACCCATAATTTTACTTGCATTTAGTAAACATCTTTTCTTTACCACAGTTTTATCTCTCTTTATTAAACTTTTTTTTGCTTTAATCTCAGGAGAGCCTAGGAGAAGAAATTCAATAGTTTCCACCAATAGACTCATCCTTAGAAATTAATAGTAAAATGTTGTTTTACAGAAACCTGTTACATGTTCAGAAATACGTTATATATTCCCATAAAACTGGAAGCCAAATTATTTCCAACATTAACATTTTACTATATTTTTTTGAAAATTTTTTATTGTGAATTATTTTGTTTCATATTTGGTTTTAAGCCCGATTTTTAAATGAATTGTCACAAGGTGGATTCCCAGGAAGCACACTCTGAGATGTAGATAAATGAGCCAGCATTTTATAGGGAGTGCCCTTAGGCTCAACAACAGTGGGTGGAAAGGCGGGGAAACAGGAATGGACAGGAGAAAATGGAGGGTGATGCAGTCACACAAAAGCTTCAGCCCATCTTAGGGGAAGTTCTGAAGCTGGGATAGCCCTTCACAGTAGTCCTCACATAGGACCAGGGGTTGGGTTTTTATACTCCACATGAACCAGTCATTGGATTTGTGCTGTCCCAGAAAGGGAACATGTCCTTGGATAAGGCAGCTATCTTCAGCAAAAGCACCCCAAGGAGGGGTGACAGCTAAAGGCTGTAGACTGGCGGCACTCCTGGCACGTGGGGTGGAAGCCTTTGTTACTGAAAGGAGATCCGGGTGGCAGATCTGATAGCATCCACTACACTAGCCTATCATGTGAAGAGGTTGACACATTTAGTGAGTGCAAATTGAGCTGTTTTGAGCTGAGGGACTCTCATAACTTGGCACACGTAATTCAGCAGTTGCTGCTTTCTTTGCCTACCTGCTTGAATCCCTGACATTTTAGTTTTCTTTGCGTATTTCGAAAACCAACAAGTGATGTGCTTTGTTTTCTGATATTTTGTGTTACAAATAAATATGAAGACTTCATAGATTTAAATGACAATGGGTCTGTTATATTGCTGTCTGTGTGTAGTTTTTCTTAAAATATTAGGGTAGATTTCAATATGGTTTCTCTAATGACCTTGTTTAATTTGAATGGACACTTTTAATTAGAGCCTGCAAAATTTCTAAATGTGCCATATGGTTTGCATAAACATTTAGAATAAAAGTAAGGATAATTATTGTCTGTGGAATAGCTAAAAGAATGTTCAACTAGCCAACTATCAAATGTGATTCAGATGTTAAAAAATAAAAAACTGAAGCAACAGTAATCAGTTTGGAATTACATGTAATAATTATTTCTGGATTTTTTATTTTCTGTAGAATTTGTGGTAAAATCTTAATGAAAGTATTAAAGACTCCCTCCTAAAAAAAAGTACAGACATACTTGTCTTATTGCACTTCACTTTACTGTGCTTTGCAGATACTGCAGTTTTTACAAATTGAAGGTTTGTGGCAACCCGATGTCAAGCAAGTCTATCAGCACCATATATTTCCCAATAGCATGTGCTCACTTCATGTCTCTGTGTCACGTTTTGGTAATTCTAGCCATATTTCAACATTTTTTATTGTTATGTCTGTTGTAATTTGTGATCGGTGATCTTTAATATAAATATAGTTGTTTGGGGGCGTCACAAATTATGCCCAAATAAGATGGTGAACTTAATCAATAAATGTTGTGTGTGTTCTGACCACATCACCATCCCGCTGCTCCCCGATCTCTTTCCTGCTCCTCAAGCCTCCCTGTACCCTGAAACACAACAATATTGAAATTAGGCCAATTAAAAACCCTACAATAGCCTCTAAGTGTTCAAGTGAAAGGAAGAGTCACATGTCTCTCACTTTAAATCAAAAGTTAGAAATGATGAAGCTTGTTGAGAAAGGCATGTCAAAAGCCTCTTGTACCAAACAGCTAAGTTGTGAATGCAAAAAAGAAAAAAAAAGTTATTGAAGGAGATTAAAAGTTCTGCTCCAATGAAAACATGAATCGTAAGAAACCTTAAGGCTGTATGAAGAAGGTTTTATTGATCTGGATAGAAGATCAAACCAGTCATAACATTCTCTCCAGCCAAAGCCTAATCCAGAGCAAAGCCTTAACTGTCTTCAATTTCTTGAAAGCTGAGAGAGGTAAGGAAGCTACAGTAGAAAAGTTGGAAGCCAGCAGAGCTTGGGTAATGAGGTTTAAGGAAGGCTGTCTCCATAACATAAAAGTGCAAGGTGGAGTAGCAAGTGCTGACAGAAACAACAGCAAATTATCCAGAAGGTAGAGCTAAGCTAATTGATAAAGGTGTCTATGCTAAAAAGTAGATTATCAATGGGGATGCAACAGTCTTCTATTGGAAGAATATGCCATTTAGGACTTCCATAGCTAGAGAGATGTCAATGCCTGGTTTCAAAGCTTCAAAGGACAGGTTGAGTTTCTGGTTAGGGGCTAATGCAGCTGGTGACTTTAAGTTGAAGCCAATGCTTATTTACCATTCCAAAAATCCTAAGGTCCTTAAGAGTTATGCTAAATCTACTCTGCCTGTGCTCTATAAATGGAACAAATAAGCCTGATGACAGCACATCTGTTTACAGTATGGTTGATGAAATATTTTAAGCCCATTGTTGAGACAATTCTCAGGGAAAAGGGATTTCTTTCAAAATATTATTGCTCATTGACAATATACCTGGTTAGCTAAGAGCTTTGAGGGAGATGTACAAATAGATTAATGATTTTATGCCTGCTAACACAACACCCATTCTGCAGCATGTGGATCAAGGGGTGACAATGATGCTTATTTATTTAAGAAGTATGTTTCATAAGGCGATGGCTGCCATAAGTAGTGATTCCTCTGATAGATCTTGGAAGAATAAATTTAAAATCTTTTGGAAAGAGTTCATCATTCTAGATGCCATTAAGAACACTTGTGATCATGGGAGGAATTCAAAATATGAACATGAACAGGAGCTTGGAATAAGTTGTAGATGACTTTGAGGAGTTCAAGACTTCATCCAACCGTTGTGGATGACTTTGAGGAGTTCAAGACTTCAGTGGAGGAAGTAAATGCAGATGTGGTGGAAATAGAAAGAGAACTAGAATTAGACTTGGAGCCTGAAGATGTGACTGAACTGCTGCAATGTTATGACCAAACTTTAATGGATGAGGAGTTGCTTCTTACGGATAAGCAAAGAAAGTGGTTTCTTGAGAAGGAATCTTGAAAGAGTGTGGACATTGTTGAAAGGACAACAGGGCATTTAGAATATTACATAAACATAGTTGATAAACCAATGGCAAGGTTTGAGAGAATTGATTCCAATTTTGAAAGATCTACTGTGGGTAAAATGCTATCAAACAGCATTGTGTGCTACAGAGAAATATTTCATGAAAGGAAGAGTCAATTGATGTAACAAACTTTTTTGTTGTCTTATTTTAAGAAATTGCTACCATCACCCCAAACTTCAGCAACTACCACCCTGATCAGTCAGCAGCCATCAACATCAAGGCAAGACCCTGTACTAGGAAAAAGATAATGACTCACAGAAAGCTCAAATGATCATTAGCACTTTTTAGCAATAAAGTATTTTTAATTAAGGTATGTACATTGTCTTTGAGACATAATGCTATTGCACAGTTAGTAGACTACAGTGTAGTATAAATATAATCTTTAATGCTCTTGGAAACCGAAAAATTCATGTGACTCACTTTATTTCCATATTTACTTTATTGCAGTGGTCTGGAACTGAACCTGCAATATCTCTGAGGTACTTTTGTATGGTGGTGTAGATATCAGATATAACTTACTCTACCACATGTTTGGAGCAGGTACTTAAAAATACATTAAAACCTAGCCAGGCGTGGTGGCTTATATCTGTAATCCCAGCACTTTGGGAAGCCGAGGAGGGCAGATTACCTGAGGTCAAGAGTTCGAGACAAGCCTGGCCAACATGGCAAAACCCCATCTCTACTAAAACTACAAACGTTACCTGGGTGTAGTGGCACACGCCTCTAATCCCAGCTACTTGGGAGGTTGAGACAGGAGAATTGCTTGAACCCGGGAGACAGAGGTTGCAATGAGCCAAGATCACACCACTAAACTCCAGCCTAGGTGACAGAGCGAGACTCGGTCTCAAAAAAAAAAAAAAAAAAAAAAATTTAAAAAATTTTCTGTATGGTAAATAATGATGCTTTTTTCTGAAGTTTAGATTCTGAAATGTGGGCAATTGGCTTTGCTTCTAGCTCATCTTAAGTTAGTGAAGAAGTTAAAGAAAACCCTGGAAAGGCGTAATTGCAGCAATGTTATTATATATAGAATGTGTTATATATTCACTGTCTGATAGAGATTAGCATCAACATGCCATTGGTGATTTCAGATCTGCAGTTTTAGAGACACAATTCGTGTAAATTTAAAAGCACAGAAGCAATGCATTCTTATTATAATACGTATAATAATAAAGAGGAAGTGAAATTATTTCTTCAGTAACTTTTTCTGCCTTTTGTGCTCACCCTTCCCATTGCCTAGATTTAACTGCTGTTATCATTTCTGTGGGCATCCTTAGTCTTAGTGGTCTCCTTCTAAAATACATATGTATATGTGTGTGTGTATAGATTCAAAACATTTACTTAGATGCATACACACACACACGTATATGCACACACACATAGGTTGATTATCCAAGTATCCTTAATCCGAAAATATGATATATGAAATGCTCCAAAATTTGAAACTTTTTGAAGCTCAAAGGAAATTCTCATTGCATCATTTTCAATTTTAGATTTTTGGATTAGGGATACTCAACTGGTAAGTATAATGTAAACTTTCCAAAATTTGAAAAAGTTGAAACCCAGAACACTTCTGATTCCAAGCATTCCAGATAAGGGGTTCTCTCTCTCTTTCATGTATATCTATATATCCACACACACACAGTCATCTATGTCATGTCACATATATTGGGCATGGACTCTTTTCTGTCTTTCTCTTTGACTTAGTATTATGACATAGATATATGTTCATTCCAGCACACTGAAATAAAACTTATTTTTTCAAACTGCTGCACAATATTCTGTAAAGTTACCATTAATATATAAGCATGTAAAAGAATATAAATTAAGTGTTATTTAAGATATATTTAACTTGTTACAGTTAATTAATTTTATTAAATAGGTAATTTTGTATTATTTTGTTTATTCCTTTTTTCTCCACATTTGATTATTATATTTTGCAAAAGTTTAAATATTTCATTTTTATTTTAATATTTTGAGTAGAATGTTAATTGTAAAATAAATCTTCTATTATGTATTTTACAGTAACTTTATGTTCTTCTCGTCTATATTTTCCTTTTCTCTGAAGCAGCTTCTTCTGTGCTTTTTCTCTTTTCTGAGAATGCAAGTTCCTCTACAACGTTATATAAGAGCAAATGCCAGGTTCATCATAAATAGGTACAATTTTATAAATTAAAGTTTACCTCTAAATATAGTTTATATTTTGGGTTGAACTTCCAATTTTTGAAACATACATGATAAAACTCTGACCTACTACAGCACATTCTTCCAATTTCTAATCAATGTCTATTCAACCAGAGCAATAACTGCTTCATAAGCTAAATTAGAGTGCCTTCTTATTGCTGATAATTCTTGGTACAGCCTCTTGAGCATCAAGTGCAAATTTCAAGAGAATCCATCCCTATACAAATTCAGCGTTATCAGCCTGAATCCAGACAGCTTTTGCTTCCTTTTGAATATTACTAGCCTGTACTTTTCCATCTCTTTCATTTGTGCTGCCTTTGTGAATCTACAAAATCACGTTCAGAACAGTAGTGGAAGAAGGAGCACAGGGGTTAGACGCATGTTTCTTTACTAAAGCACTTCAGCCCTTACAAATTTATCTTCCTTGTTCAATTCTCACTGAGAACCTCATCTATGTCTTATTTGCCTGCAGTCAGAAACTCTTAAATGATAAGCCTGAAAATGTATTTTTCTAACATTGTCACATCAGGTGCTAACAGAGTTCTCCCTTTTGGAATCAGATACACTCTCTAAAAATGAATGACTTAAATCTTGGTCCATCCTGTGACATTTGTTGAAATATTTCTAACATCCGCCAAATATATTCTTGGTACCACTGCCTCTTTGGGATCAAAGATTTGTCTCTTGATAAGTGGATTTTTTTATTATATCTCTTTTAGGTTAAGCAAGTTATTTTGTTACCAAGTATGTATATTATTATTCATTTTTAATTAATACATCTCCCTTAGGTATCTACTATTCCCAAGATATTATGCTAAGTGCCAGGGGTCATTTACTTCTAGATCTAATGAAGTCTTTATGAAAGATGAAGAATTTCAGCTGGGACATGAAAAATTGTAGAATTTCTGCTTATGGAAAATGGAAAGATCACTCCAGATGCAGGGTTTTAAATGAGTTAGGGCATGGAGTTAGCAAACAGCCTCTGCAATAATAAGTGACAGTTTGATTCAGGCCCTGAACACAGAAAACAAAGTAGTAAGATGTTAGTCTGGAAGGACGGTCAGAGCTGGAGAACTAGCTTGGATGTGAGGAGTTTGCTGTCCATCCTGAAGACATTAGGAACACACTGGAAATGGGAATTTGCCAGTATATTAATAGTTTTCAGCAAACAACCAATAACTTTCAGACATTGGTCCATGAAACTCTGACATAAAGGTCGATAGTTTGATGGAATAGGCGAGGTACAGGTATCCTTCGATAAAGCAGTGTTAGCAGCGCAATGGCCAGGATGGCTGAACTGCTGAAGGAACCCTAACTCATTTAAAACCCTGCATCTGGAGTGATCTTTCCGTTTTTCCATAAGCAGAAAATGGTGGCAATGGAGCAGAGACTGAGTGGGAGACCACTGGCTTTTGCAGCTGGAGGAGGGAGCAGAATGAGGGAACAGAGTGAGCAAAATGGAAGACAAGGAAAAATAACCAATGGTAAAGGAGTGAGGAAGATATATGCTGAAGGGTGTAACTGATGTTATGAAGCCTGAAGGATGGAAATGGAATCAGATGGAAGGCATAATCTAGTCAAATTTACTTTAGGACCCATGGCAAGGAAAATAAAATGAGTGGAAACAAGGCACTTTGTGCCACAAAGAGGGAAGTTAGGAGAGTCTTCACTAGCTAGCCAAGGTTTACAATAAGATCAAAAGGGAGTCTGGGCATGGTGGCTCATGCCTGTAATCCCAGCACTTTGGGAGGCCAAGGCGGGCAGATCATGAGGTCAAAAGTTCAAGGCCAGCCTGGGCAACATGGTGAAACCCCATCTCTACTAAAAATACAAAAATTAGCCAGGCATGATGCCACATGCCTGTAGTCCCAGCTACTCAGGAGGCTGAGGCAGGAGAATCACTTGAACCCGGGAGGCGGAGGTTGTGGTGAGCCGAGATTGCACCACTGCACTCCAGCCTGGGCAACAGAGTGAGAGTCCATTTGAAAAAAAAAAAAATCCAAAGATTCCCAGTTCCTGGAAAGTGAGAAGTGTGTTCAGGATGACCAATACAAAATAAGAACTACAGTCCCCTTGTTCAAAAGGCAGGAAAGATTTGTTAAAGATAATAAAATAGAAAACATATTTTATTGTCTCTCTCTCTCTTTCATCCTGTCATGGTGTTTTTCATTTGTTATTGTGCTCTTTGAACATGGGGATACTAAGAGTGGGAGGGGGTGTGGAGACTCACAGGTGCCCTGCAACTCGGCTCAGGAGTGTTTGAGCACCAGCACACTGCCCTCATTTGGGGCAGAAAAGCCAATCTTCCCTCCCTACCAGCTTGTTCCTCTCCCCACAATGGATGGATGGAACCCAAAGGATTGCAGCCTCTGAGCTGTGATTCACACAGTACTGAATCGATAGAGGGTCAGTGGGAGGGTCACCCCTACTATGTCACCCTTCAAATGCTTTGTGACCTGAACTGAGACTGGCTGCTGCCATAATCTGCAGAAATACCAGGGAGAACGTTCACCACCTTGGCCCTCTTGCAACTGTGCCCATTCCCCCACAAAGGGGTGAGGGAAACAGAGAGCAACAGTAGTCTCTGATTGGCAGTGGGTAGGGGGATGACGGGCAGCCCTGAGGAGAGAAGAGATGCGAGGAGGTGGAATTGTGCATGAACTGAGGCTCCAAGTCCCTCGTGCATGCTCCATTGTCCCACCTGACTAAAAGGAAGTTCCAAGATAAAAGGAAATTCCAAGATAAAATTAATAGATATTTCAAGACGGTGAGTAGGGGCCATCAAACCCTGAGCATGGGACACTTCTAAGTTCAGGGCCCTTCTGAGTTCAGGGCCCCTAGCACCAGTCACTTGTTCATGAAGCTGGTGCTGAGTATATGTGTGCTTGTGCACACGTGCATGTGTGTGGGGTGTGTGTGTGTGAGGATGTATCTTAAGGGCAGCACATATTAAAAGCTTGGAATAGTCATTCTGCAGAATTCAATAGGGAATCAACATGTGCTGAATGGTAAATAATACATAGTTCCTTCAATAATGCTGTAATTCATGAGTGTCTTTGGAGTTAAAGCAGAATAAGTGGATGGCAGAGCCACATTATGATTATTGTGGGCCCTGGGCACTTGGCACATTCATTTTACTGGACCTCTTTCTCCATAGTAAAAAACTAAAATGTATGACTTATAACTGCATCGGTATAAGGGTGAATATGTTAATATTATATATGAAAATATTTTTCAACCTTAAATTTTTTTTCTTCTGATTTAAAGATATTAAAACATATATGCGGGCCTCTAAAAGTATTGTGGGTTTTAGGCACAGTGCCTGATGGATAAGTTGGCCCTAGTGGATAGTGGGTATCAGTCAGAAATGCCACAGTACTTGAAGAATAGGATCAGGGGAAGGGATTCTGGAGAGCCAGTGGGGACAGCATGATATCCTGGCTGGGTGAAAAGGGGTAAGTACTTGAGGGAATGATGAATTGGGAGCCACGGTGAAAGGAGAGGTAAGTTGTCAAATGGAAGTTTGGGGTCAGATGGAGAAATGGGCTAAGTCTTTTGGTGTTGAACTACTCAAAAATGAAAAGGTTTCATGCTTTTGTCTAGAGATAAAATTCAGTCATTTGCCACATGACTGTTTTATTTTATGTCTAATTTTATTCATTTGCTTTGCTATATGTACCTATATTGTCATCAATAAATTAATTCCCTAGGAAATAAATTCTAGGAAAACATTTTAGATTATTCTTAAACTTCGAAATGGAAAGATCTCTAAATTATATTATTTTAGTTCTAATTTTTTGACCGAGATTAACAACATCAATGAGAAAAAGAAATATTGTTTTGTTTCAGTTGGGACATTAAAATATAATCAGTGCACCAATTTTTTGTGCACGGTAACTTTAGGGTTTTGAATTCAGCACATTTATACTTAATTTATAAGTGCTAATGTTTCTGGAATTATTTTAAGCAATATAGCATCCGATTATATATGAGCTACTTTATAATATTAGAAGTCATATTTAACTACAGGTTAAGTGACTACATTAAAAGGGAATACAATTATTTTAATGGATTTTTAATTAAATGCTTAAGTCCTAGGTAGTCTAGAGGTGCACTTTCAATTAAATTCATCTTTCTTGGAGGTTTGGTTAAAAGCTGTTGGCAAGAAGAAAAAAAAGATTGTGTTTTTAGTTTTGGTAAACATCAGACAAAGAAAGGTAGAAGAAAGAACAGTAGAATATAATTTAATAATAGGTGAAAAACATAAACAGACATCTCACTAACTGTATAACTTGTAAACAAACATAAAATGTCTATTATTGGTAGTAATAAAGTACAAATCAAAGAGAGGCACCAATTTTACTACATAAATTAATTAGCAAAATATTGCATTGTTTTATTCACTCTATCTTCTACATACAATTTTTTATGTTTTAAAATATCTCTTTTTCTCTGATTCAAAAACCATATAATTATGGATTTTACCCCCTTTCAAATGTTGCGTAATGTGGTTATGTTACATAAATACCGAAAGACAAGAGGGAGGAGGAGAAGTAGCAGCAGGAGGGATAGGAAGACATAGGAAAGATAAAACAGCAAGCTCCTTACAGCTGGAAGTATTTAACCAGAGTCTGAATAGCCATTTGTTAAAAATGTTGATGAAGGGACTCCTATAGTGTATCGTTTGGAGTAGTTTATCTTCTAAGGTCCTTTCAAAGCCTACAACTGGATAAATCAGTGAGATTTCTAGTGTTATTAATAAAATTTCTTACTAGGAGAAAAAAACAAATGGCATTAGAAGTGACACAATTTATCTTCACAAACATGTAAAGCAAATTCAAGCTTTTGTAATATAAATAAAGAGCGAATTTCAGGCATCCTTTTTATTTTGTTATTAAACCTTAGGCTGTATTTGAGGCATTAAGTAAATGAAAAAATACTTAGTTTCTTAATTATTTGGGAACTTTTAATATACAGTTACCTTAAATCTTACAGTTTAGATCTTTTCCTAAGTGTGGTCCTTAGAATACAGTATCAGAATCACCTGGAGAGCTTGCTAAAATGCAGATCCCAGTACAGTGAAACTGCTGGATCAGAAAATGTGGAGTTTAAGTCTGAAGAATCTTCATTTTAAACTAATTTCCCAAGTTATTCTTATGCACCCAAGTTTAAGTACTACTTATTATGCTCTTGAAACTCAAAGTGTGATCCATGACCAGCAACATGAACATCGCCTGGAGTTTGTTAGAAATGCAGAATCTTAGGCCCTACCCCATACCTGTAGAATCAGAATAATCATTTTAAAAAGACTCCTAGGTAGTTTGGGTACCTTTTAAGGTCTAGGAAGCCCTAATTAGACAATATCCAAAGAGTGACAAAATGAAGTCAAAACTTCACTGTTTCGTCAAGTATATAACCAGTGGTTTACTTTCACTCAACAAATATTCATTGAAAATAAACACCGTAGGCTGGGCGCAGTGGCTAACGCCTGTAATCCCACCACTTTGGGAGGCCGAGGTGGGTGGATCAGGAGGTCAGGAGATCGAGACCATCCTGGCTAACACGGTGAAACCCCGTCTCTACTAAAAATACAGAAAAATTAGGCAGGTGTGGTGGCGGGCGCCTGTAGTCCCAGCTACTCAGGAGGCCAAGGCAGGAGAATGGCGTGAACCTGGGAGGTGGAGCTTGCAGTGAGCCGAGATCGCGCCACTGCACTCCAGCCTGGGCGACGGAGCTAGACTCTGTCTCAAAAAAAAAAAAGAAAAGAAACACTGTAACAGCTAATATTTGAGAATAAATGAAAGACAAATTCTATTCTCATGAAATCAATAATCACAACATCATTTGGTAAATAAGGGATGTTTAAATATTTTAATTCTCTAAAATAATTTTACAAAGAATCAACAATTGGCATTTTTCACTGATTTAAGAATAAAACAGATTATGTGTACTAGAAGAAAATGATGTGAATTTTTAATTGTGAGTCCCACTTTTATAATTTTATATATTTTAATTGGTATACAACTAATTTTGTTGATGTTCTCAGTCGCTACATTCTATGTATTTGATAATGTGATAGAGTGAAGATCTGGGGGCAACACTACAAAGGTATTATCTAAGTGGAAGGGAAAGTGCCACTTTTAGAATGGCTATATAAGCTCCAATCAGAATGAAACTCTCACAAATAACAATAAACTCAATATTTACATAGTTGTTTATTTTGTTTTAAATTACCTGACAGCACAAAAATAGAGAGATTGTAGAAGGAAATCAAGTTGGAAGAAGAGGGTACAGTGATTTTCCCATTTTTAAGTGTTTTAGCCTGCAGGCAGGCTCGTATCTGGACCTTGTGGGCAGCTATGATAGTGACACAAAAATTAGCAGAGGGTTTTCCTCAAGTATTAACAGAGTACTGATCAACACATGCATGTGAGGAAGTCACACAAGGCTGGAGAAAGGAGCACTCAAAAATATTAGAGAGAACAAACAGTTGCCAATAATGCTCACATAAGGATAGGAATCGTCCCTCTTCTCATCAACCAGACAAGAAAACCTTAAAACGCACAAAACATTAGAATGAATAGTCAATGACTTTCCTTGGTATTATTAGCCTTTGACTGAAAACTATTCATGTCTTATATAGCAAGTCTTAAAAGTAAGATGCAAAATGATCAAACTGTTTCCAAGAAACAACTACATTTGTGAGCAACGCTCAATAATATTTAGAGGAATACAGAGCTGTCCAGCATTTAACAAGTAAAATTCAGTGTCTGGAATCCAGTGAAAAATTAGAAGCATGCAAGAAAGCATGGATGTATGACTCATCGTGAAGAGAAAAATCAATAAAAACTGAGGTCACTGATGTGTTTTTGAATCTAAGAGTGGAGGGAAAGTAATAAGATTTCTTTAAAACAAGCAAGTAGAAATCCTTGCTATCTTTTCTTAAACAAACAAACAAAAAAAGAAAACATAGTTGTTTCATATCTCCTACACTTTCCTGGAAATTCTATCCTCTTACCTGTGAAAGAAACAAGAAATCTTACAGGATAGGAAGGTAATTTGAGGAGTATGTCAGATTTCCCTAAATAATATTTCTTTAGGCATTCAGAATATACAGACCTCTTATTTCTAACTGACTGCAAAAATAGCTAGTTGATTATTACATTTTGCTGAAAAGGATACTAAGGTTATATTTGGATAAAATTCACCAAACATTGTAGAGGTAGAGGGGGAAAGAAAGAGAAATAAAAGAGGGAGGGGAGAGAGCAGACTGTATGACTAGTAATAACAGAGCAAAATATTTTAAAATATAAAATAAAAGGTAAGTAGTCAAATGCATGAACATAAGTTGGAAAGGTATATATGGATTACTGAAGAGAAGAAGTACATGCCTAGTCCTCATAAGACAACCTCTGTTCCACAGTTTATAATCTCTCTGCCACCAATGATAATCTAGTATCCCAAAAGGAAAAACAATATGTAATAAATGTTATAGAACATGAAGTATCATGAAATCAGCCAAGAAAATCAAGAAGTATACATCATTCTATTTGTTTTGGTACATGGAAATTATTTCTTTTCATAAAAATACAAACTAAAACTACAGGACAGTATAAGTAAAATCATGTGGCGAGGTCTATCATAGTTATGTCGGCCTTCCCATCAACTCTCCCATCCATGTTAGTCATTCTTTGTCTCTCGCTGTGTGAAGAGGATGTTTCTCTTGTCTAGTTAATCATTTGACACTTGATTGGTTAGTGGCTAGAATTAGATAACAAACCAGGCATTTGGTGGGATAAATGGAAGGAGAGACAGGGGAAGGGTTCTGTGTAAAGGAAATTGTTATCAGAACTTCCATAGACATTTTGTCATCTAGCCGTTTATGCTATTCTCATCTGAGCAAAGCAAAAATTATTGAATCAGCAATGGTTACAAACAAGAACAGCATGCTTATTTAAAAGAATGTTGACCACAGACTCAAAGTTATCTGACTTTTTATCTTAATTCAAATCTGAGATCCATCACTAACAGGACTTGTGCATATCTCCTAATTTCTTGGAGTCTTATTTCATTATCTTTAAAATTCATAATAATTCTTATCTTTTAAAGTTTCAGGGAGGACAAAAGGGGACAAAAATAATTAAAGTCTGAAACACGGTAGGAAACCAAGACATACCAGTTCCCTATCTGCCATTCCTCTTTCTTAGATTACCCAGAATGTAGAACCATTGGCCATAAAACAGTCTGTAGACAGGCCTGACGGAGTAACAGTCAACAATGTTTACCTGCTCTGATAAATATTTTCATTGTCATAGCATATGGGAGCTCCCAAAATATTACCCAAAGCATACAGTTACTGGCTCAACATGAACATGAACAATGACTTAGAGATATCCTGAGAATAATAATTCCTGTCTCATAGGGTTTTAGGAAGAACAAAGCAGTGGCTTGTCTTATGTCAGGAATATGGAATAGCAGATGCATTTCTCTAAAGATGCTCTTTGAGTCATCCAGGATGGTGGGCTCATTTTTGAGATAACCCTGGATTAATCAAGACTCTTGGTTGTAACTGAGTGAAATTTACTTAACATCAGCTTAAACTGCTGCTGTTGTTTTTTGGGAGGAAGTATTATAATATGTAACTGAAAAATGCAGATATTACCCAGCTTTCAGGCAGAATTGTATCCAGGCACATAAATGCTGTCTTCAGAGGGCTGTCTCTCTTCATCTCCTGATTCTACCTTTCTCTAGGTTGTCTTTATTCTCAGGTAGACTCACCCTATGGTGGAAAACACATCCCCTGGAAGCTGAAAGTTTTCACTGTCTCTTGTAATGGATGATTCCAGAGAAAAGGTAGTGGTGTTTGTTTGTTTGTTTCCTAACAGCCTTAGCAAAAGTCCCTGATAGAATTTTACTTCATTTGGCTTGGGTCACATGCCCCTTCTTGATCTACTGAATGTGACTAGAAAGATGGAGTCCTTAGGTGTAGGGTCCAGCCCCACAGGGTCAGTGGGTCTCTCCCTGTGTGCAGAGATGAGAGAGTGTAGAAATAAAGACACAAGACAAAGAGATAAAAGAAAAGGCAGCTGGGCCCGGGGGACCACTACCACCAAGTCACGGAGACCAGTAGTGGCCCCAAATGCCAGACTGCACTGATATTTATTGGATACAAGACAAAGGGGCAGGATAAGGAGAGTGAGCCATCTCCAATGATAGGCAAGACCATGTGGGTCACGTGTCCACTGTGGATGGGGGGCCCTTCCCTGCCTGGCAGCCGAGGCAGTGAAAGAGACAGAGAGAAACAACTTACACCATTATTAGAGACTTTTAGTACTTTCACTAATTTGCTACTGCTATCTAGAAGGCAGAGCCAGGTGTACAGGATGGAACATGAAGGCAGACTAGGAGCATGACCACTGAAGCACAGCATCACAGGGAGACAGTTAGGCCTCTGGATAACAGTGGGCGAGCCTGACTAATGTCAGGCCCTCCACAAGAGGTGGAGGAGTAGAGTCTTTTCTAAACTCCCCCGGGGAAAGGGAGACTCCCTTTCCCGGTCTGCTAAGTAGTGGGTGTTTTTCCTTGATACTTACGCTCCCGCTAGACCACAGTCCGCCTGGCAATGGGCATCTTCCCAGACGCTGGCATTACCGCTAGACCAAGGATCTCTCTGGTGGCCCTGTCTGGGCATAACAGAAGGCTCACACTCTTGTCTTCTGATCACTCCTCACTATGTCCCCTCAGCTCCTATCTCTGTATGGCCTGGTTTTTCCTAGGTTATGATTATAGAGCGAGGATTATTATTATATTGGAATAAAGAATAAGTACTACTAACTAATGATTAATTATATTCATATATAATCATATCTGAGATCTATATCTGGTATAACTATTCTTGTTTTATATTTTATTATACTGGAACAGCTCGTGTCCTCGGTCTCTTGCCTCGGCACCTGGGTGGCTTGCCACCCACACGCAGGTTGTCTCAGCCAGGGCCCCTGTGCCTGCCCTGTGGTTTTGTGGTGGTCCTGGGGCACGGGAATGGGAATAGCCCCCCACTTCATCCCAGCATACATATGAGGAGTTCTATAATCAGGGAAAAGAAAGGAGTAAAAAAGTTCTGTGCAGGTAAATGCATTACTAGAGCCTTTCAGAGTCAGTATTCATTCATCATTATTACAGTTTTTATCGAACTCCTAAGCATGATATAAACTGTAAGGTTTCTGTGTGTTAAGAAATAACCAGGTTATTTTAGTTAGTTTGACCAGCTTGGTTGGGATGTGGAGTGGAGTCAGTTAGGAGTAAGGTCCGTTGGAGAGATGGAAGAAAAAGAGGTTGATTCCTGAACACCATTTCTGACTTTTAATTCCCAGCTTGTGGAGCCTCATCCTGCTCCCCCAGCTCCCCAGTGACCCAGAGCTGTACAAAGTCCCAAGGCTGTCCCAATTACTATGGACCAAGTAATGAAATAGGTACTAGAAACACAGTGGTAAGAAAAATGAATACCATCTCTGTACTCAGCAAGCTAAGAATATAGTACAATAGTTGTTTCCTGGGTTGGGTATTTGTGTCCTTGCTGTTCTTTAGAAATCACCTAAAGACACACCAGCATGACATCTTTTCCTTCCCCATCCTGAGTTAACACAAAGGATCAAGTGGTTGAATCCTCAGGAAGATGGAGATCTGCCCAGAGTTATGCTTTACTGATAATTTCAAGGCTACAAGGTATCAACAAGCATTGATAGAACAGGAAGAAGACAGGAACATCCTCTACTATTCCCCAGGTCCTTCCATTCTGCAATGAACATGCTCTGTCTAACCCCAAGTAGTAGATGATCATGGGTGTTTTGTTTGTTTGTTTGTTTGGATTTTTGTTGTTGTTGTTGTTGTTTGTTTTTGTTTTTGTTTTCTTTTGAGACAGAGTCTCACTCTGTCTCCCAGGCTGGAGTGCAGTGGTGTAATTCCAGCTCACTGCAACCTCCCTCTCTCGTGTTCAAGCCAGTCTCCTGCCTCAGCCCCCCAGTAGCTAGGATTACATAGGCATGTGCTCTGCTACCACACCCAGCTAATTTTTGTGTTTTTAGTAGAGACGGGTTTTATCATGTTGCCCAGGCTGGTCTTAAACTCCTGACCTCAGGTGAATTGTCCGCCTTGACTTCCCAAAGTTCTGAAATTATGGGCATGAGCCACTCCACCTGGCCCGTGAGTGTGATTTCTATTCTGTATACTACCGTCAAGAACTGTGCAATGTTTGAGATTTTACCCTACTTTTATACTAACAAGCTTTTACTGTTTCACAGTTGCTGACAGAAGACATGAGATTCCTGGGTCAGAAACAAAAGACATTATTACTCATGGCAAAAGGAGCAGCCAGGCCTTCATTTGTTTGTGTTAATTCCCCGTGTTCCCCCCAACTCTCACAACAAGGACACACAAACAGCCCATTATGGATGCCTGCACCTGCAATTAGTTACATTATACCAGGGAAACACTGAGCTTAGGGCATCTACCACTTTTATAGTTAGTGGAAACAAGTCTATTCTTTATTGTCAAAGGAGATGTTAGGCTCATTTCTCTATGGAACTATAGCCCTGAAAAATGGCTTGGGTAAAGATGATCAGAGCCTTGAATTCTTAGCAGACCCAGCAAGAATATGTAGGGATAATCAGGGCCTGTGGCAAATTCTTTCCCAATATATACTTTATTTTAGAATGCACTAATGTGTTATCATTTGAGAGTCTCAGGAATTTGAGAATTCCCTTTCTCTTTTGTATCTTTAAATCATCTCTCTGTTGGTCCTTTTCAATGAGTAAACTTCTGCAAGTGTCATTCACCTTAAAAAACTTCCCCTCTTCCACTACCACACTTTACTGTACAACTACAACCTCCTCTCCTTAACAGTCAAACTTATTACAAGGCGTGTCTTAATTCCCTGTCTTTCTTCCTTTATCTCCCTCTTCTTTGTCAACCCAGCCCACTAAATCTGGTACCAATTGAACCACTCCACTAACACAGCTATATATACTAAATAAATTATCAGTGTACTAAAATAGAGTATACTATATTATATACTAGTATATATTACAATTATATGTAGTAATATACTATATAGTATATACTTATTATACCATATATAACTGTATATAGTCTGTGTATATATATTTATATAAAACTGTGTTAATGTAGTGACTCAACTGGTACCAGATTTTAGTAAATAAATAAGTAAATATATATATGTGTGTGTGTAGATATATGTTTTTATGCTAAGTACTAAAATATACTAAATTTATATGTATATAGTAAATATATATTTAGTGTGTGTGTATATATATATGTATTTATTATATAGTAGTAGAGAGAGACAGAGAGATCACTGTGGTGTGGCATATAGAAGATACTGGAGGGTCCCATGGTGGACGTGGAGAGAGCTGTAATTAGGTTACTGCAACCATCAATGTAGTTTAAATTAGTGTGGTGACAGTGGAGATTAAAAATGAACAGATTTGACACGTGTTAGAAGGTAACTTTGATACAGTGAAATTTAGTATTAGGTTGGTTGCGTATGAAGGAGGGGAAAGTGTCAAGGATGACTTCTAAGTTTCAGGCTTGTGTATGTAGATAGATGGTAGTTGAAAAATCAGCTCACATTTTCCCCCTGATCTTAGTCCACATATTCAACTGCCTAATAACATCCCCAACTTTTCATCTCTTTTGATAATTCAAAAGAAAATGGATTTGGTGATCAGGCAAGCCAGAGATAAAACCAGAAACTTTAAACTGATAATATTTCATCATCTAGTCAGAGCCACATTTACACAGGTGGAGAGAAAGGACCCAGTATGTATTTAAACTGTCGTTTTATATAGTTCCTGAGCAGGTAAGTGTCCTCCTTTCCTCACTTACTGGAGGATGCTTAACTAGCGTTTTTCTTTTTCTTCTTTTTTTTTTTTTTTTTGGCCGTGAGAGATAATAACAAGTAGATAACAAAATTTGTTTTTTGACTTATGTACTTGCCCATCAAAATATTTATTTCTAAAACTGATCTATTCATCTAATATGCAGTGTTTCTTCTCTTGTGCTATTTTGGTGAATGCCACAACCATCTATCCAATTATTCAAGGCAATTGACCTTGACTCTTTCTTCTCCATCACATTCACTTAATAACCAAGTCATACTGATTTATTCTTCTTAAGTTCTTTTATATCTGCCCACATCTCTCTATTTCTTCTGCTACTAGCTTAGGTCCTCATCATCTTTCATCTGGATTTTGGCAATAGTTATTTGTTGGCTTCTCTGCCTTCAGTCTGCCACCCCTCTTGTCTATTCTTCACTCTGTTAGTGCCCACTGCCTATAAAGAAAAGCCATAACTCCTTAATGTAGTATAAAAGACTTTCCATGATCAGGCCCCTGCCACATCTCTAGCAAAATCTTTTTCCACTTTAACTCTCCCTCTAGAGAGATCAAACTAATTGCATATTCTATGAACGTGCATACTCTCCTCCTATCCTTAGCAAAAGATAAGTCCTTTAAGCTTTGTTCCTTCTCAGTACTGTCATTCTCTTCAAAAGTCCTATTCGCCTCTCTTCTAAACTAAGTGGTTTTTGTTATTGCTTGGTGAATGCCTGTGCTAGAAAATTGGTAACTTTTTTTTTATTTGCAGCAATAGCAGAAATTAGGGAAATAAAATCCACAGAGTTACCAGCATGCATGTATTTCCTATTCAATTAGATCTGACTTTCAAGATACCAGAGATTGTAGCTGCCAAGAAAAGAACAAAAGGAAACACACAGCATAAAGGATGAGATTTAAAAAAAAAAAGTAAGGAGAGATCATTCACCATGAAGAAACCATTCAAGAAGCCAGCTTTACCATCCCTGCCACTGTCAGGTTTATCGTGACTTTGTACAGGCAATTTTATAAACACTAAACATTTGTAGTCAAGATGAACCAAGATGAACCATCAAATTCATTACAATTTTGACAGAATATAATATCTCCAATAAATTCTATAGGGAACAACTGGAAAGTATGACTTTTATGTACTTTATGAAATACAGATTAAGTCATTTTACAGGCTAGAGGACAACAAATCTTTTTAAAAAGTAGATGTTACATTTGAGCTGCACTTGGTGATTTTCTCCCACTGTAAGCTGCTCCAGTTTACCACATGCATCAGTAAAGATAATTTTGTTTACAAGCAACAGAGTCATTGAACTGAAAAATAATTAAAGGGAGTTATTGGATGACCTAACAGAAGTTCAGAGATAGGGAGGACTTCAGGCAGAGTTTAATCAGGGCTCCAACTCCAGTTCTCTGTAAGTTCTTCAGTTTTGTCCTGTATTGATTGACTTTATCTTTGGTGTAGCTTCACTCATGAAAGCAAAGTGGTTATGAAAAATGGCTCACATTCATACATTATAGTTTCCACAGCAAGAGAGCATCTATGTCCCAGGATCCCCAGCCTATATGTTGAGCTTCCTACTGACTGGATCTCATCTGAAGTAATGCATTCCTCATGAGAAAGCCTCATGCATTCCTCATGAAGGGACTACCTGATCAAATTACTGTGGTAAATAGAGATGAGATTATGCCAAATAAAGCCCATCCTGGATTTGGAAGAGGGTCAGTGTTTATCAATCCCACATAAACTACACGATATCTCTAAAGTGAAAGAGGTAAAATTTCCCTAAAGAAAACCTGGGAACCCCCAGGTTTATTTAGTATGAAAGAAGGAAAATGGATGAATCCCAAACAGGCAACCAGTCAATACTCACTACAGACACAATTCATAGTTGTTCATCAGAAGATTTAGAAATTATTTTGTAACCCAGATGTTTCAAGCTACTTGTGAGTAGTCAAAAATAAATATCAAGAGTCTGCTGCGAGGGTGAAAAGAGGGTAAACAGAGGCAAGGAGCCCAATTCTGAGAAATTCCATCAGTGAGTATAGATGCATTAGAAGATTGAATGGTGTGGATGACTCTCAAACTACTCACTCATTCATTCATTCATCCTTATGACAAGTATAGGGTGTAAATCTATGCCTGAAAATATTTAAGTCAATAGGATCTTTAACCCCTTAAGAAATTCATTCTATCAGGCACTGCAGAATTTTAAGGAAGAAATAAGCAATTTTGATATGTAGAGTGATTGCCACGATAGTAGAACACAGGAAAATAAGGCCACATGGAAAACCTAGCAGAGTCTTCACGAAACTCTTCAATATTTCTTCCAAACCTAATACTTCTACAGTGCAATCTCCAACATAAAGCACCCTAGGAGCACTTATTTTCAATCAACAAGTATCTGAGAGTAGTATATTAAAAGGCAAAGGAAGAATAATTTATCTTACTCTGGTTCTCAGTTAAATGGTCACACAATCTAAAAAAAAATGAAACGATTTTGATTGGAAACAATCTCAGGGAGCTCTTAAGTACAAAATACATTTGCTAATAATGTGCATTCTTTTAAGATATTATATTGTGTGACCATCTGAGGAAATAGTTTTGAGGGATACATAAAGCAAAAATATTTAGAGAAAGGACATAAAAGGAAAAATAGCAGACATAGTTTATTCTTTTTGACAGTCTTTTATAGCATAGAATCATGAAATCTTGGGTCCATATCACAGTGGTAATGCTGAGAAAATTCTAATCACTTTATCCTTATTCCCAGCAGTGTCCTGGAACTCCAGTTCTAAGAGTAAGGCTTTCCATAAGCATCTAGCATGAAGATATAACTCAGAGAATTTTTCAAAAATTGTTTCTTCACATGAAGTATACTTGATAATAACATTTTAATGTAATATTGAAATTTCTGATTCTTAACTCTGTTGGGCAGAATCTTGATAGCCAAGAAAATCACTTGTGACAGTTCCAGAATAAGGGTCTAATATCATAGCAATTTAACCCAGTTTCATCCTATATCAGAAGTATTCGATCAGAAAAGAAGTAACATTTCCTTCAGGTTAACAGAAGTAGATCATTTCTCGTAACAGATCGTGTTAAAATTGTCTTGAAATTGCATAGTTTTGCTTACTCTAATACGTATATATATTTAAATATTTTGGTCTGAGTACAGATTTAGGATTTTGGACTGAATTGGTCTAATTTAATTAAACTGAGAAATCTAGCTAAATTATGACATTTGTGATTCATGTGACATTGAGGTTAAACAGACTACTTTCTACACTCTTGCTAGTTGGAATTTATGGTCCATAGTCCAGTACATCAGAATTACCTTGGATCTAGTTAGAAATGCAGAATCTCAGACCTCAGTTGCAGATCTACTAAATCAGCATCTGCATTTTAACAAAATCCCTAGGTAATTAAAACACGTACTGCACCAGGCAATCTTAACTCTGACTACACATTAGAATCACTTAGGGTGCTTTAAAAATGTTTTGATACACAGGCCTTAGCCATGCCCAATTAAATCAGACCCTGTAAGGGTGGAACCCTGGCACTGGTATTTTTTGATGCTCACCAAGTGGTTCTAATGTGCTGCCAAGTTTGAGGACTTTTGATTACACAATGCCCAATCAGTAAATTCGGTGTATTCTGAAAGGGCAAAAAGAAAAAAGAAGTCAAACCAATTACTTAGTATTTGGTCCCACTCTATAAATGATTGATTTTTTTTAACTTTTAATAAGTTTGCTTTGCTATGGTGTGAACACAGCCTATTATGTCTCAACCTGCCCAGAAATGTATTGTATTTTACATCAAGAAGAGAAATGCTTTACCATCCAAATTAAATAAAAGGAGACTTACGTTTGTTTTTCAATTTTAATTCCCTTTGCTGACCTTATTCTCCAGCTTGACAGAGCTAAATGCTAAATTTCAGATAAACCACTGTACTTTTGGATTGTCCACCCTGCTCTCCATGCACTCAATTTTCATTTTTCCCCTAAGCCTAATGGACTTCCTGCCTCTGGATTTCTATATTGTTCACTGCTCCTGCCATGCACTCTCACTTCATGGTCTTATATTGTTAGCTCTACTAGTTAGTGGAATAAAAATATCGTTTAATTTCTACATATAATCTCAAGCATTACCATATGCCAAAATCTTACATATGAATAGGAAAAAAATCACA
The DNA here is from genome assembly GCF_029281585.2 of Gorilla gorilla gorilla. Taxonomy (NCBI): domain Eukaryota; kingdom Metazoa; phylum Chordata; class Mammalia; order Primates; family Hominidae; genus Gorilla; species Gorilla gorilla. The sequence continues at coordinate 179,805,690 of NC_086017.1, forward strand.
GCACAGTACATGTGGCCATCACTATCATCTCATTTTATAGATGGGGAAACTGAGTCTCAGAGAGGCAAGGTAACTGGCTAATAAGTTAGAACACTGTTTTTCCCAAGACTATTTGGCTGAAAATACAGAGGAAGTTTGGGGGGTGTGTGTGTGTGTGTGTGTGTGTGTGTGTGTGTGTGTGTATGCATGCTTATTTCAACTATAGTACAGTACTTTAATTAAAATTCTAGGACAGATTAAGAATATAAACATGTTAGGCTGCGTGCAATGGCTCACGCAGTAATCCCAGCACTTTGGGAGGCCAAGCTGGGTGGATCACCTGAGGCCAGGAGTTTGAGACCAGCCTGGCCAGCATGGTGAAACCCCGTCTCTACTAAAAATACAAAAATTAGCCAGGTGTGGTGGCATGCACCTGTAATCCCACCTACTCAGTAGGCTGAGACAGAAGAATCACTTGAACTCAGTGGGTGGAGGTTGCAATGAGCCAAGATCACACCACTGCACTCCAGCCTGGGTGACACAGCGAGACTCTGTCTCAAAAAAAAAAAAAAAAAAAAGAATATGAACACATTAAAACATATTAAAAAGAACACTCATTCTCAAAATCTATGCCCACTCTTATCTTTGGAATGGACTCAGTGATTTTTCTTATTTTCACTAACTTTGTTTCTTTTATCAGAAAACTATTGAAGTTCGGTGGGCAGGTCAAGGGAGGTGGTCATACTATATTGGTTTCTTTAAAATTTGTTTTCATTGCATAAGTAACAACTGGATAACTTTTTCTTGTAAAAAATTAGAACATCATAGATATGACTAAAATCTTTGTGTCCAACACAGGCCCATGCACACCCTGCACTAAACCCATTTGAACACCTTTTCTCCCCCATCAGAAGTAGCATCCTTTAAGACATTTTCCAATGTATTTAAATATATATGGCACATTGCAATAACTCTTGAGGATGGCAAAAATCATTTGTGATCTAAAGCTTAGTATGCTTGAAAATTAAGAGTTTTACTTATGTCTAAAATTTTAAAACCTGGGAAGGATATCTAATTCGGGGGTTGACAGAATTAAGATTCAAAATTATATCTTAACTCCACAGAATAATACCATAAAGTCAGAAAGATAAAAATTTAGCCATCATAAATATTGAGCCCTACGTAAAAATACAAGTAACACATAGAGAATTCTGGTTTAACATTAGTTCATATGAAAAAGACCTAGAGGTTAGTTATCACAGACTCAAAACATAATAAAAATCCTAGCACTTTGTAAAGTCAGTAATTCTTATCTTTAAAATAAGATTCCTTTGAAAATATCAGGAATTATACCAGAATATCTACTTTTTGAAGGAAAATACTAAATTGTATAACATTTGTAAAATAGAGTGAACTAGTAGTTTTTAAATATGGGACTTATTTGATGACTTAATATCTTCTTTGTATATATTTTGTCTCTTTTATTAAAAAAAAATACAATGCCAATTAAGAGAAAACTCTTTTGCTTCCCTCAGGTCATATCCTCTAGTCTTTATTACAGTACAAAGCACTCATTACAGATCATAGGATTTTAGCCTGAAAAGGTGCTATGATGAGTCATTGCAATAGTAATACTTCTCCATTTTGATGTCTTCTTGAATAAGGATCTTGCCGTGTGGAATTAATGCTGCTCGTTGTAATGCTGATTGTCTAGTAGGCTGACTATATTTTAGTGAGGAATATTCATTCCCAATATTCTTGCTGGAATATCTGAGATTGGGAGCAGGGAAAACTATCCATTAGCAGGCATTCTATCCGTTAGACACATGCGTTCCTATACTAAGTCTCCACCTTTCTGAAAGATGATTATTTCTTTGAAACTTGTCAAAAGCCATAGGTTTTTATTTAAAAATAAATCCCCAAACAAGAACATTTAGAATTTCTCTATCCACCAGCTACCTGAAAATACCTCCCTAGGTTTATGGATATTTTCTTTTTGTGATTTTAGACACACAAGTACTGATTACACAGGGTACAAGGAAGTGTAGCTTCTGAGAGAGAAATTGATTTTTCTTTTCTAACAGAAGATGACCATCATATTCATTTATCACGACCTTGGCTGATCATAAGACATAGGTGATCATGAATCTTGACCACTTTCTATTTTTTTATAAAATTAAAGTAACCACTCATATAAACATGGTATTTCAGAAAATGGCATCTTGAGTGAGAAGGAAGAAGCTGAATCAATGACACAAATGTATATTTTTAAGAACACCAAACCATGGTTTCATTTTAATTTATCTATCTCTGCCCTGATGTTCCTCATAGCACATGAGAAGGAGATTCAAGGTCTTGACTCTATTACTGGCTTTATTCAGCAGTGCCAGACCAATAATAGGTGTTTATCTACCAGCATGTGCTGCTCCTGATAGAGTAGCTTATTGTAATTCTCCCCTCCAGTTTTCCTTCCCCAAGGAAATACCTACATCTCAGATATGTCTAATTAACCAATATTTGAAGAATAGAAAATTATGAGCAATCCCTATGCTCATCATTGATGGGCTTTAAAAAGCTCGATAAAGTTTCTAGGTACATTTTCTTGTTTACACGATGAAGCAAAATGGATCAAACAAGCAAAGATTTGTGGCAACAGAGATGGTGCCTTTGTATAATATAACACATACTGTGTATCAAAGAAATATTGTGCCACTTCTTCGAAGCTGACATTGGAACGACATTGTAATCCTGACCATCTGTCTTCCTCCTCTAGATGTCGATGAATGTGCAGTGGTGAATGGAGGCTGCCAGCAGCGCTGTATTAACACTCTGGGCACCTTCCACTGTGAATGTGATACGGGATAGAGACTGCATGCTGATGAACGCACCTGCATAAGTGAGTAAATATTAGAACCAGCTTGAAGCCGTTTTCAATGAAAATCGACCTGCCCATGTAGAGGCAGGAAGGAAAGGTTGTTCTATTGTGAAAATATCTATAGAAGCTGACAGTTTTGAGTACAATTCTATCCCTTAGGATTTTTTTAAAAAATATATTTTGCTATTAAAAGACTACCAGACAAAAAGTGAGGAAGGAGATATAGAAATTAACATTCAGAAGCAAACCTTGAATCCCCAAATACGTAAATATTTCTGTAGCATATAATTTCTGCCATATACAGTAGAGTACACATTTGTTAGTTGTTGCTTATATACAAGCACAGCACAGAACTACAATAAAGTGAAGATACTGGGCCATTATAATTACTAGCAACAATGTCACTCGTTTTAGACTAGAAAGAACTGGACTCAGAACCCCCTGACTAGAAAGAACTGGACTCAGAACCCCCTGATTAGAATTCAAGCCCCAGCAAAATTATAGCAGATTATATGCCAAATATATTAGGACTGTTCAAGCACAGTTAAAACTACACATGTGATATCTGAAATTCTGTATGTTCATTGTGCATCAAAATTTCTTAATACTATTTGTGGGTAGTAGGATTATTATTTTTTGTGTTTGTATTTTTCTGAATTTTCTAAATTTCTTAAAATGAACATATGGGACTTTCATAAACAGAAAAAAAAACTTTAAAAATGCTATGTTTCCTGTATGACTTGTAAATGCTCCTTGTTTTTTTAACTGAAGTAATTTACATAAATGTTCTTTTTTCATTAAGTGATGATCCTCAGATCACATAAAATTGCATTCTAACTTCATCTCCAGGTCCCTTTTGAAAATATTTATGTTAAAAAAGGAACACATTGTGCAGCACAATTTAATTACTGGCTTTTTGTTTATAGGGTTTGTTAACTAGTTCATCCATTCAAAATTGTCAGTATCTTACAATGTAGGTGATAATTATGAAACTTGGAATCGAAATCAGTCAATTTCAACTAGCTTTATAACATATACCCCTCCTTCTTCTTCTTAGCCTATCTTTTAAGAAATTAAAAAAAAAGGCAATGCAAACAGGTAAAGAAGTCCTATTTGTAGGTCTGATTTTGATATGAGAAAACAGGTTCTGAGAGAAAAAGAAAAAAAATTCTTGAAGTCAAGTGAAGATACAAACTGAAGTCATATCCTAGGCTTCAAGGAGCTCAATATCATAATGATTGTATCGACAGCAAGCACAGGTTGGGGGACATTAATACACGCATGTTTAAATCAAAACAACCCTTTCTTTTTGGGGGATTACTGGTTTTAGCTGGAAGAATCCCTTTCCATCCTCATTTCCGATCTGTAAAGTCTCCAGCTAGTAACATCTTTAAACTGCCACTATAACATCTCTCAATCACAAAATACATAAGAGCAGCAGGATTATTGATACTTGCAGATGGGATATTTATCAGTAAAAGTTTGACCTGGTAAATTTTTGTTTCTGATTTAAAAATTTTTTGCAAAGTAGTAATTTATATGAATCTACAATATCTGGTCTTTGTGATAAGGCAAAATAAACACTCTAGTCACCAACTAAATTGTATTTATAGGTATAATTAATTTGGCAGTTCCTAGTTATTTCTTAGTAAAATCATTAAGCTCTTCCCTTATTCCTTTCCATCACTGTCCTTGAATTTTCAAAATTTTTTAAGGACATCAGGTCAAAAGTGGAGTTTGACAAGGATATTGTAGGTTATCTTTTCTCTTTCTATTCCTTTAAAGCTAATTATTATTGTACATATACATGGGCACTATGATAATAGCTTACTTGCAGCTCCATATGCTGATCTCCTTATGCAGAATCTTAACACAGGGAAAAATTAAATTTATATATGCATACTGATAACACATATAAATCTCCCATTATATATATATATATATATATATATATATATATATATATATATCTCGAGTGAATTAAGCTAATAAGAAATGTAGATTTAAAGATTGTCGTCATTTAAAGTATTTAACCCCTTGATATCATTCTACAGAAGTTACTGAACTTGACCCAGCACTTGACCCTTGCAAAAATTTTGATGCCTTTTCCACTTAATACACTGAAGTTTTGGTTTCAAAGGGTGGTCTTAAGAATTTCAGCTGATACAGCTTACATTTACAGCAGTCTTTTTAAAAGGAGCCCAAGAATAACTTAAGCACTTTGTATTGAAACATAAATAATGTGTAAGATTAAGAACAATAACTATTTGCTTATTTGTTCTGAAAGAAAGGGTTTATTGCAGAGAATTGACTTTCAGGCTGGTCTGTATTCCAGGCTATCTTGTAAAAAGGGTAAGGTTTTTTTTTTTTTACATTAATTTATTTATCTATTTTTGAAATTTCAGCTTTTATTTTAGATTCATGGGGTATGTGCAGGTTTGTTACATGGGAATACTGTGTGATGCTGAGGTTTGGGGTGCAATTGATCCCATCACTCAGGCAGTGATGATAATACTCAACAGGTAGTTTTTCAACTCTTCCCCTCAACAATTAGTTCCCCATGTCTATTGTTCCCATCTTTATGACCAAGTGCATCCAATGTTTAGCTCCCACTTATAAGTGAAAAATATGTGGTATTTAATTCTCTGTTTCTGTATTAATTCACTTAGGATAATGGCCTCCAACTACATCCATGTTACTGCAAAGGATATGGTTTTGTTCTTGTACATGGCTGCATAGTACTCCATGGTGTATATGTACCACATTTTCTTTATGCAGTCCACCACTGATGGGCATCTGGGTTGATTTCATGTCTTTGCTATTGTGAGTAATGCTGCAGTGAACATTCGAGTGAACATATCTTTTTGGTTGGAGAATTTAGTTTCCTTTGGGTGTATACCCAGTAATGGGATTACTAGGTCGAATGATAGTCCTACTTTTAGTTATTTGAGATATCTCCAAACTGCTCTCTACTAATAGTGATTTTTTTAAAAAACAAAACCATTGAATTATCTCACATTTCCGTTGAGATTTTTTACCTGGTAGAAAGCTGAATACGGTGGTTGGTGTTTAATGGGAGATTGTAGTAGGTGGAAGTTTATTATGATTCACGGTAGAGTCACAGAGAAGAAGATAAAGTTATGAAATGTTGTGATTTCACCACATTAGACTACTTGAAATTAAGTGCCTCCATTTCTTCCTTCCTCCTTTCCTTCTTTTCTTTCCTTTTCCCCATTCTGCTTATTAGTCATAGGATAAGACTAGTGTGACTTTTTGAGTTAGAGCCTCTAGTGCTTTTTGTACTTTATCTTCATCAAAACTACAATAAAGTAAACTCCCCACACACAGACACTTACAGAGTTTCAGATGACTTCATTTCAAAAGGGTCTCCTTTCTCAGGGCTGTGCTCTTGTAGTGGTGTGTGTGCAGTGCAGAACAGTCAGCCTCCGTCAGAACAATCAAGCAGCATAGAGTGGTGTAAGGGAAGGAGTCCATGGCAGCTGGCTAAGGTGGCAGGAAGTATGAGTGCACGGGGCATGTGGCTCACCATACAAGTTGCTTGGACTGCTGATACAATGGGATTGCAATAAATCTGGGGATCTTGGTTTAGTGGACCACAGTTTGAATCCATGGATTTGTCAGCAAATTTTTGGAATGTGTCATTGCTTTGGAGGCCAGGGCCTTTGCTCAGATTCTTTAAGATGTCTATGGCACCCCCAAAATACCCCACATATATTTTTGTCATTATGATGTCACTTCTTAAAAAGTATGTAGGAGAAGGATCTCATGACATTGTTATATCATGATATTGTCTCATGATACTGTCATATAGTCTGATGCAAAGTTGTGCAGTGAATGCTTCTCTCAACAGCTTTCTTTATAATGGGATTTGAGGCTAGGAACCTCAGACCCTGCCCTTGAGAAGCACGGCTCCTGACCCACTGTCATTTCTCCTGAAACAACATCAGGAAAACCAGCCTGAAAGCATGCCCCACGTATGAGGAGCATCACAGCAAGTGAAAGTAGCTGCATTTTGTTGATGGAAGTGTGCAGACACAGCATGGGGAAGCAGACAAAAGTGGAATTCTTGCCACATTTGCTTTGCTATTGGTGTTCTCCCTTAACATGCATATTATGGAATAATTTTTATATTTTTAAATTTTCTTTTATGTGGAGACCAACAGTTTAAAAGATGGAAAATAGATTTTAGCAATCGTCAGAAAGACAGAGAAATTTATATGTAGATTAGTGAACACTGAATCTCATCTATGTGGTCTAGGGACTGTGGCACAATAAAATTCAAGTTGGCATGTGAGCTTAAGCAAGTCATTTAATCTCTCTACACCCTGGCTGCCTCCTGTGCAAAACAGAAATTGGACAATTGGGCTTAAAATTACTTCATCACTAAGGTATTATAATTTTACAGTTTCTAAAATTACTAGTTCATTATAAATCATCTGCTAACTTGTGTTTTAAAAAATTCTACTGAATCAGGCGTAACTATTTTATAGAGCTCTAATTTTATTTAAAAAGTCTTGAAATAACTCAGCTCTATAGAGTACAAGCATAAAAGCAGTGTGAGAATTTTGTGATCTAGTTTAATAAAAATGAGTAACTTGCATTTCTTCTTGAAAAAAAAAAACTTCGGTGCTTTTGTGACAATACTGTTTTCCATATCACAGAATAATATCTGGAGGGGACCCAAGGATTATGATAGTCCAATTTCCTATCTTAGAGATAGAAAGTCTGAGAGAGAAAGAGATCAAGTAAGTAAATTACTGTGAGAAACAAAAATTTAGTCTTCAGGAAATCCTGGCTAATCTCACTCTTGATCCTATGACCTCAAATAACTTCTGTTCAATTTTGTTTTGTTTTATTTTGAGAGAGTCTCTGTCTGTCACCCAAGTTGGAGTGCAATGATGTGATCTTTGCTCACTGCAGCCTCCCCTTCCTGGGCTCAAGTGATTCTCCTGCCTCAGCCTCCCAAGCACTTGGGACTACAGGCGCGCACCAGCACGCCTGGCTAATTTTTTGTATTTTTAGTAGAGATGAGGTTTCACCATGTTGGCCAGGCTGGTCTGGAACTCCTGGCCTCATGTGATCTGCCTGTCTCATCTGTTCAATATGTTTTAAAAGACTAAGATAAATCATGAAAGCACTGCTAAAAGAAATTCTTACATTACATTTTAGTAAACACAGCTAAGGGTTAAAACAATGTATTTTTAAGGTAGCTACTGAATAAATAAATCTACTTTTTATTATCTCTTGTCAGTTCAATCTTATCACTTCTCTCCTACATTTCTGTGATATGCTCCAACAAAACCTGGCTACTCTCAGTTCTCTAAGTAAGCCATGCCCTTTTCTGCTTCTGCACTTTGCTTTACTCTTAGCCTAGAAATTAGCTCACCCCCAAGTCTTTGCCTATCAAAACCACACTTACTATGTTCCGTGTCAAATGACCTGTAATGCTTTCTCTGGTTACAACAGCCAAAGGCATTCTCTCTTATCTGAAATATCAAGCAATTTTATTTGTGTTGGTTTAATAATACATCATAATATATAGACTTATAAATGTATAATTGGGTTTCAGACTAAATGAAAGACACTGATGACCTTTTAATTGTCAACTTCAAGTGGAATTTTTTCCATTCTCTTCTTGATAGCTGTTAACCACTAATTTTTCTAAATCTTCCTTTTGAGTTCATGACAGTGCAATTTTCACTTTCAATTGCTGCTTCTCTGTTACTTTCACTCTGGGTACCAGGGTTCTGACTTGGAGTTATCATCTGTGTCTCTCCTCTGTTCTCCTTTATTCACCCTTCCTCTAGTCTATCTTCATTTTGCTCTTCTATTTTTATACATAATACTTGCAAAATAGTTAGAACATTCCCTTGCACATTGTATTACTTAAATATAACCTATTAGAATATAAAAAATATAAGGACTTCACCCAGATGGATTTGCTTGTTAGGGAAAACAAAGTTGTCCCAGTATTTCTAGCTTTTGGAACGTTGCTGATATTCTCTTTCATAAAGTACATTGTCTTTCGATAGCTGTTAAATGGTGGGTTTTTTCCATGGTTGAGAGGCAGGGGCTAGTAGATATAGCTAAATATGAGAAGTAATGGTAATGTGGACTAAACTGCTTTTATTATTAGAGGATGTTTTTTAAGAGCCAGGGGCTACATGCCAAAATAATTTATATTACCCATATTTTCAGTATTTAACTGTGTAGTTTACATTTTAAGTAACTTGTAAGGCTATAATTTGATATACCTCACAAAATCTTTCTTGAATTTTTATTTTTAATAACAACCTTATGAAACATGCTCAGCTCAGATCTCCATTCATAATCATGTTCTTCCCTTGATGTATTTGCTGAAATTGGCCTTCCCAGAGGGAAGAAATAATTAAATGATTCAAAGTTGTAATGCTTGCATAGTTCTCTTACTGCTTTCATGCTTTCAGGACATAGGTTTATTAACATCTGCATTCATAAATAAACAAATGGAATCTGATGTCTGCATAGAGAAACCTTAGATAAAGAACATTTTAATTACTTCAGTCTCTGATACAAGAATTCTTTATTTCCAGTTGCAGGGAATGATCAGGATCTGTTTTTGTTCAATGGTCTCTTTTTAGAAGTCCAATGTGATATTCATTGCACAATGGAACCCAGTGAGCCCTTTTTAGTCTCACTAAATGAAAAAAAAAAAAGAAGAAAGATGACCTACAAAATATAATCTAAAGATTTTAGATATTTTGTTTGTGGTCAAGTGTGTGACATGGTGCAGTCAATGGTGATACTTTAATGATAATTAAGCAGAAGTTGGGTGGCAAGGAGAGGGTAGGTGTACAAGCAAGAGCTTGATTAAAATAAAGATGTCCTTACTAAAACTTTGAGCTTGAATAAATTTTCTTGTATCAGGTTTTTATGAGTTTGACATGTTAAAATAATGCTAATTTTAAAGAAAGATTGAGAAAACTATTCGATGTGGTGGTCTTCACAATGAGTTCTTTTGTTTTTGATCTCGGTGTTCTGATCACTGATGTCTAAGTTTTATTTGATAAGAGGAAGGATTCTTTCCAGGGAATGCAAAGAGATTGCCCTCAAATAGGATATGAAAGAGGTTAAAGACTTTCATTGTAACTACCTTTCAATTAGTTGCATTATTTATGAAGACAAATTAGAAACAGAATTCATTTCAGATGACAGCTGATGTCTTGAACAGGGCCATGTCAGGTTAAAAAAATTGTTTAGTTTGTCAGATTGATGGCATCTCTCCATCATTATCAGATTCATCACCCTCTCAAGATTAAGCACTTTTGTGTGGTAGATGATAAATTTAATTCCCAAAAGTTAAATTTAAGGAACAGTTTTTCTCTGCCCGTCTCATTCTCAATCTGTGGCCTTAGGGAAAAATCATGAACTTAAGTTTTTCATCCAGAATTGACTGTTAACCCAGTTTAGTAACTTTTTACAACTACTTGAGTTTCAGGAACACATTAAGAAATCTTCCCTTTTTTTTTTCTGTAGTTTTTGTACAGTTTGCAGACTCAGGAAGGTAACACTGACAATTTTAGGTAAAGACAGATTGAGGTTTGAATCTGACTGTATCACGTAAGAGTTGTGTGATCTTAGCCCAGTTACGTGATGTCCCTGATTTTCAGAGTCCATATCATCTCTATGTCTATGTGAATACCTATATCTACTAAAATCAGGATAATAATTCACAAAAATCATATTGTACCTTGTGAAAGAGCACATACCTTATAAAGAAGAATGTATGTAACATACTATAATGGTCATCCATGGGAAATCGGGAAGATTGAGAGTGGGCTCTGGGGTTAAAAGTGAACAAATAAGAGAGGCTCTTAAAAGGACCAGGGAGTGATAAGGAATGTCCTTGTGGTGTGATGAACTCCACCTTCCGTATTGGAGATTACAACAAAACAAAATAATGAAACGTTTGCGTAGTGGTCTTCACATTTGGTATTTGCCTTTTTGTACTTCTTTCTCTTTATGTGGCAAGTATCTTTACTTCAGAAAATTATCTTCAGAATAATTTTTAAGATATTTTTCTAGTTCCTTTTATAAAATATATGGCATTAAATCATAAAACCCTAATATTAAGCAATATTTAATTTTGTTTTCTTGTGTTTCCTAAGTAATCTCATAGTGTGTTATAGAATACCCACCATATAGCATAAACTTACATGTGAAGAGATTAAAGTCGTAACTGACACACAGTGAATGCTCAATAAATGGTGGCTTAGATTAATGATTTATGTATCTACTCCTACGTTATTTTCTCACAACCTGAACACCCATTCAATACAGAGATACTGAGAATGGGAGATTCTTCGTTGTGTGCCACTAGAAATCCAAGACTTTAGCTTTAAATTATTCATTCATGAAAATATACCATGGAATTTAGGATCGAGAGAAAAATGATGCTAATCTGAAAACAGTATATCTTGGGAAAAAAGTTCCTCCCCTTTCAGAGTAACAATGTTAGCTTTACCACATAGTTTTTGTTTATTTATTTCTTTTAGTTTTTTTATTTTTTAATTTTCATGGGTACATAGTAGGTGTATATATTTATGGGGTACATGAGATGTTTTGATACAGGCAAGCAATGTGAAATAAGCACATCATGGAAAATGAGGCACCCATCCTCTCAAGCATTTATCCTTTGAGTTACAAACAATCCAATTATGCTCTTTACGTTATTTAAACATGTACAATTAGGTTATTATTGATTAGAGCCACCCTGTTGTGCTATCAAATAGTAGGTCTTATTCATTCTTTCTGTACCACCCATCCCCATCTCCCCCCATCAGCCTTGAACTACCCCTCCCAGCCTCTGGTAACCATCCTGCCACTCTTTATGTCTGTGAGTTCAATTGTTTTGATTTTTAGATCCCACAAATAAGCGAGAACATGCAACATTTGTCTTTTTGTGCCTTGTTTATTTCATGTAACACAGTGGTCTCCAGTTCCATCCATATCGTTGCAAATGACTGGATCTCATTCTTTTTTATGGCTGAAGAGCACTTCATTGTGTATATGGAATCACGTTTTATTTATCTATTCATCTGTTGATGGACACTTAGGTTGCTTCCAAATCGTACATATTGTAAACAGGGCTGCAACAAATATAGGAGTGCCAATAGCTCTTTGATATACTGATTTCCTTTACTTTGGGTCTATACCAGCAAGACGGATTGCTGGATCATATGGAAGTTCAATTTTTAGATGTTTTTTTTTTTTTTTTGAGGAACCTCCAAACTGTTCTCCATAGTTTACACCATCAGTGTACAAGGGTTCCCTTTTCTCCACATCCTCGCCAGCATTTGTTACTGCCTGTCTTTTGAATAAAAGCCATTTTAACTAGGGTTAGATGATATCTTATTGTAATTTTGATTTGCATTCCTCTGATGATCAACTTTACCATGTAGTTTTTATATTACAAGGTGTTAGACTTTGAGCTAACGACATAACTGCTTAATAACTCAGCTTCTCCATATGTAAGGGGACAGTTGAGGAAAAGTAACAATGCAAGTGAAATCTTTAGTTCAGTGCCTGACACAGAGCAAGCAAGTAAAAAATATTAGGTAATATTATTAGTATAGTTCCATACCTTGGAACTTGGCTATAGCCATAGAACTAAGTAAAATTATGAAGGGTCAGAAACCATAAGTATAAATTGGCTTTGGTGATCACATTACTTCTATTAGGCATTTTTGTTAGTAGTTGCTATGGTGTGAATGTTTGTTACCCTAGTATTCATATGTTGAAATCCTAACCCCCAGGTTTATAGTATTTTGAGGTGGGAACTTTTAGGAGTTGATTAAGTCACCAGGGTAGAATCCTCATGAGTGGCTTTAGTGCCTTTATAAAAAAGAGGCCCGAGGGAGCTTGTTTACCCCTACCACCATATGGGGATACAGCAAGAAGGTACAATCTACAAAAAGGATGTACCCTTAGCAGACACTGAATCAGCCAGTACCCTGATCTTGGACTTCTCAGCCTCTAGAACTGTGAGAAAATATTTATAAGCTGCCCAGTCTATAGTATTTTGTTATAGCAGCCAAACAGACAAAGATAGTAGATTTTAAAAGCATACATTCACTGACTGCTTCAACAATCCCCCCTTTTCTTTATATTTTTGATATTTTTTGAGTTTTAGAGCAATATTTACAACTATGTTTTGACTATATAATAACATACTCCCATTCTCATTTATCCCTAGGTTGAAGATTTATATCTCCCTTTTTCCAAAAGCACTGAAGGCAGCAAGCTACAGGAAGCTTATGCATTTTTACAGGATACAAAGTACAGAAAGACATTAAACATAAAATAGTATTGCCTACATCTAAAAGAAGCAGAAGGAATAAGTGCTTGCAAATAGCAGATATGAGCAGAAAACTTAAATCCAAATTTAGTATCCCAATATAGCTTCTAGCTACTGACAAGAAAAGAATAGCATGATTTCAGAGTTTGCATTTTTCTGACACAAGTCACAGAGACATCCTTTTTGGGGGGTGGGGGGAGAATTCAGTGATTTCGTAATCTGTTACTGAATACACATATTTTATTTTGCAGAGAAAATAGAAATTTTTAGCTAAGGTACCTCCCAACTTTTACTCCCACCCAGAACTTTAAAATTAACTCTAAGCTCTGCCTACTTTGCTCTTCACTCTGAGGAAAAAGTGCTCTGCTGTAATTTCAGGCTAATCTTCCCATCTCTGGATAGGATCTCAGCTGCCCTCCTCCTTAGAACATGGCTCCATTACATGCTTCTTTTTCCTCTATCACCATCTTCTTTATCTCTATCTTAAAATAAAACTTCTCTCTAAAACTACTTTTGCCAAGGTTATTGATAAATTATACACTGCTAAATTCAAGGAGTACTTTTCATACCTTATTTTGCTTAATATCTTGAAAGTAATGATCTTGCCTTCTATCGTAGTCTGTTTTCTGCTGCTGTAACAACACACCAGAGATGGTGTAATTTAAAAAGAACAGAAGTTTATTTGGCTGTCAGTTCTGGAGCCTGGAAAGTCCAAGAGCATGGCATCAGCATCTGGCAATGGTCATCCCATGGCAGAAGGCAGAAGTGGGCATGTGAGGCAGAGAGTGAATGGGGGCCAAACTTATCCTTTTATCCAAAGCCCACTCCTGTAATAATGGCATTATCCCATTCATGAAGGCAGAGATCTTATAACCTAATCACCTCTTGAAGGTCCCATCTCCCAATACCATTACATTGGCAATTAAATTTCAACATGAAATTTGGCAGAGACATTCAAACCATAGCACCTTCCTTCTTGACATTCTCTCTTTCTTGAATTATAGAACACAACTTTTTTTTGGTCCTCTCCCATCTCTGTGATGGCGTGTCTTCTTTCATGGAGTCTTTTCCCTCCACTCATCCTCAAAATCTTAATGATTTTCAGTGTTCTAAATTTGGCTCTTTCTTTTCTCCCTCCTGTGTAATCTCTTCCACTTGCAAAGCTTTACCTGTTACAAGTAGCTAGCAGGGAATGATATCCAAATCAAATTACTAAACCAAATCCTTCTTGTCTGTTGACCTACAGACTCAGCTACTGCCTGGGCTTCTTCTTGAGGAGGTCCCCTTAGCAAGGAAAACTTAGTGAGTCTAAAATTCAACACATCTTCATTCCCACATGCTCCCAACTTTTCTCTTCTCTTTTGTTCCTTTTTCTTAGTGAGTGGCAGCACCACAGGCCAGTTATTCTCCAGGCCAGTGTAGTACACCAGGCGTCACTATGGTTTGAATGTCTCTGCCAAAATTCATGTTGAAATTTAATTGCCAATGTAATAGTATTGGGAGATGGGACCTTCAAGAGGTAATTAGGTCATAAGGTCTCTGCCTCCATGAATAGATTAATGTCATGGCATCTCCTTACTCTGACTTTACAAATCTAATTCTCCAGTAATACCAATAGGCTCTTCTTCCGTCACACTCCCCAAGAGCTATCTCCACTATGACTGCTTACATTAAGGCCCTCATAATCTCTTACAGAAATGTTTTTGCAATTGCCTCTTAACCAGGGTTATCGTCCATACTTACTGCCCTTAACTCATTATCTAAACTACTTCCAGAGCCAAAGATGTAATTTAAAAATTATTTTACTATGCTTAAAACCTCTTATTGTTTTTAGAATTGCTTTTAGAATTCACCCCAAACCCTTACTATGGCTTACAAAATGATTCAGAGTCTGACTTCTGGCTACTTCTGTTGCACGTAACAAGTTTCTGCTCCATACTTTATACTACAGGCTCAGACACCCAGAAAATTTGCAGCTCCCTAAGTGTACTCAGAGGATCCACATTCCTTACACTTTTCCTCTTAGTGTTCTATCTGCCAAACACACCCGCTTCTGCATCTGTTCATCCAGTAGTTTTGATAAACATCAACACTCCCTTCTCTTAAGTTCTCCCTTTCTCCACTTCTTTGTCCCTAACTTCTACTTGTGTTTCAAAGCTTACTGTGGACTCACCTCTCCTGAGAAGACTTCCCAGATCTATTAACATACTCAAAACCAAATTTGCCACCTGTTCTAAAAATTTTAAATATTATTTTGATGGCAGAGCACAACAAAAAGACACTCAGGCAGACAAAAAGCAGGGCTTGTTGCCACTTACAGCTCCAAATGAGATAGAGCTGCCATGCAGGGCTATACATTGAGTTATACCTGGGACTAGGGTAACAGCAAGCTGGAACTGGAGGAGGCAGCTTATGTATGGTAACAAAGTAGGGGCAGGCTAAGTATCACCATCTATCTGAGGATTGGGAATAATTCCACAAGCCCAAGGATAGTGATATTATTCATGGGTGTTAGGTATCCAGGAAACTCTGGCAGTTGGGTATGTGTGTGTTGCATCCCAGGAATGTTAGATTCTCACCAAGGTAAGTAGTTGGGGTGGGGTCTAGCAAACTGCCTGTGAAGGGGAATTGAGGTTTTTAGCCATGATTCAAAACTGGATCAGGACAGCACTTGGGAAATATTATAATATATCACCACATGGAGCCAGGATGTATCTCTAACATAGAACTTTTCCCAATGGGTTATAAAGCTTTATCTTTTTGTGTGTCTCTCACACTAGACTTTAATCTCTCCTATATTCTCAATACCTAGAAAGTGACTGAAATAAAGCATTTAACTTTATTAAATGACTATTTTTCAGTATTCAAAATATAAAGGTCTTTGCAATTAGTTATGCTTTGTTTATAAGTAGGAGCTTATTGTCTCTCTTGTGAACTTCTCTTAATTTGATAAGAGGAATTATATAATACATGGCTTTGGCTCCTAGGAACCCTACACTAAGTTGAAGGCTTAACTTCAGGGATTCTACTTAGTCTATATTCCTAATTTAACTATCATCTCGACCCTATTTCACAACATGGTTCTTGTTTTCTTCAATGAATATTTTTGTCCTTTTTCCCCTCCTTTTAAACCTTAGCATTAGTTATTCTATTGTAGATATGTTTTAGACTGCACACTGCCTTAAATCATCTTTGGAAATAAGTGGAATATAAATGTAGTAAAAATAAATTCAAGCTTAGATTTATCACCTGGTTCCTTGCAAAAACCAACAAGTGACATCATTAACAATAGTTTAAACTTCAGGGCTGGGTGCGGTGGCTCACACCTGTAATCTCAGCACCTTGGGAAGCCGAGGCAGGTAGATCATGAGGTCAGGAGTTCAAGACCAGCCTGGCCAACATTGTGAAACCCCGTCTCTACTAAAAATACAAAAATTAGCCGGGCATGGTGGTGCACACCTGTAGTCCCAGCTACTTGGGAGGCTGAGGCAGGAGAATTGCTTGAGCCCAGGAGGCAGAGGCTGCCATGAGCCAAAATCATGCCACTGCACTCCAGACTGGGCAACAGAGCAAGATTCTGTCTAAAAAATACAAAATAAAAAATAAAAACCTTGAGATTTACCAAAGATATAAACCTGCTATTCAGTTGGGTGGTTTGCATATTGGTCTTTTGAAATTCTGAGTCTTTCTGTCATTGCCAGGGCACAAGAGAGATAGAGCATGACAGGAGAACGAACCCTGGACACCACACCACAGGAATAGGAAGAATGCCTAGGGCTTCTCAGAGCCTAGAGCCTGGTGCTGAGAGGCCACTTCATAAAGAGGCTACTTCATAAAGCCTAGAGCCTGGTGCTGAGAGGCCACTGTTATTAATGACAGTCAAGGGAAAAGCTGTGGTTTGAGTCCTGGATATCATTTCCTATCAGAGAATAAGAGCAAGGGGAGGGACACACTACATACATAAAAGGACTGAGGCCACCATTCAGAAGTTCAGGCTGAACACCAAATCATAAACCAGTATACATAAATTCAGAAAATTAGTTTGAAAGGTGATATGGTTAGGTGTTGTGTCCTCACCCAAATCTCACCTTGAATTATAATCTCCATAATCTCCACCTGTCAAAGGAGAGACCAAGTGGAGGTAATCGAATCATGGTGGTGGCTTCCCACATGGTGTTCTCATGATAGTGAGTGAGTTCTCACAAGATCTGATGGTTTTGCCAAGTGTTCAATAGTTACTTCTGCATCCATTCTCTTTCCTGCTGCCTTGTGAAGAAGGTGCCTTGCTTCTCCTTCACCTTCTACCATGATTGTAAATTTCTTGAGGCTTCCCCAGCCATGCTAAACTGTGAGTCCATTAAACCTCTTTCCTTTATAAATTGCCCAGTCTCGGGTAGTTCTTTCTAGCAGTGTGAAATCAAACTAATACAAAAGGCATGGAAGAAGTGGTGTCAACAAGTATAAAACCAAGGTAGGATTAAAAGTTGAGCCAAAGACAAGCAGGAAGCGGATTTTCATCTCTGACGTTGAAAGCTTTTCAGGGAACATCTCTTCAGTAGTCGTAAATAAAAAAATATAACCATTGACCTGACTGTCAGGACTGTATATCTCCTTCCCCTGCAGGCTTGCTAGTGTGAGTGGGCAAAGACTGCTAGGATATGGAACATTCCCTGGGGAGGGCAGATCTCCTCAAGACTCAGTCTTTGGGTTGGCATCTTAATAAGGAGCTGAACAAGCATGGTCTAAGTACTCCGCCTTGAGACTTAACTTTAATTAACCCAGAGATTCACATTCTAGCATTGAGATAATAGTAGTTTGCAGATAATTTTGGCTATGTCCATTAGCAATAATAAATTACCCTGACTTTAAAAAAATATTATCTCAAATCCTCACAACAAATAAAGGGAGAAATACTATCATCCTCATTTTAAAGATATTGAAATGGGGTTACACACAGGTTAATATTATAGCTGTGGAATCACAGACTTGGGTTTATAGCCCCACAGATTACTGCTCTTAAGCCAATAAACATCATAGGGAAGTGTATTCAAGTGTGTTTTAACTTTTTGAAGGGAAAAAAGAAGATGGATAGATGGTTGGGTACATCTGCCATGCAATCTTTGCTAAAATTCTTTCTTCCAGGCTATATGATATGGTAATTTAAGTCTTATTTTATCCTAAGTTTGGGAGTTTACGAAGATTCTCTCTGTTTCCTCTTGGAAAATAAAAAGTTGGCTCATTCCGTAGACTCCCCCACTGGTTTTGTCTGGACTGCAGTGGGTTGGCCTTCTGTCTGGGCAGGAATACAAGTCTGAATCTTAAGCTTTTACAATGGAATGTCAACCTTGTCTCCCCAGTGTCTGGTGTGTAAATCTTATGGCTCTCACTTCAATCAACAATATAGAAATTCTGCACTACAGGTCTGTGTTAGAGGATTTGACTGAACTGAATGGGAGCCAGCATTCATCCAAATCTCCCTTAAGACATCTGATATACAGAGTGCATAGCGGAAAGATCATAAGCCTTGGCACCAAGAAGCTCTAAGTTAGAATCCCAGCTTTGCACCTGCTAGCTGTGTGAACATGGGGATGTTGTTAAATGATAACAATGGCTAATATTTATGGAGTACTTGTTATCTATAGGAGTACAGTGTTAAGCGCATCACATCTACTGTTTCATTTAAACTTTATGAAACCCTATGAGGTGGGAGATATTGTTGTCACCATTTTACCATTGTGAAAAAAGTGATGCTTAGAAAGTTTAAATAACTTGGCAAAGGTCACTCACCTTCTAAGTGGTAGATCCTGAATATGTCTTGAGCACAGATGACCAATTGAATCCAGTTGTGCTAAAACAAACAAAAGCCATAACTATGCAAAAGTAGGTTGCTTGGATTTTATTGTTAAAGCTTTTTAAGGAAGGGAAAGACACCAATTGAAATATAAAGTGTTGTGTTAAAAGTGTTGCGGTGTGTTGCAGTGTTGTGTGAAAATGAGTTTGTTATGTATAGAATCAGGGAGCCTGAGAAAGAGATTATTGCATTAAGATGGAACTAGTGAAAAATTCTGGCACTTTGGGTAATGATAATAATCAAGGAGTGAATGCCAAGAAACTGCAGTGCTTTTCCTATGCATACTTAGCCATAAACATTTTATTTTACCAAAAAAAGGTTTTATATAGACCATATAAAATTTTATAGTTAGATTTTTTCACAAAAATTTAAAATTAGCTTTATCAAAGTCAACACAATAATTTGAATATGCATTCAAAGGGCAAGTTCTAAAACTTTGCTACATTGTTTAATAATAACCCAATGATTAATAATAAAAAAACAGGTTCCATGACTTATTTGTATTTGACATTGTTTAAAATTGGATTTGAAGGTTTTTATATTGTATGGTTTTGAATTTGCTAAAACCTTCATCATATTGGTTCTCACCAAATAAGATTCATGGATTGTAAACCAATAGCATGAAAGGTGCCTTGGCCTGTTCTGCTTGGTCATAATCCCAGTGCCCACATTCATTTATTTTAGAAGTGAATATAGTATGTTACTCAAACTTTTAATCATTGCGATGGAATGGTTTGACCGATTTCCTGCTTCTAACATTTTCATATTGTATGTCAGGAAAATGTTCAAGATTTCAATGTATCTCCTGGATTCAGGGGACAAATGTAAATTTATTTTTATACTGAGCCAATTAATTAGGCCTCTTTTGTCTGTGGAGCATGACCTGACTTCTACAACTCACATTTTAAAAAATTATTTAAGTTTGAAAACAGTCTAATTTCAATCTGGTCTTATTTCCAAAAAAAATGATTTAATAATATTTCTTATTTCTCATTATAACTTTTATGAGACCCCGTGGTGTAAGAACTACACTATTTCATCTCTTAGTATTTCCATGAGACTAGTGAAGTTTTTGCTAAGTGCCATATCATATACGTATCAGAACAGTGGATTAAAACTAGGAAGAAAAACAGTGGATTAAAACTAGGAAGAAAAAAAAAATTAGGCCTCTGCAGCCTTACTCCACAGTGTTGAAACAGCCCTGACTTTGTTACACAGTTGATTAAGCCCATGGTATAAGGAATTTAAACTTGTATGGAATCATTGAACTACAAAATTTAAGATGTGGAAGAATAGGCTTCCTTCATTCCAGTGACTGACATATTTGCTAACCCTTCTCCTTGTAGCAAGCATAAATTAATAAGTGCAGAATCTCAGATTCAGTAGGATACATCTTGCATTGGAAGCAAAAATTATGAGATCAAGAATAATTGATATTCTATGTGACCCATTAAAACAGGTCTTATTTAAGGCAATACTGTTTAAAATTGTATCTCTTTTAAGTAGGCTAACCTGAATGTAGGCACCCTTTTTTGCACTTTACAGCAAAACTAAGCAATTCTCGCAACCATCCCGATCAGAGGACCTTGAACTGAGAGCACATGTTTAATGATGCCCAGACTAGCTATTGATTAAACACTGACAATGTTCAGAGGAATTGAGAATCAAAAAGCCTCCCCCATGGCCAGCTCTGCCATGCTCACTTCTTAATAGATGGCAAAGGAGGATTCTAAATGAGATCCGCTGCCCTGCGCATCCTCAGAACTCCACAGGCAATGGGATTAATTTCTGCTTTGCAGTTTTTTGGAACTACTATGTCTAAAATGTCCATCCTTCTCCAGAATTTACTACAGATGTCCCTCCTTTTTTATTTTTTGTTCCTCTTCTTTGAAGAAAAAAAGTTTTCATATGAATTTAAGGCATAGAACAATATCCTTTCAAATGTGGAATGAATTAAAGCTCACTGTTAATTACTCTATAAACAAATAAAAGAACAAATCCTGGAGAATAATTCAGGCTGAAATATCATTCTCTGAATCAAATAAACAACAATATAAAAAAGGCTAAAAGAAAATAAAAAGAAGAAAGGTTTCAGACAGGACTAATATTCTCATTGGCATTGCTCCATTGAGTTGGTTACTGCCCAGAGGCACAGATATTTTTAGGATATTCTTTTGTCTGGTAGGAGATTATGACCCAGAACTGTGAAGTAAGGCTGTTTCTACACTTAAAAAAATGTAATTTCCAGTGGTGGAACCACCCAGCTGTTTTACCTTCAACAAACATTGATGAAACACCTAGAGGGTGTCAGGCACGTTGCTTGGTACTTTCCCTTTTAAAGTTATTTAATCCCTCCAACAATCCATGAAATACTCATTATAATCCTTTTAAAGATGTGAAAACTGAAGCTCAGAGGAATTAAATAAATCCTCTATTATCAAACAATCAGTAAATAGGTGAGAGCAAAGTCACATTGTTAGAAACTGTCAGAACAAGGATTAAAATCCAGATATCTTGATTAATATTATATTGGGATAATTACTGTGTAATACCTTCCTTGGCTTAATAATACACATTTAATGAAAATAATACACGGATTTTTAAAAATCATTGTTTGCTCTTTTACTATTTTATTTCTGATTTTCTAAGGATTACATCCTTAGGGTGAATTTTTTTTTAATTACAAAAAAGGGTAAATAAGGATAGAATAAAGCAATCATAATCCCACCACTCAGGGGCAACCATTGTTAATATTGCACTTATTTTGTTCCAGTGTTTTGTCTATATATTTGTTTCTTCATAATTGAAACTATGTTACCTTTTTATATATTCATATATACACAGAACACATATTTTACATTCACACGTGCTTCTCAACATACATTAAAACTATTTATTAAACTCACTATAATGGTGGTAAAAACCTTTTGGTATGTATTTATTTATATACTCATGTATATCATGGTATCTTTTTTATTCTCTTCTAATCAATATAGATATTAATATTAATTTGCATATGTCATTTAGATATTTTGTTTCCTTGGGATGATTTTAACCAAAGGGATTAAAGTTTAAAAGAGTTAAAAGAATGGATCTTAAAAAATGTTGATACCTATTGTCAAAATGTTTTTCCAAATTTTAAGACAATTTATTGATCCATCGTCACTATATAATACTTCCTGTCTTATCCTTACTGGCATCAAGTTTTTCTTTGTCCCTTTCAGTCTTTACTAATTTGATAAGTAAAATTATGTATATTCTTTTACTTGTTTCAGTAAGTTCCGATTCTAAAAATGTATTCATCATTTGTATATCCTTTTATGAGTTTGCTGCTAAGGTACTTTGCCTAATTTTTTCTTAATTGTGAATTTCATATTTTAGAAAGTTTACATGTAAATTATATATTATATAATATGTGTAACTTTATAAAGCAAGCATAACAATTCTTTGTCATCTTTGCTGCAAACATGTTGTCATGGTTTGCTATTTTTTAATTGAGCTCATATTATATTTAAGCCATTTTTTTTAGCATAAAAGCAATATAGTCACCAAGATCGTGGAATAGAAGAAAACATGCTCATATTCCATGACAAAAGTAAGAATTCTGTACCTATCTACAGTCAAAAGTTTCTCTGCAGGAGTTTTAGGATTCAGATAGGAGTTTCTAAAACCCTGGTAAAGCCCAAGACCAAGGAGGGTCATTTTGAGAGGGCAGACCAGCACCTAGCTGGCTGATCTGCCGGCTTGCTCCCAAGTTCAAGCCCAGAAATGGCCTAGTCCCCCAAGGGGGTTTGCTACAGCCACTTTTGGCCTTGAGTCTGCCACCAAAACCATCTGCCAAGAGGTCTAGAAAGAATCGTACATACTAGTGCCTTGGTGGGAAGGCTTGCTGATACTGGTTTTGGCAGTGAACCTGAAAGTTGCCCTGTGGCTCTGTTCCAACACTCCTTGTCTGAGGTCTCAGCTCAGAGGTCCTTGCACAAGGACCTAGAAGGGGATGCCCATATCTCACAGCCTGGAATTCTGCTGAATCTCTCTGATGGGATCTCCAACCTTTATTGCATAGCAGATCCCAAGGGAACCCAGTTGCAGCACTAGCCCCTCCCAGTGCAGTTAGGGAACTCTCCCATCTGTGCTGAGGCCTGTTAGGAGATACCTGTCTGGGCCAACAAGACAGGCTCTCCAGTGAATGTCCCACAGCAGGTCTCAAGGGGGCCCAGTCTTAGCTCTAGTGCTTCTTGCTGCAGTGGGGGAAAAAATCCCATCTGTACAGCAACCTGCTAAGTGGCACACACCCCTCTGAGTCAATGATACCGGGCTCACTAGACACCCCCACAGCAGACTCCAAGGAGGCCACTCTCAGCTCCAGATTCTCTTGTTTCAGTTCAGGAATTATCTCATCTGCACTGAAACCTGCTGGGAGATGTGTGTCTGTCTAAGCCAATGAGATAGGATCTCCAGATTGTGTCCCACATCAGATCCTGAAGCAGCCCAATCTCAGCTGTGGACCCTCCTGCTGAAGATGGGGGACTGTCATCTCTGTACAGAAACAGGCGGGGAGGCATACACATCTGGGCCATGGAGGCAGTCTCCTGGACTCAGATCCCAGCCATGTCTACACAGCTCCAGCACTCTCCTTGGGTCTTCCCCAGCTCCACTTAGCCAGAAAGCTCCATCAAAATTGGAGCCCTCATGAGACTTGTGGCAAACTTGGGCATAGAACTTCCTCTAGCGTTGGGACAGGTGCAATGATCACAGCCTCTGGGAACATAACAGTCAGGCCGCTTAGAATTTCTAGAAGGCCTTCTGAAGAAAAAAAGACACAAACAAATTCAGATTGCAAAGACTGAAATAAATACCTTATCTTTCAATGTGGAGATATTGCCACAAATTAAGAACATTTAATATGACCTTATCAACTGAACAAAATAAGGCATCAGAGGCCAACCATAAAGTAATGAAGATATGTTAACTCTCAGACAAAGAATTCCAAATAGCTGTTTCACGGAAACTCAGCGAACTAAAAAAGAACAAACAAACAAACAAAAAACCATTTTTGAAAAAAATAACAGAGATATTGAAATAAGTTTAAAAGTTAAACAAATCTTGGAGGTTCAAAATACAATGAATGAAATAAAGAATACAGTGGAGGGCACCAACAGCAGAACTGATCAAACAGGAGAAAGAATCGGTGAGCTCAAAACAGGCTATTTAAGAATACACTATAAAAGGAGAAAAGAGAATGAAAAGGAATGAAAAAAGCTTACAAGATCTATGGGACAAAATCAGAAGATAAAATATTTGGGTTATTGGAGTTAAAGAGGGAACTGAGAAAGATAAAAGGGTAGAAAGTTTATTTGAAGAAATAATAACAGAAAAATTTCCAAACCTGGAGAAAGATATAAATATCCAGGTACAGGAAAGTCAAAAGTCACCAGTCAGATTCAACCTAAATAAACATATGCCAAGAGATATCCTAATCAGACTCTAAAAAATCAAAGACAAAGAGAAGATCCTGGAAGCATCAAGAGAAAAGAAGCAAATAACATAGAAGGGTGATCCAGCATGCCTGGCAGCAGACTTTAAAGCAGAAATCTTACACGCCAGGAAGGAGTTAGATAAAATATACAGAGTGCTGAAGGAAAAAAAAATAAATAAATAAACTTTGAATACTGTATTGAGCAAAGCTATATTTTATAAACATAGAAGATATAAATGCTTTCCCAGATGAACAAAAACTAAGGGAATTTATCACTACCAGAACATTCTTACAAGAAGTGCTAAAGGGAGTTCTTTAAACTGAAAGAAAAGGATGCTAACATGATTGTTACACTAATATTGTAATTATGGTATGTAAACCACTTACATCCTTCATAAGAAGACTAAAAGACAAAACTCTTAAGATAATAGTAACTACAACAATTTTTAAAGAAATGGGCAATACAAAAATGTAAATAGTGACACCAAAAATTTAAAATATGAGAAGACAAAGAAGTTAAACTGTACAGGGTTTGTTTGTATCTTTTTTGCAATCAATAAGTTAAGTTGGTATCAGTTTTAAATAACTTCTTATAACTACAGAATGTTTTCTCTAATTCTCATAACAGTATTTTTTTTCTAATTCTCATAATAATTACAAAGCAAAAACCTGTAATACATACACTAAAAAAAAAAATTAAAACATGTTACCGGAGAAAATCACTTAGCCACAATGGAAAATAGTAAGAAAGAAAGGAGTTAAAAAAAACAACTATAAAATAAGAAACAAAATGGTAGTAGTAAACCTTTACCAACCCCTAATAACACTGAATGTAGAAGAACTGAATGCTCTAATTTAAAAAATAGAGTGACTGAATTCATTAAAAAACAATACTCAACTATACACTGTCTACAAGAAACTCACTTGACCTCTAAAGACACACATAGACTGAAAGTGAAGGGATGGGAAAAAGTATTCCATGTAAATTAAAACCAAAAAAGAGCAAGACTAGCTATACTTATATCAGATAAAATAGATTTTAACTCAAAAACTAAAAAGAGGCAAAGAATGTCATTATAGAATGATAAAGGAGTCAATTCAGCAGGAGTACATCACAATATATATACACCCAACACTGGAGCACCCAAATATATACAGCAATAATAGATCTAATGGGGAGAGAAAGACTGCAATACAATAATAGTAGGGGACTTCAACACTTGACTTTCATCAATGTACAGATCACCCAGGCAGAATATCATCAAGAAACATTGAAGTTAAATTATACTCTAAACCAAATGAACCCAAAAGACATTTACAAAACATTTTATCCAACTATTGCAGAATACATTCTTCTTATTAGCACCTGAATCATTCTCCAAGATACAATATATGTTAGGCCACAAAACAAGTCTCCACACAAAATCATATCAAGCATTTTTATAGACACATCCAAAACTAGAAATCAATAACAAGAGGAAATTTGGAAATTGTAAAAGTATATAAAAATTAACATCCTCCTGAATGATCAATGGTTCAATGGAGAAAATAAAAAGAAAATTTAAAAATTTCTTGAAACAAATGAAAATGGAAACACAATATATCAGAGCCCATGGGATCCAGCAAAAGCAGTACTATGAGAAAAGTTTATAGCAATAAATGCCTATACTGAAAAATATAAAGATTTCACATAAACAACCTACCTACACCTCAGAAGCCTAGAAAAGTAATAATAAACCAAACCCAAAATTAGTAGAAGAAAAGAAATAATAAAGATAAAAGCAGATATAAAAAATTGAGAATAGAAAACAATATAAAATCTCTATGAAACTAAGTTCATTTTTGTGAAAAGATCAAACAAAACTGACACAATTTTAGCTATCCTAATTTTAAAAAGAGAAGATATCAATAATTAAATCAGAAACAAAAAAGGAGCTATATCAACTGATACCACAGAAATACAAAGAATTATTAAAAACTGTTATGAACAAATACATGCCAACAAATTAGAAAACTTAAATGAAAAGGATACATTTCTGGACACTTATAATCTACTAAGATTGAACCATGAAGAAATAGAAAACCTGAACAGACCAACAGTGGCTAACAATATCAAAACAGTAATAAAAAGTCTCCCCTCAACGAAAAGCCCAGGACCAAATGGATTCACTGCTAAAGTCTAAAATCATTTAAATAAAACTAACACCAATTTGATAAAGGCCATATATGATTAATTCACCACTCAAACTATTTTACAAAATTGAAGAGGAGGGAAGACTTCCAAACTTACTCTATAAGACCAGCATTCCCCTGATAACTAAAAACAGACAAGGTCGCAACAACAACAACAAAATTAATGGGCAATATCCTTGATAAACATAGATTCCCAACAAAATACCAGCAAACCAAACTCAACAACACACTAAAAAGATCGTTACCGTGATCAAGTGAGATTCATCCCAGGGATGCATGGATGGTTCAACATACAGAAATCAATAAATGCAATACATCACATCAACAAAATCAAAGATAAAACCATATTATCATTTCACTAGATGCTGCAAAAGCATTTGATAAAATTCAACATCCTTTCTGATAAAAGTTAACAAATTGGGTACAAAAAGCAAAAAGAAAATATTGCAGCACAGTAAAGGCCATATATGACAAAGCCACTGCCAATGTTATACTGAATGGGAAAAATTGAAAACCTTTCACTAAGTTCTGCAACAAATAAGAACACCCACTTTCACCACTTTTATTTAACATAGTACTGGAACTCCTAGCCAGAGAAATTATGCAATAGAATGAAATAAAAGGCATCCAAATAAGCAAAGAGGAAGTCAAATTATTCTAGTTTGCAGATGACATGATTTTTTATGTAGAAAAATCTAAATACTCCAGCAAAAAAGCTGTTAGGACTGATAAATGAATTCAGGAAACTAACAGGATATAAAATCAATGTACAAAATAACTAGTAGTATTCTACACACTAAGAGCAATCAGTATGTGAAATAAATCAAGAAAGTAATCCCATTTACAATAGCTACAAAAACTAAAATCTCTAAGAATTAATTTAACCAAAGAAATAAAGGATCTCTACAAGGAAAACTATAAAACACTGATGAAATAAATTGAAGAAGACACAAAAAATTTGGAAAGACATCCCATGTTCATGGCTTGAAACAATTAGTATTGTTAAAATCTCTGTACTACCCAAAGTGATCTAGAGATTTAATTCAGTCTCTATCAAAATTCCCCTGACATTCTTCACAGAAATAAGAAAAATAATCATAAAATTCACAAGTAACCAGAAAAGACCCTGAATAGCTAAAGCAATTCTGAGAAAAACAGAGCAAAACCAAAAGCTGGAGGCAGCACATTACCTGATTTCAAAGTATACTACAAAGCTATAATACCAAAACAGCATGGTACTATCATAAAAACAGACATACAGAACAATGGAACAGAATAGAGAACTCAGAAATAAATCCACACTTAGAGTCAACTGATTTACAAGAAAGGTGCATTTGGGAAAGGAGAGCCTGTTTAATAAACGGTGCTGGGAATCTGGATATCCATATGCAGAAAAATGAAACTAGATCCTCATCTTTTGCCATTTACAAAAATCAACCCCAAATGGATTAAGGACTTAAATCTAAGACCTGAAACTTGATACTACTAGAAGAAAACATTGGGGTAATGCTACAGGTCATTGGCCAGGGCAAAGATTTTCGGGGACAGACCTCAGAAATACAGACAACACAAACCAAAATTCACAAATGGGATTACATCAAACTAAAAACCATCTGCAGAGCAAAGGAAGCAGTGAACATAGGAAAGCAACAACCTACTGAATGGGGAAAAATTGCAAACTATCTACCCAAAAGTAGATTAATAATCAGAATATATAATGTATTAAAACAACTTAATAGCAAACACCAAATAATACAATTAAAATATGGTCAAAAGACTTGAATAGACATTTCTCAAAAGACATAAAAATGGCCAACAAATTTATGAGGAAATGCTAAACATTAAGAAAAGGAGATATCATCTCACCCCAGTTAGAAAAGCTATTATCAAAAAGACAACAACAACAAAAATATCAGATGCTGGCAAGGATATGGAGAAGGGGAACATTTATACAGTGTTGTTGGCAATATAAAGAAGTATAGCCATCATGGAAAACACTAGGGAGGTTCCTCAAGAAATGAGAAATAGAACTACTGTATGATCCACTAATTCCACTGCTGGGTACATCCAAAAAAAGGAAATTGGTATATTGAAGAGATATTTGTATTCTCATGTTTACTGCAGCACTATTCACAATAGTCAAGATATAGAATCAGCCTCAGTGCCACTCGATGAATAAATAGATAAAAAATGTGGTATGCATAGACAATGGAATATCATTCAGCCACAAAAAAGAATAGAATCCTGTCATTTGCAGCAACATGGAAGGAACTTATTTCATTCTGTTAAGTGAAATAAGCCAGGCATAGGGAGACATATATTGCATTCTCTCACTCATTTCTGGAAGCTAAAGAAAAGTGGATCTCATGAAAGTAGAGACTAAAATGGTGGTTACCAGAAGCTGGGAGGGGAAAGGTGTTGGACAGATGAAGAGAAGTTGGTTAAAATTGGATACAAATATACAGTCAGATAGAAGGAATAAATTCTCGTATTTAATAGTACAATTGGGAAATTATAGTTAATGATAATTTATTGTGTATTAAAATAGAAGGGAATAACTGTAATGTTCCTAACACAAAGAAAAGATAAATGTTTGAGGTGAATGATATCTCAATTACCCTGGTTTGATCATTATACATTGTATACATGTATCAAAATATTGCATGTGTCCCTAAAATATGTACTACTATTATATATCAGTAAAAAATTGAAACACAATATGTATGTATCTGTGTTTATATGTGTACATGTGTTTGTGTATGTTTATATATATGTATGACAGTTTAGAATATATAAATTAAAAAAATTTAAACGGGAAAAATCATCAACACCACCACTCAGAGTTAACCATTATTTTTTCATTATACTAGGTGGCAATTAAGGTACTTGGGCCTGGATAGATCTACGGGCCAGAACTACAAACAAATCTAATAAAGATACCATGTACTTCCAGCACTTTTGCTGTCAATCAAAAGAAAAAATTGAGACAAAACAAGAATCAACGGTTCATTTGGGTAAAGAACAATTCATGAATTGAGAAGCACCAAATTGAAAGGAGATTGTGGTCTCCACTCTAGTGGCTTAAGCAGCAAGCTTTTATAGGCTGACCACAGAAGCAAAGTAAAGAAGTTGGTTGGTTTATTAGCTACAGCTAGGTGTTTACTTGATTTGGCTATGGTTCAATGGGAGGTCGCAGTTAACAAATCAGCTAGTTGATTGTTGCGGTAAGCTGAGACTTGGTTCAGCTTTTTCTTTGATCACTTACAAGAAATGTCTCCAAGTTTACTTATGATTTGCTTACATAAGAACTCTGGGTACAGAGACAACCTCAAGCTAATGGTCTCTTTCTTATTTGCTTTACTACTATCTGTCTATCATCACCGTATCACTATAGGATTGTAAGAGCTTTCGAACTAGGGTTGCATTTCCTCCCTTAGAAGATGACATTGTACCTCAGTCTTCTAGATTGTAATGAAATGTAAATCAGGTGACTCCAAGGAAAAGAGATGCATCAAAATATTCCACTTCTCTCTATTCTCTAATCCTAACAATGCCATATTTCACAGTCCCTGACATAAACGTTACCTGACAGTGGGATTTTTCTCAGGGTCCCAGAGCTGGTATAGAAGTTCTTTGGCACCTGGGCTGGTAAACACAGAAGTTTTCTAGCAAGGACGTCCAAAGAACTGTTCAAATAAAGATAAAATTCTGACTTTTTATCTGGTTTTATTCAGGGCAAACAAATTAAGGACCCATGGTGACATCAACTTAATGTATTTTTAAACTTTGGGACATTTGTAAATAATAATTTCCCTGATATTATGTAGAAATGCATACATTTTTTAAAGAGTCCTAAAAGTATCAATCTCAAAGAGAAAATTCTGAAAATAATACTTAGACCAGAATGATTATCAATTTTCAAAAAGGACCACTCAGATTATACAGAATTCCGTATGTTTACTGTACATCTAACAATTTCTTTTTACATGTACAAGCTTCTTAAATTTCTTAAGCAGTTTCTCAAGCAATGCACGTAAGCCTTGAGGTGACAGTGTCCTCAGTCGGTTAATCTCATTTGCTTCCCACAAGGAAGAAAAATGTCAGAGTTGAAGCGTTTTGGATGTGAGTTAACATATCCTTTTTCTTTTCCAACAGAAATGAAATCAGACTTCACAGGATTTTTAGAAACTCTTTTTAAAATTTAATACATTAGTCCCTCTGTATCCTCAGGGGATTGGTTCTAGGATCCAATACCTAGATTATGGACAGATAATCCATAGATATTGATATCCCTAGATTATGGATCCTGGAGTCCCTTATATAAAATGATGCCGTATTTGCATATAACCTATGCAATCCTCCCGTGTACTTTAAATCACCTCCAGATTACTTATAATATGATGTAAATGCTATGTAAATAGTTGTTCTACTGTATTGCTCAGGGAATAATGACAAGAACAAAGGTCTGTACATGTTCAGTACAAATATAATCATCCATTTAAAAAATGTTTTTTCCATTGGATGCAGAACCCAAGGATATAGAAAACTGGCTATATATGTTCTCTTCCTGCCATTATATATTTTATAAAATCATTTTTAATGACATATTCTACTTTATATCATTTTACTGATGATTGACCTGTTTGTGGACTGTTTTGTCTGTTTTCTCTCAGTCTTTTGTATAATGAACAGTCACTTATAAGCACATTTAGAGCCAAATCTTTGAATATCTTCAGGGTTATTTCCATAGACTCAATCAGCACACATAGGATTGTGTTTATTGTGATTATTTACATCAGAAATAATCCTATTACAAATTGTCCTCCAGAAAGTATGTATTTAAATTTTCATCATCAATATGTTAGAAAAATCTATTTGTTTTTTTTTTCATAGAGACATGATCTATGTTGCCTTTTTTATGTTCTTCACGCAAAACCTATACATTGCCTATTATACTTGTTCCTCAACTTGAGACGGGACTATGTCTGGATAAACCCATTGTAAATTGAAAATACTGTAACTTGAAGATATATTTTCACAGTCCCTGTACATTTTTGACTATTTTTGTATATTTTCAACTTATGATGGGTTTATCCAGATGTAGTCCCATCATAAGTCAAGGAGTGTGCTGAAGTTGTATCACCTTGTCAAGCCAAAAGATTGTAAATCAAACCATGTAAGTCAGGGACTTCCTGTCTTTTATTTTATCATTTTCCCCAATACGATAGGTGTCATAGGTTGGATTTCCTAGAAAACAGACTCTAAAATTTTTGTACAAGAGGTTTACTGGGAATAACACAAGTGAGGGGTTAGAGAAGCAGGACAAGGCAGGGGGAGAAATAAAACTGCAGCACAATTTCAACAAGGGCTCTGTTGATCTTTATAAAAACTCGACAGCTGGGATGTTCCTTCAAAATCGTCCTGCCTTGAATAAAAGGGGGTAGGACTTGATATGCTTGTAACACCCTGCAAGCTGCCCTAGGATGGGTGTGACCTTGGATGAGGAGGCTGTTTTCAGCTGAAGGCAACTCTTGGAGAAACATTTAGCCATAAGCTGCGTGCTGCCAACAGGACCAGCACTTGAGGAATGAATGCTCTTCTGAAAAGAGAAATTGAGTGGTGTGCCAGAGCCTCTTCTCCAAGAGATCCATTTACTTTGTATAATAATTAGTGGGAACAGCACCTCTAGGATTCTGGTTGGTTTAGTTTTCAGGAAAATTTACAAGTGGAAGGTTAGTGAAGTGAACTACATACAATCCCAGCCAGCGCATCTGGTCTTGAGGCTGCAACTGACACGAAACATATCTCATTACAAGTCTGTATTTCTCTTAACCTACTTCTATTACTGACTGTTCAGATAGGGCTCACTGGGAAACAGACTGAGATGTGCATACAGGATGTTTACTGAAGCATGTGTGCTTTTGGGAACAACACATGTGAGGGGGCAGGGAAGCAGAATTGGGCAGAGAGATGAGCTGAATTAAAACGCAGTTACAACAGACCTCATTCAATTTTGTGAGAACTTCAGAGCTGCAACAGCTTTTCAGATTGACCCCACCATGGCACAATGTAGCAGGACTATATACTCTTGCACTGGATCAGTCATTAGACACAGGCTGTTCTAATGTAAGGGTTATTGTGGCTCTCTTTAGTTAATGGCATTTCCTAGAGAGAGAAACTAAGCTGGAATCTGTCAGGTGTCATACCATAGCAGCTGAGGGAATGAGCATTTCAGTCCTGAAATGGAATCTGAGCAACACATCATGATATCTATTACAGTAGTTAAAAATGGCATCTCGGCCTAGCGCAGTGGCTCACGCCTGTAATCCTAGCACTTTGGGGGCTGAGGCGGGTGGATCATGAGGTCGAGAGATAAAAACCATCCTGGCCAACATGGTGAAACCCCATCTCTACTAAAAATACAAAAATCGGCTGGCATGGTGGTGTGTGCCTATAATCCCAGCTACTCAGGAGGCTGAGGCAGGAGAATCGCTTGAACCTGGGGGGTGGAGGTTGCAGTGAGCTGAGATCATGCCACTGCACTCCTGCCTGGCAACAGAGCAAACTCTGTCTCAAAAAAAAAAAAAAAAATGGCATCTCATTATTACCATATATTATTTGATATGTCATTGAACCACATGACTTCTTTTTGAATTCCCTGAATATTTCTTTCATTTTTCTGTGTTAATAATGTTTTCTTATCATGTATGTTGAAGATATTTGCTCTGTTTTTCAATTGTCATTCTTTCTTTTATTTTTTAATTTTTATGGGTACTTAGTAGGTGCATATACTTATGGGGTACATGAGATATTTTGATACAGGCATGCAGTGTATAACAGTCACATCATGGTCAGTGGGGTATCTTCGTTTTGTTGATACATCCATGTTTATATTTTGTATGGTATATTTCCTTCCCTTTTGCATTTCTTTCTACCATTTGAGCTTTAAGAATTCTTTATCCTGATTATAAGTAAATACAGATTATTTTATTTAGTAATTCGATAGTGTTACTTTACTATATTTAAATATTTTCTATTATTTGGAATTTATCTTAGTTCATGGTATAAGGCAAGAATGTAAATTATGTGTGTGTGTATGTTTGCTGGATAGTTCAACAATTATCTCAGCACCATTCTTGAATGATCCATCTCATCTTTAGTGATTTTATGCTTCCAATATAATATATTCAGTTCTTTATATGCCAGGTTTTGTCTATGCAATAGTCTATTTATCAATTAACCTGTTTATACATATGTCAAAAACACATTACCTGAATTATTATAGTTCTATAGTATTGCTTACTGTCCAGTTGAACTAAGCCACAGTGTGATCAGCTTATAGATACAGGAGTGTATCATTATTATCTTAGATGCCTAAATTTTCATGCCTTTTTCGCTTATGTGGAAGCATCCATTTTTCTTCACTTCTGACCATCTGTTCTATGCATTTTGCCTTTTAACAAATGTTTAAATGATGTTTGAAAGTGTCATATTCTTGTCTTCTTTCTTCTCCTCACTACCTTTTTCCCTTGCAGATTGGCAACTTTTTAAAACAACCATTGAGCTGCATGTTTCTTTTTAAATTCCTTATCTCTTCTATCCCAGGCCTCAGCACATGGTACAACATAAACAAATATTTTTGAATGTTGAATGAATAAGATTATAATTTCATTTCTGTGTTATCTCTTTGGCTCTTGATTTCTCTACATTAAAAGTCATATCTAGAATATCTCACAAAGTGGTTGGAAAGTATGAAAAAAATACATTGAAATACACTGAAATAGCATATGGATATGTACTTTTCATTCTTTTTTTTTCTAAAGAGATGTCATTGATGAGACTTTCAATATTTAGGCTAGATTGACTTTCAGGGACATTGTAGAGCCTAACTTTGAAGAGCTCAAAATATGATTGAAATTTTTGGAGCTCATAGTGAAAAATCTAGATAGTCACTGCTTTTGTTAATTAGCTTTTTATTCTTTCCACACAGGTACTAAGTGAGGAACCAGCTATATAATTTATAGGGACAAGTACAAAAATGAAATGGTTGGGTCCCTTGTTCAAAATTTATTAAGAATTTCAAGATGGTGATAGCAAAGCATTTAACCAAGTGTGAGTCCTTTTGCAACTGCATAGTTTGAGCACCCGCAAACCTGGCCCATGACTAAATACAACCCATATACACTATGACAGGTATTAGTGCTGTAGTGGGGAGGAAACAAATATGGTTACTTCCCTTGTGGAACTCACAGATTCAATGTAGACAAAAGCAGAACAGTGACAATTTATTTCCTTAATAGTGCCTTACTAGCTTCACTAATTCAAAATTGGTTTTAGAGATTTCACTACTTTGTACTTATTCCCAATCGCCAACATAGTTTTTCAACTGCCATGTCCTTGGATAATCATATAGCAGAATTTATTAAATGACAACTGTCTGCAGGAAATTATGAACTCGGTGAAAATAAAATTAGAAACTTATTTTTATCATGAATATTATTTCTAATAAAGCAGTATAAAAGCCCTTTGTGAAGGGTGTTTTCATATCTGTAGTGGGCATATATGTGCTACAATGTGTAGCAGCAGCTGGAAATTTTTTCTGTCATTACTGAGTTTTGAAAAGATATTTTTCTCAAAATGTAAGAAACACTGTCACTAAGGAAGAAATGCATCTTATTAGAATGAGAATGTTGTAGATAATGATTATATGGTTTGTCCTGAGATTGAGATTACTATATATGTGATGGTTCTCTTTTTGGGAGGGAGATAATGTCAAAATATATTAGCCAAAGACCTTCAGAAGTAGGTGGGAAATAGGCAGAAATGTATTCCCATTAGCAATTGATTCCTCAGCATGCTAGTTAAGCCCATTTTTTGACATCTGTTTTATTTTGGTTCTTGCCTCTTCCAGCATTCAAGCTGTCAGCTCTTGGTCTGTTAACAATGGGGGCTATGAGCTGAAGTATATTCAGATCACTCATGAACACTACAGGCACTGGTTCCTTCCACACCACCAGCTGACATGAGATGGCAAACACTGAGAAAGGAAGGCACAGTAAGCTCATATTACCTGCTGCAAAGGAACAACATGTTGAGAGCAATAAAACTTTTGCCAACACCGTGTACCACTTTGTAAGATTGTGGGTTTGAAAGAATATTTTTTCCCCTGCAATCTACTTCATGGATTGCTTTTGATTAACAGCTCTTTCCTTTTTTTCTCTGAATCCATTGGTGGCTGTAAGTTCGTATCCATTCTTTTTGGAGAGAGGACACCCAACTATAGCAATATGATTCATGGTGGTGAACTATGGCAGAATTCAAGAATTTAAAGTGATGTTAAGTATCTCATTGAGTTTATAAAAAATCCCAAACAAAGATTTCTGGAAAATGCGTAAATGCACAAACTAAGCAGGATGGGTGAGGGCTTTTATTCTCCACTATCAAAATGATTCTTCAGCATCAATATGTATTTTGATACTGAAGACTCATTAGAAACATTGTATATATTCATGGTAGTGTTTTGGATTAAAAATATGTCTTCTCTCTTTTATTTTTATTTAATTAATTAAAATTCTCTGAAAAGACTTAGAAGGCTAAGTTCATATCCTCAGTAGAGGCGGCAAGGTGGGGAAGCTTTAGACCTCCTCCCATAATCTTCGTTTGCTCCCCAGTGGCATCCACCAAATGATAAATACATTCATTAGTATGGAAAATAAATTTTTCTCAGTCCTAAGTAAAATGTAATTAAAATAGTTTTTTAAAGTGTTGATATCTTTATTAATCTGTAGCATACATTCAAAATATAAACTGTGCTTGCTAGAAAAATGCATCTTGGATCACGAGGTCAGAGATCGAGACCATCCTGGCTAACATGGTGAAACCCCATGTCTACTAAAAAATACAAAAAATTAGCCGGGTGTGGTGGCAGGCACCTGTAGTCCCAGCTACTCGGGAGGCTGAGGCAGGAGAATGGCCTGAACTCGGGAGGCGGAGCTTGCAGTAAGCCGAGATCGCGCCACTGTACTCCAGCCTGGGCGGCAGAGTGAGACTCTGTCTCAAAAAAAAAGAAAAAGAAAAAGAAAAAGAAAAATGCATCTTCAAGACTGCACTTCTTTCTGAACAGATTTTTTTTAAGATCCTTCTGTATAGAATTTCTGGGACTACTGCTGCTCATTCTTCAGATATTTACAACTTTCTATCTCAAATTACTTCTATTCTCCCAATCAGTGTGTCTCCACCCTGGCAACAAAGCTCTCCTTTACAAATCCCCATTGGGACCGTAGTTCAGTATCACTGCTCCTCCTTTTCATGCCTTCTTACTATCAAAGATATGGTCTACATACCCTAGAGTTTCCTTGATTAGGCATCATTCTTATGCCACTTGCAGTTATACAAAAGAAGGATAGTTTTCATGAAGCGATGTTTCATTCCACCAGGATTGTAAAAGTATCTTCTTATTCTCAGACCCACCAGTTTAACAGGCTCAAATATACCTGCTTATTGTTCTTATTTACCTCTTGTTTTTTATGCATGAGATTGAAATTTGTTTGTATATTTCTTGCCCATATGAACACTTTCTGTATTTTATTGCCCCTTTATGTCATTTTGCCATTTTTTATGGACATGTGCTTTTTGTTAACATACAGAAGCTTGTTATATATGCTAAACATTAATGAACCCCTTAAATGTTAATATATTCAAATATTTTCCCCAATTTAATATTAGATTTTTTTACATAGTTGATGGAAGTTTTTCTTGCCATTCTAAAGTTTTTTTCTTTTGTGTAATGTCTTTTCCTTCACATTTTTCTCCAAATAGAATTTTTACTTTAAAATACTTCATATTCACCAAAATATGAATTTTAAAATTAATTAAAATGCAGAAAGCTTTAATCAGAAATTTCAAATATTTAAAACTTCTACTATGTAAAGATGAAACTATAAAGTTTTATTTCAATGTTTTATGTATATATAGTGTTCCATTGTATAGATTGCCATCATTTATTTGACCAATATCAGTTAATGAAAACTTAAATCAATGTCCTAGTACATATTCTTCAAATAATGGTCAGAAATTTAAAATAAATTTCTAAATGTGGAATTATTGAGTAGAAAACATGTAATTTCTCAGGCTTCTGATATTATTTACTAGTCTGTCCTCAGGAAAAGATGACCCATTTATAGTTCCACAGTCATGTAAGAGGGCTAGATTTTTCATATCTACCAGCACAGAGTACTTTTATTCTTATTTATTTTGCAAATATATATAATAATTTGTAAAAATTATAATTTATAAATGCAAAGATATGATGGGGAGAGTAGAAAAACCAAAGTTTAGGAAGCCTTGGAAGTCAGTTTGAGTTTGGACTGGATGTGGAAGAAAAAATGTTAGAGAAGCTTATCTCTGTTGTCAGGTTGGAAGTGAAACAGTAAAGTTGGCATTTTATGAAAATTGATTGATGATTAAGGAATCTGTTACAATGTTTCAGTTATGATTAAATAAGTTTCAGCAAAGATGTAACAGGATGAATTATAACTAAGTTTAGGAAGAAACTAGAAGATATAGTGAGAGATTAAAAGCAAAGATAAGAGATTTTAAGGGTTTCCCATTTGGGAGTGCGGAATGACAAAAGTATCATTGTGATGACTAGGAAGTTGATAAAGAGAAGTATTTTGGACTGATTAGTTAAGATGATAGTGGTGAGGGAAGTGAAGGTAGGAGCCAAGTGGAGGGCCCATTACAAGTTAAATAATGGACCGGTGTGTAAGGCTCAAGAATATTTTCATGTTGTCCCCAGGAAATCATCAAGAAATATCAGGCTTCCTCTTCTGGTATTAGAAAAACCAAGGTATAAGATAAATGAGCTAATGAGCTGAATATTGAAAGAATTAGAATGTCAGATCATGGTAACTGGTTGAGAGTTGGAGAGTAGAAAGGAGAACAGCTGGACAACCTTTGTTGAAAGACCCAGAATCATAGAATTTTAAAGATTGTCTAGTTCAGTTATCAAATTAAGTGTTCTCTGGAAGTTAATTGGATTTAACAGGCCAAAGAGGTTAAAGAAGGTACATTAGGGAAGACAGTCTGTGTATATGTGTGTGTGGGTACTCCTGTATGTGTGTGTGCATGTGTGTGTGTGTGCATGCGTGCCCACACACGCATGCACACACGTCTGGGGAGGGGAGGGTATAGATGTTGTCTTAGTCACTTAAGGCTGCTATAACAAAATACTATGGAATGAGTAGTTTAAACAACATACATTTATTTCTTACAATTCTGGAGGCTAAATAGTTAAGGTTAAGTCGCTAGCAGATAGGGTTCCTGGTAAGAAGACTTTTCTTACCTTGCAGACAGCCACCTTCTCCCTGTGTCCTCACATGGTGGAAGGAGAGAGTGCTGTCATTTCTTCCTCTTCTTATAAGGACACTAATCTCATCATGGGGGCCCAACCTCATGATCACTTTTTTTTTTTGAGACGGAGTCTCGCTCTGTCGCCCAGGCTGGAATGCAGTGGCGCGATCTCGGCTCACTGCAAGCTCTGCCTCCAGGGTTCACGCCATTCTCCTGCCTCAGCCTCCTGAGTAGCTGGGACTACAGGTGCCTGCAACCACACCTGGCTAATTTTTTGTATTTTTAGTAGAGATGGGGTTTCACCATGTTAGCCAGGACGGTCTCAATCTCCTGACCTCGTGATCCGCCCACCTTGGCCTCCCAAAGTGCTGGGATTACAGGCGTGAGCCACCACGCCCAGCCCCAACCTCATGATCTTGAGAGGTGAAGCCAGCTGGACGTTGGGTCGAGTGGGGACTTGGAGAACTTTTTTGTCTTACAAGAGGATTGTAAAATGCACCAATCAGCACTCTGTAAAATGCACCAATCAGCAGGATCTTAAAAGTAGCCAATCGCAGGAAGGATTGAAAAAAGGGCACTCTGATAGGACAAAAATAGAACATGGGAGGGGACAAGTAAGGAAATAAAAGCTGGCCACCCCAGCCATCCCCATCAATCCGCTGGGGTCCCCTTCCACACTGTGGAAGCTTTGTTCTTTCGCTCTTCACAACAAACCTTGCTACCGCTCACTCTTTGGGGTTGTGCCATCAAGAGCTGTCACACTTACCGCAAAGGTCCAAGGCTGCATTCTTGAAGTCAGTGAGACCATGAACTCACTGGCTGGAACTAACTCCAGACACAATCTCATCTAAACCTTATTACCTCCCCAAGGCCCCACTTTCAAATACCGTTACATTAAGGGTTAGGGTTTCAACCTGTGAATTTTCAATGGACATTCAGTTCATAACTGAAGTGATCCTAGATCTATAGCAATTTAGCTTAAAGATTCTCCCAGAATTGTGTCCTTCTGCCTTCCACAATGGGAATGAACCTATCCAGACCTTGAAATGACCTCTAAAACAATCATAGTAAAGATAACCCCAAGGAAGCATCGAAAATTAATAAATTTATTTAGGACTTTACATATTTCACTCAAGGTAAAGGCACTGTATTTTCAA
Source organism: Gorilla gorilla gorilla (assembly GCF_029281585.2). Taxonomy (NCBI): domain Eukaryota; kingdom Metazoa; phylum Chordata; class Mammalia; order Primates; family Hominidae; genus Gorilla; species Gorilla gorilla. Next base: position 179,845,932 of record NC_086017.1, read on the forward strand.
ATCATTAAAAACAATCATTCTCTACTTCAGTGGCAATGGTCTTAAAGTTGAAATTGTACCTTTTGTATTTTCAGTAGAAATGGATTTTTTGGTCCTAATGTCATCAACCTCAAATTCCATTACTTTATATTGAGTACACTGAGTTCCCCTCCACACCTCTCCTTCTCCCAGTGGCATTTTTGCTGTCATTAGCATCTCTTGCCTTGGAAACCATTGACATACTGATAGCAGCAACTTCTGCTGAGGTCCTTTTAACTTTGGCACTGATCAATGTATGCCATGCAATTTATTTTATTTTCATCTCTTTAGACTTTGTTATAAAAGTAATAGGTATTCACTGAAGGAAATTTGAGGTAAATTAGATAATAAAATAACACAAATGAAACATAATAAGACCACCCATAATCTCATCACACAGAAGTAATAATTGTTAACATATTGGTGTATATTTTTTCAAGTATTTTATTTGTATAAACACTTTTATGAAATAAGATTACACTATATCTTGTGTTTTACAACTTGATTTATTAAAATATTTTTAAAACATTTTGTGATGTCATTATTTAATTTTCCATTATAATTTTCTATTTTATGATGCTTAAAATGATGGCATTAAAATAATAGCTTAAATTTATTTAGAAATTTTTGTGCTAGTCACCACTGAAAGTACATATATATGCATTGTATCACTGAAATTTCACAGCGACCATAGGAGATTGATACTGTTACTGTCCCTAATTTATAAAAAGGGAAATGGAACACAGTACAGGTTTGATAATTGGCCCAGGGTTTCATGCCGTGGAAGTTACAGACCAGGACTTGAAGCCAGGGACTTTTAACTCTAGAACCCAAGATTTTTCAAGCTGACTGTATAAATATATAGCATGCCACTGTTTTTGCAATTGCACCATAACAATTTTCTAATGTTGGGTACTTAAAATTTATACCTTTTATTGCTTTAAAGAAACAATGAAAATTCTTCCAGTGAAATCTTTGGTTCCATATACACTATTTTCCTAATGACAAATGCCAGTGATTAAAATTGTATGGTCCAACAGTTATTTGCATAATTTATGCATCAATTTTTTATGCAAAAATCTAAAAGCAGCCAAGTCGAGCCAGCATAGACTAGAAACTGGAAGTAATAGAATACTAAATTCAAATTCTTTTATGATTTCCAGCAGATCTCAGCACCGTTGTGTATATTGTGGGAAATAAGCCTAATAATCCTTTTTTAACCTTAGAGTTATGAAATATTTTGAAAGTCTAAAAGACGATTCTTATGAACTTAGATTTGACAAAATCTTTAAGAAGTAACTTTTAGAAAGTGTTTTAAGGTAAAACCTTCTACCTAGAAATGTGCTTTGAATATATATAATGGACTCTCAATAGAGGTTTGATGACCCATTAATCCAGATATGGAAACAATCCTGTGTTTTCTATTTTTGTGATATTTCACCTAAGGAAATGTTCACCTGAATCCTTTGATAATTACAGAAATTATCTGGTAGCAGAATAAATGACATATTGGAGAATTAAGGTCAAATGGTCTTTGGTGACCTATTGTACTTTTGCAAATACATCAACCATTTATATCTACCATTGCCCTAATAGAATTTCCTGGCATGCATGTTTTCAATATTAGTATGTCTGCAAATTCTTTAATACATGGAAATTATTGATGGCAGATATTAAGCTATGGTAACACATTGAAAACAATTTGAACGTTTTACAGTTTAACATTTTCCAAGCCAAAAATTAAAAATCTGACATCTATATATGTACCTGAAAATTTGACTTTTCTAGAAAAGTCTAGTTCCTAAGTTGCAAACCGGTACTCCACCATTCCTCCTGCACTATTGAAAGAACAACTCTTGTAAAATAATATCCACATTTAGGAAAGACTAAACAATAAAGACTTATTTCCATTGTTTTTCTCATTTTTGAAATAAACTGTTATCAAATTCTCTCCAGATTATTTCTGTTACAAAACCACCACCCATTATGCCTCCTCCTTAAAAACATTGTGCACAATGCTGGAAATGGGTTTTCCCTAGCCAGCACTCCAACTGGGTACTGAAGGTTGGGGCTGCACACATAGCCAGTTTCAAATAACTGACCCCCTATTGTCCCTGCTGCTATTGTTCTCAACCTCCTTTCTTCCTGTATGAATGCTCCATAATTGTAGGTTGAGTACAAAACTCTAAAATCTGTTTTTTCTTATTGGTAATATTGGATTTTTTTTTAAAAAAACTATTATGGACATAGTGGTATGAAGAACTGTGGAATCAGATCTGATTGGAATCCCAGATTCCCCACTCACTGTCATGGTAAGCAGCTATTTCAACTCATTGATCCTTTATTTCTTTATCTGTGATTTTGGAGATATTAATGATACATATGTCATAAGGTTGTGAATGAAGCTTGAATAGGACAATGCATGTAAAGAGCTTAGTAAGTTGCTTGACTCAAGATAAATTGCTTGAAACCTAAAGCACAGAGTAGTGTATTTTCTGCTACAGTGTTGCAAAGATGTTTCTTGGCAAAGTCAGAATTGGAATCCAAACATATCCATAACACCAAATCTGATGTTCAAAATTCATATACCCTATCCAGTATAACCTTCTCAGGATCTCCTTGCTGGCTCTCAATGCTTGCTTACTGAGTTTTAGGAATCAAATTCTGTACAACCTCAAACATTTACTACAGTGTCATTTCTCCTATCTTCCAGGAGCAGAGCTTCATTTCCCCTTTTACATTTGTGTCCTTTTTAGTCATCGCTGCCATCCCAATTTAATTCTGTCTTCTTATCACTTATCTTCTGAAGCTCTTATCAGCTGGGTACACCACCCTTTATAATCTGTCTTTTAACCATCCTATCTTTATGGGTATCATGAGAGAGCCCAGGATCCTCCTCCATTATGGTGTAGGAGTTAAGAAATGGGCTCTGAAGCCAGACTACTTAAGTCTGAAGTTCTCTGTTTCCACAAATCCCACTTTTTAGCTTGGGGACCTTGAATACATTTTCTGCTTTCAGTTTCTTATCTGTGAAATGTAGATTAAAATTATACCTACCTAATTGAGTTGTTGATCAGATTAAATGAATGAATGCATGTTAAGTACTTGCAAATAGCACCTGGAGCCTATCAAGCATGATATAAATATTATCTGTTGTTATTATTATTATTATTTGTTAAAGAATTCCAAACATAGCTAAGTTATCACTTCCAAATTTATCCTTTTGTTCCCTGCTACCATCCAATAAATGGATCTTACCTAAATGATGTATTGAATAAAATGTGAAAAGCCTGAAACTATACGGGGCACAGGGAAACACTCATAAACTGCTAGCCTCTATAGTAAATAGAGTAGAGAGGAATTAAAATAGATAAACAAATAATGAGCTAGCATTAGAAAGACAGATTTTACAATTTAAGATATTTGAAGTAAAACAACTATGAGTGGCATGAAAATCTAAAGTGTATTCAGGTTTGTGTACAGCAAAACCTGAGTGGAGTTGAGGAAATTTAGAAACGAAATTCTTCTAAAAAAGGAGTTTATGTCCTTTGCAGGGGTATTGATGAAGCTGGAAACCATCATCCCCAGAAAAGTAACACAGAAACAGAAAACCAAACACTGCGTGTTCTTACTCATAAGTGGCATTGAAAAATGAGAACACATGGACACAGGGAGGGGAACATCACACACGGGGGCCTTTCTGGGGATAGGGGGAAAGGAGAGAGAGAGTGTTAGGACAAATACCTAATGCATGCAGGACTTAAAACCTAGATGATAGGTTGATGGGTGCAGCAAACCACCATGGCACATGTATACCTATGTAACAAACCTGCACGTTCAGCACATGTATCCCAGAACTTAAAATAAAAAATAAATTAATTAATTTAAAAGAGTTAAAAAAATTAAAAAATACTAAAGTCAGAAAAGATTTACTAGATTCCTACTATGTGCAAGATACTAAGAGAAAAAAGTAAATAAGATATTCCTACTGCCCTCAAAAAGTTTACACGATGTGGAAAGGTGAACAAGTGTATTCATATAGGAAGAGATATAGAAGAAGATTAAGTGTTAGAAAAAGAACCAGAACTAGGAATGAATAGGGTCTCAAAATCCAAAGAAATGGACTTTCAGGAAGAAAGTCTAGGGCAAATTAGGTCAAGTGCTGAGGGGCTGAGAATCAAAAAGTGTAAACTTTTTGAGGGCAGTAGGAATATCTTATTTACTTTTTTCTCTTAGTATCTTGCACATAGTAGGAATCTAGTAAATCTTTTCTGACTTTAGTATTTTTTAATTTTTTTTAACTCTTTTAAATTAATTAATTTATTTTTTATTTTAAGTTCTGGGATACATGTGCTGAACGTGCAGGTTTGTTACATAGGTATACATGTGCCATGGTGGTTTGCTGCACCCATCAACCTATCATCTAGGTTTTAAGTCCTGCATGCATTAGGTATTTGTCCTAACACTCTCTCTCTCCTTTCCCCCTATCCCCAGAAAGGCCCCCGTGTGTAATGTTCCCCTCCCTGTGTCCATGTGTTCTCATTTTTCAACCCCACTTATGAGTTAGAACATGCAGTGTTTGGTTTTCTGTTTCTGTGTTACTTTTCTGAGGATGATGGTTTCCAGCTTCATCAATACCCCTGCAAAGGACATAAACTCCTTTTTTAGAAGAATTTCGTTTCTAAATTTCCTCAACTCCACTCAGGTTTTGCTGTACACAAACCTGAATACACTTTAGATTTTCATGCCACTCATAGTTGTTTTACTTCAAATATCTTAAATTGTAAAATCTGTCTTTCTAATGCTAGCTCATTATTTGTTTATCTATTTTAATTCCTCTCTACTCTATTTACTATACTTACACTAATAATGCCTAACATTTATTGAGTGCCTACAATATTCCAGACAATGTATTCATTGTTTTACCTGCATTATTTCACTCAATATTTACATAATCCCATGAAATATTGTTATTATGTTTATTTTACAGATAAAGGACTTAAGGCCCTAGGAAGTCAAGTTATTGTCCCAAGGTCTCAGAGCTACTGGCTTTGCCAGAATCAGGCTACAAATTCATGTTTCCTTCATCTTTTCTCTATGCCATTTTGAAAGTTTACCATATTAAATGTTAACATAAATATTCTAGATGATAATTTTTTTGTTGTTTTTGTTGTTGAGATGGAGTCTTGCTCTGTCGCCCAGGCTGGAGGGCAGTGGCACAATCTCAGCTCACTGCAAGTTCCACCTCCTGGGTTCATGCCATTCTCCTGCCTCAGCCTCCCGAGTAGCTGGGATTACAGGCACCCGCCACCAAGCCCAGCTAATTTTTTTTCTTTTTTTTTTTTTTGTATTTTTAGTAGAGACAGGGTTTCACCATGTTAGCCAAGATGGTCTCGATCTACTGACCTCATGATCCGCCTGCCTCGGCCTCCCAAAGTGCTGGGATTACAGGCGTGAGCCACAGCGCCCAGCCTCTAGATGATAATTATTATAGCAATTCTGAGGAATGTAATTTTTAATAATATGTCTTAACTTTTCTTTGAAAGTCTAGTTTCTATCCATTGGTTCTCTAACTGCATTTATTAATGCTTCTCAAAGCACATAGTCTCCTTGTACCTCAGAGAATGTGGCATTTGATAACCAGATTTCTTGTCTGAGCTGGCTGCAATTGTGTTGGAAATTGGCTCTGCAGCTGGGCTGGACTGCAGTTAGGAAACATGATTGTAGATGGTGAACTGTCACTGCTGGGATGTGAACCAGACATGAATGCTAAGCAATAGTGTCCACAGTTTGCAACCCAGGAACTGCCAAATTGACAGCTAGACTAAACTGTAGCAGCATAGGAAAATGTGGCTAGTTTCTCCAGTCAGTCAATACAAAGTCTTATATTGTACTATAATGAATACAATCTTACTGTCCCAAAAACTGAGATGCTGTCAATTATGAATCTCAGTTAGATTCTTAGCAAGTATTTCATGTGTGAACACCCGTATAAGCCTCATAATGGCCCTAACTGTAGTTGGTTTGGATTAGCTTTTACAGTGAACATGCAGTTCATTAAGCTTACAGAAACTCCAACAGCAGCTGCACATCTCTCCATGAACTATATAGGTTTTTTGCATTTTATCTAGGACTAGATGAAAGGGATCCATAAGGCTGTGCTAGAAATAAGTCTTGATTCTCTGAGGGACTTGAATAGATATAGAGTGTGTATGAAATGAATAATATCAGTAATGAGCAAAACTTGAAAGGAAAATCTAAAGGTTTGGGGGGTTCTGTTTCCTTTTAAGGAAGTTGTGGCAAATTATTGTTTTATAATATTTTTGCTTTGAGAATTTCTTCAGGCTTGGGATATTCATTTGTTATTTCACTAGACAGAACATCTGCTTACCTTCCTCACTATTCTCTCACATACTTCTTTGTCATTCATTTCCTTCATGCAAGGGACTTCTGCAAGTTCCCATTACGTTCCAAGCACTGGGGCTGGAAATGAGTTCTTTGATACAAAAAAACAAACGTCTCTGCCCTCAAGAAGCTAATAGTCTAGTGGGGAAGACAATTGCATAAAAAGAGAATATAGCAACACAGTGGTAAAGATGTGTATATTATGTTAAAGGAACCCCAGTGGGTAGCATCTAAGCCACCTGAAAGAGGGTTCCAAAGAGGCTTTTAAGAGAAGACACTTGAGTTGAACTTTCAGAGAAGTAGGAAACAGTCCAAAGAAGAAAAATGCCAATGTCTAGACATCCCCAATATATAGGATTACCACACAGATAGAGATCCCATTATAATTCATATATCAACAATTAAAGAAGCTATTGGGATTTTAGAGTAGATATTTTTATTTGCAATATATCCCAAATATTTTTTCTTAGGACTAGAACATTTTCTCTGTCTGGTAAAATGCCACTGTATCTTTAGATATGAACATGTGCATTGTTTAGGTACATGAAGACTTTGTTAAACATAGACACCTCAACTTTATGAGTAGAATCACTGGCTTTAGAGCATCTTTGAAGATCAAAAGTGAGAATCTAGAGAGGTGAAATCAAGAGACTCTGACCAGTGACATACCTTCTCAAATGCTCTGGGGTTTATGGAGGTATGCATGGAGGTTACCAGCATATGTTTTAAAGAAAGTGATTTGAATAAAGCATTACATGAGTGTGTTGGGAGGTAGTCATGCTGAGGTCAGAATTGGCAAGATTCTTTCCATGGTATCTGCAATCCTTTCATCTAACTTCCAAAAGAGTGGTTGCTGGAAAACCTAAAGAAATGTTTAATTTTAATTTTTTTAATTTTTTTTTTTATTTAGAGACAAGGTCTCTCACTGTGCCCCAGCCTGGAGTGCAGGGGGCAATCATCACTCACTGCAGCCTGGCCCTCCTAGGCTCAAACAATCCTCCTATCTCAACCTCAAGTAGCTGGACTACAAGTGCATGCCACCATGCCCAGCTAGTTTTTAAAAAACTTTGTAAAAATGGGGTCTCACTATGTTGCCCAAGCTGGTCTCACACTACTGGCCTCAACTGCTTCTCCTGCCTTGGCCTCCCAAACTGCTGGAATTACAGGCATGAGACACTGTGCCCAGTGCTAAGGAAAAATGTAATATGACATCTTTTAGGAAAAAAGTATTCTGGACTTAAGCTTGAAATTTTTGCTGCTGATTTTAATAAAATAACATTTAGCTGCCTCCAGTGTAAACCTTTCACAGATTCTAAAAGAGGTGATTTTTGTGTTTTTTTTTCTTGCAATTTCAGAAATGTAAATTGGCTATTATAGTTTACAAGGTAGTTACATGTTTTGTTATATAAATAACTCAGAAATATCTCTCTGGCTCTTCATACAATACAATCTTTGCAAAGTAGAAATATATCATGAAGACTAAGTGAAATAAATATAATCATAGCCAAGTTTTGATTTTTTAAAAAAAGAATATTCAATGTTTTTATTAGACTCAAAGGTCTTTACACCCCCTCCAGGCCCCAGGCTTTATTAAGGTATAATTGATAAATTAAAATTGTGTATTTTTACAGTGTACAATGTGGTTTTGATACATGTATATTTTGTGGAATTATTAAATCAAGCTAATTAACATATCTATCACCTCAAATATTAATCATTTTTTGTGATGAGAACATTTATGATCTATTCACTTAGCAATTTTTAAAATTTACAATATATTATTATTGACTGTAGTCAACATAACTCTCCAGAAGTTATTTATCCTTTCCAACAGAAATATTGTATCTTCAACCAACATCTCATTTCTCCCTTACCTCCCTTCCCAGGCCCTGGAAACCACCATTCTGCTCTCTGCTTATACAAATTCAAAATTTTTAATTCCACATATAAGTAAGATAATACAGTATTTCTGAACCTGACGTTCACTTAGTATAATGTCCCCCAAGTTCATCCGTGTTGCTGCGCATGACGGGATTTTCTTCTTTTAAAAGACTGAATAGTATTCTATTGTAGGTGTCTTTTTTCTTTATTCATTTCTTTATGCATTCATCTGTCAATGGGCACTTACATTGAACATGGGAGTACAGTTATCTCTTCAACATACTGATTTAATTGTCCTTGAATATATACCCTGAAGTGTGAATAATGGATCATAAATAAATTCCTTTTTTAAAAATAAATTACTCAGTTTCAGGTACTCTGTTATAAGCAAGGAAAATGAACTAAGACAGATATTAACCTTTTATCGTAAGTATAATTTGCAAATATTTTCTCTCATTCCATAGGTTGTCTTTTCATTCTGTTCATTGGTGTTTTTTTTGTTTTGTTTTGTTTTGTTTTGTTCTTGTTGTTGTTGTTTCTATGCAGGAGGTTTTTAGTTTGACTCAGTCCTGTTTGTGTATTTTTGCTTTTTTGGCCGGTGCTTTTGAGGACATATTCAAAAAATAATTGTTCAGACCAATGTCAAGAAGCTTTTCCTCTATGTTTATTTGAATAGTTTTACAGTTCAGGTCTTATACTTAAACCTTTAATTCATTCTGGTTTGATTTTGTATATGGGGTAAGATAAGGGTTCAATTTCATTCGTACACATATGGATAGTTATTGAAGATACTGTCTATTCTCTATTAGGTGTTCTTGACATCTTTGTCAAGGATCAATTAACCATAAATTTGTGGATTAGTTTATTGGTTCTCTTTCTGTCCCATTGGTCTATTTGTGTATTTTATGCCAGTACCATGTTGTTTTGATTAGTGTAGATTTGTAGTATTTTTGAAATCAATTAGTGTGATATATCCAGCTTTATTCCTTTTGATCAAAATTGCTTTGGCTATTGAAGGTCTTCTGTGGTTCTCTGTGAATCTTAGGATTTCTTTCTATGTCCATGGTATGTATACATTTACCTATGTAACGAACCTGCACTTCCTACACATGTATCCTTGAGCTTAAAATAAAAGTTGGAAATAAAAAAATTAAAACTGTGGGAAATATTTTAAAATGCCATGAGAATTTTGATAGGAACCACATTGACTCTGTAGATTTCTTTGGGTAGTAGGGGCATTTCAGTAGTATTAATTCTTTCAATCCATGAACACCAGATATCTTTCTATTTATTTGTGTTGTCTTCAGTTTCTTTCATCAATGTTCTATAGTTTTCAGTGGACAGACCTTTCACTTCCTTGGTTACATTTCTTGCCAAGTATTTCATTTTTATTGATGCTATTATATATGGAATTGCTAGATTGATTTATTTTTTGAATAATTTGCTGTTGGAGTATAAAAATGCAACTGATGTTTTGTGCTGATTTTGCATCCTGCAATTTTATTTAATTTGTTTTTTAGTTCTAGCAGTTTCTGGTAGAGTCTGCAGGATTTCCTATATATAAGAACTTGTCATCTGCAAATAGAGACAATTTTATTTCTTCCTTTATATTTTGGATATCTTTTCTTTCTTTTTTTTTTTTTTTTTTGCCTAATTTATCTGTCTAGGAATTCCAGAACTGTATTGAATAGATGTGGTGAAAGTGAACATCTTTATCATGTTTTTGATCTTGGAGGAAAAGCCTTTAGCTTTTCATTGGTTAGTTTGATGTTAGCTGTGGGCTTGTTATATATAGCCTGTACTTAGTCGAGATACATTTCTTCTACACATAATTTGTTGGAAGTTTTTTCATGAAAGGATATTGAATTTTTTCAGATGTTTTTACTTCATCCAGTGAGGTGACCACATGGGTTTTATCCTTCGCTGTGTTAATGTGGTATATCTCATTTGTTAATTTGTATATATTAAACAATTATTGCATTCCAACGATAAATCCTACTTGACCATGGTGTATGATCCTTTTTTTTTTTTTTTTTTTTTTTTTTTGCTATTCCTATTTTTTTTTATTATACTTTAAGCTCTAGGGTACATGTGCACAACATGCAGGTTTGTTACATATGTATACATGTTCCATGTTGGTGTGCTGCACCCATTAACTGGTCATTTACATTAGGTATATCTCCTAATGGTATCCCTCCCCCTCCCCACACCCCCCAACGGGCCCCGGTGTGTGATGTTTCCCTTCCTGTGTCCATGCGTTCTCATTGTTCAGTTCCCACCTATGAGTGAGAATATGCTGTGTTTGGCTTTTTGTCCTTGCGATACTTTGCTGAGAGTGGTGGTTTCCAGCTTCATCCATGTCCCTACAAAGGACACGAACCCATCCTTTTTTATGGCTGCATAGTATTCCGTGGTGTGTATGTGCCACATTTTCTTAATCCAGTCTATCATTGATGGACATTTGGGTTGGTTCCAAGTCTTTGCTATTGTGAATAGTGCCACAATAAACATACGTGTGCATGTGTCTTTATAGCAGCTATGATTTATAATCCTGTGGGTGTATACCTAGTAATGGGATGGCTAGGTCAAATGGTACTTCTAGTTCTAGATCCTTGAGGAATGGCCACACTGTTTTCCACAATGGTTGAACTAGTTTACAGTCCCACCAAAAGTGTAAAAGTGTTCCTATTTCTCCACATCTTCTCCAGCACCTCTTGTTTCCTGATTTTTTAATGATCACCATTCTAACTGCTGTGAGATGGTATCTCATTGTGGTTTTCATTTGCATTTCTCTGATGGCCAGTGATGATGAGCATTTTTTCATATGTCTTTTGGCTGCATAAATGTCTTCTTTTGAGAAGTGTCTGTTACGAAATGAAGGCAGAAATAAAGATGTTCTTTGAAACCAATGAGAACAAAGACACAACATACTAGAATCTCTGGGACACATTTAAAGCGGTGTGTAGAGGGAAATTTATAGCACTAAATGCCCACAAGAGAAAGCAGGACAGATCTAAAATTGACACCCTAACATCACAATTAAAAGAACTAGAGAAGCAAGAGCAAACACATTCAAAAGCTAGCAGAAGGCAAGAAATAACTAAGATCAGAGCAGAACTGACGGAGATAGAGACACAAAAAACCCTTCAAAAAATCAATGAATCAAGGAGCTGGTTTTTAGAAAAGATCAACAAAATTGATAGACTGCTAGCAAGACTAATAAAGAAAAAAAGAAGAATCAAATAGATGCAATAAAAAATGATAAAGGGGATATCACAACTGATCCCACAGAAATACAAACTACCATCAGAGAATACTACAAACACCTCTACACAAATAAACTAGAAAATTTAGAAGAAATGGATAAATTCCTCAACACATAACACCCTCCCAAGACTAAACCAGGAAGAAGTTGAATCCCTGAATAGGCCAATAACAGGCTCTGAAACTGAGGCAATAATTAATATCCTACCAACCAACAAAAGTCCAGGACCAGACGGTTTCACAGCCAAATTCTACCAGAGGTACAAGCAGGAGCTGTTACCATTCGTTCTGAAACTATTCCAATCAATAGAAAAAGAGGGAATCCTCCCTAACTCATTTTATGAGGCCAGCATCATCCTGATACCAAAGCCTGGCACAGACACAACAAAAAAAGAGAATTTTAGACCAAGATCCCTGATGAACATTGATGCAAAAATCCTCAATAAAATACTGGCAAACCAAATCCAGCAGCACATCAAAAAGCTTATCCACCATGATCAAGTGGGCTTCATCCCTGGGCTACAAGGCTGGTTCAACATATGCAAATCAATAAATGTGATCCAGCATATAAACAGAACCAAAGACAAAAACCACATGATTATCTCAATAGATGCAGAAAAGGCATTTGACAAAATTCAACAGCCCTTCACGCTAAACACTCTCAATAAATTAGGTATTGATGGGACATATCTCAAAATAATAGGAGCTATTTATGACAAACCCACAGCCAATATCATACTGAATGGGCAAAAACTGGAAGCATTCCCTTTGAAAACTGGCACAAGACAGGGATGCCCTCTCTCAACACTCCCATTCAACATAGTGTTGGAAGTTCTGGCCAGGGCAATCAGGAAGGAGAAAGAAATAAAGGGTATTCAATTAGGAAAAGAGGAAGTCAAATTGTCCCTGTTTGCAGACGAGATGATTGTATATCTAGAAAACCCCATCGTCTCAGCCCAAAATCTCCTTAAGCTGATAAGCAACTCAGCAAAGTCTCAGGATACAAAATCAATGTACAAAAATCACAAGCATTCTTATACACCAATAACAGACAAATGGAGAGCCAAATCATGAGTGAACTCCCATTTACAATTGCTTCAAAGAGAATAAAATACCTAGGAATCCAACTTGCAAGGGACATGAAGGACCTCTTCAAGGAGAACTACAAACCACTGCTCAGTGAAATAAAAGAGGATACAAACAAATGGAAGAACATTCCATGCTCATGGGTAGGAAGAATCAATATCATGAAAATGGCCCTACTGCCCAAGGTAATTTATAGATTCAATGCCATCCCCGTCAAGCTACCAATGACTTTCTTCACAGAATTGGCATATCATACTTTTAATTTGCTATTACGTTTTGTTTGCTAGTGTTTTGTTGAGGAATTTGCATCTATGTTCATCAAGAATATTAGCCTGTAATTTTTGCTTGTTTGTTTGTTTTGTTTGTTTGTTTGGTGACACAAAGTCTCTCTGTCTCCCAGACTGGAGTGCAGTGCCATGATCTCAGCTCACTGCAATCTCTGCCTCCCAGGTTCAAGTGATTCTCCTGCCTCAGCCTCCCCAGTAGCTGGGATTACAGGTGTGAGCCCTTATGCCCTGTAATTTTCTTTCTTGAAGTGTCCTTGTCTGACTTTTCTATCAGGATGATGTTGGCTTTATAAAATGAGTTTGGAAGTGTTTCTTCCTCTTCACCTTTTTGGAAGCATTTGAGAGGAATAGGTGCCAGTTTTTAAAATATTTAATAAAATGTACCAATGAAACCATCAAATATGGGACTTTTCTTTTTTGGAAAGTTTCTATTTAGTAATTCAATCTCCTTACCCGTGTTGGTGTGTTCAGATTTTCTATTTCTGAGATGATCCAGTCTTGATAGATTTTGTGTTTCTAGGAATTTATCCATTTCTTCTAGGATGTTGCATTCATTGGAGTATAACTCTTCATAGTAGTCTCTCATGATCCTTTTTGGTACTGTTCTATAAATTGTAATGTCTTCTCTTTCATTTATAATTTTATGTACATATTTTTTTTTAGTGTAGCTAAAGGTTCATCACCTTATCAAAACAGCAAATCTTAGTTTTATTAGCTTTTTCTATTGTTTTTCTAGTTTTAATTTTATTTATATCTACTCTGATCTTTCTCATTTTCCTCCTGCTGCTGAATTAGGGCTTACTTTGTTGTTCTTTTTCTAGTTCCTTGATGTATAAATTAGTATTTTTTTTGAGATCTTTTTTCTCTCTCAATGTACATCTTTTTTGCTATAAACATATCTCTTAGCACTGCTTTTGCTGCATGCCATATGTTTTGGTAAGTTGTGTCTCCATTTTCATTTATCTCAAGATATTTTTTGATTTCCCTTTTCATTTATTCTTGACCCATTGATTGTTGAGATAGGTGTTGTTTAATTTCCACTTTTTGGTGAATTTTCTAATTTTCTTCCTGTTAGTGTTTTCAGGTTTTAAAACAGTATAGTCAGGAAAGATACTGGATATGATATCAGTCTTCTTAAATTTCTTAATACTTGTCTTATGACCTAATATGATCTACTTGGACAATGTTCCATATGCACCTGAAAAGAATGTGTGTTTTGCTGCTGTTGGATAAAGTGTTCTGTATATGTCTAATAGGTCTATTTTCTCTACAGTATTGTTCAAGCCCACTGTTTTCTTATTGACTTTCTATCTAATGATCTATCCATTGTTGAAAGTTGGCTATTGAAGTCCTCTATTATTGTATTGCTGTCTACTTCTCCCAGCATTCATGTTAGTATTTGCCCTATACATTTACAGTGACGCAATAAACATACGTATGCATGTGTCCTTATAGCAGCATGATTTATAGTCCTTTGGGTATATACCCAGTAATGGGATGGCTGGGTCAAATGGTATTTCTAGTTCTAGATCACTGAGGAATCGCCACATTGACTTCCACAATGGTTGAACTAGTTTACAGTCCCACCAACAGTGTAAAAGTGTTCCTATTTCTCCACATCCTCTCCAGCACCTGTTGTTTCCTGACTTTTTAATGATTGCCATTCTAACTGGTATGAGATGGTGTCTCATTGTGGTTTTGATTTGCATTTCTCTGATGGCCAGTAATGGTGAGCATTTTTTCATGTGCCTTTTGGCTGCATAAATGTCTTCTTTTGACAAGAGTCTGTTCATGTCCTTTGCCCACTTTTTGATGGGGTTGTTTGTTTTTTTCTTGTAGATTTGTTTGAGTTCATTGTAGATTCTGGATATTAGCCCTTTGTCAGATGAGTAGGTTGCGAAAATTTTCTCCCATTCTGTAGGTTGCCTGTTCACACTGATGGTAGTTTCTTTTGCTGTGCAGAAGCTCTTTAGTTTAATTAGATCCCATTTGTCAATTTTGGCTTTTGTTGCCATTGCTTTTGGTGTTTTAGACATGAAGTCCTTGCCCATGCCTATGTCCTGAATGGTAATGCCTAGGTTTTCTTCTAGGGTTTTTATGGTTTTAGATCTAACATTTAAGTCTTTAATCCATCTTGAATTGATTTTTGTATAAGGTGTAAGGAAGGGATCAAGTTTCAGCTTTCTACATATGGCTAGCCAGTTTTCCCAGCACCATTTATTAAATAGGGAATCCTTTCCCCATTTCTTGTTTTTGTCAGGTTTGTCAAAGATCAGATGGTTGTAGATGTGCAGTATTATTTCTGAGGGCTCTGTTCTGTTCCATTGATCTATATCTCTGTTTTGGTACCAGTACCATGCTGTTTTGGTTACTGTAGCCTTGTAGTATAGTTTAAAGTCAGGTAGCATGATGCCTCCAGCTTTGTTCTTTTGGCTTAGGATTGTCTTGGAAATGCGGGCTCTTTTTTGGTTCCATATGAACTTTAAAGTAGTTTTTTCCAATTCTGTGAAGAAAGTCATTGGTAGCTTGATGGGGATGGCATTGAATCTGTAAATTACCTTGGGCAGTATGGCCATTTTCATGATAT
Source organism: Gorilla gorilla gorilla (assembly GCF_029281585.2). Lineage (NCBI taxonomy): Eukaryota > Metazoa > Chordata > Mammalia > Primates > Hominidae > Gorilla > Gorilla gorilla. The sequence continues at coordinate 179,861,460 of NC_086017.1, forward strand.
TGATTCTTCCTACCCATGAGCATGGAATGTTCTTCCATTTGTTTGTATCCTCTTTTATTTCCTTGAGCAGTGGTTTATAGTTCTCCTTGAAGCGGTCCTTCACATCCCTTGTAAGTTGGATTCCTAGGTATTTTATTCTCTTTGAAGCAATTGTGAATGGGAGTTCACTCATGATTTGGCTCTCTGTTTGTCTGTTATTGGTGTATAAGAATGCTTGTGATTTTTGTACATTGATTTTGTATCCTGAGACTTTGCTGAAGTTGCTTATCAGCTTAAGGAGATTTTGGGCTGAGACGATGGGGTTTTCTAGATATACAATCATCTCGTCTGCAAACGGGGACAATTTGACTTCCTCTTTTCCTAATTGAATAGCCTTTATTTCCTTCTCCTGCCTAATTGCCCTGGCCAGAACTTCCAACACTATGTTGAATAGGAGTGTTGAGAGAGGGCATCCCTGTCTTGTGCCAGTTTTCAAAGGGAATGCTTCCAGTTTTTGCCCATTCAGTATGATATTGGCTGTGGGTTTGTCATAGATAGCTCTTAACATTTTGAAATACGTCCCATCAATACCTAATTTATTGAGAGTTTTTAGCATGAAGGGTTGTTGAATTTTCTCAAAGGCCTTTTCTGCATCTATTGAGATAATCATGTGGTTTTTGTCTTTGGTTCTGTTTATATGCTGGATCACATTTATTGATTTGCATATATTGAACCAGCCTTGCATCCCAGGGATGAAGCCCACTTGATCATGGTGGATAAGCTTTTTGATGTGCTGCTGGATTTGGTTTGCCAGTATTTTACTGAGGATTTTTGCATCAATGTTCATCAGGGATCTTGGTCTAAAATTCTCTTTTTTTTGTTGTGTCTGTGCCAGGCTTTGGTATCAGGATGATGCTGGCCTCATAAAATGAGTTAGGGAGGATTCCTTCTTTTTCTATTGATTGGAATAGTTTCAGAAGGAATGGTACCAGTTCCTCCTTGTACCTCTGGTAGAATTCGGCTGTGAATCCATCTGGTCCTGGACTCTTTTTGGTTGGTAAGCTCTTGATTATTGCCACAATTTCAGATCCTGTTATTGGTGTATTCAGAGATTCAACTTCTTCCTGGTTTAGTCTTGGGAGAGTGTATATGTCGAGGAATTTATCCATTTCTTCTAGATTTTCGAGTATATTTGTGTAGAGGTGTTTGTAGTATTCTCTGATGGTAGTTTGTATTTCTGTGGGATCGGTGGTGATATCCCCTTTATCATTTTGTATTGCATCTATTTGATTCTTCCCTCCTTTTTTCTTTGTTAGTCTTGCTAGCGGTTTATCAATTTTGTTGATCCTTTCAAAAAACCAGCTCCTGGATTCATTAATTTTTGAAGCATTTTTTGTGTCTCTATTTCCTTCAGTTCTGCTCTGATTTTAGTTATTTCTTGCCTTCTACTAGCTTTTGAATGTGTTTGCTCTTGCTTTTCTAGTTCTTTTAATTGTGATGTTAGGGTGTCAATTTTGGATCTTTCCTGCTTTCTCTTGTGGGCATTTAGTGCTATAAATTTCCCTCTACACACTGCTTTGAACGCGTCCCAGGGATTCTGGTATGTTGTGTCTTTGTTCTCTTTGGTTTCAAAGAACATCTTTATTTCTGCCTTCATTTCGTTATGTACCCAGTAGTCATTCAGGAGCAGGTTGTTCAGTTTCCATGTAGTTGAGCCGTTCTGAGTGAGTTTCTTACTCCTGAGTTCTAGTTTGATTGCACTGTGGTCTGAGAGATAGTTTGTTATAATTTCTGTTCTTTTACATTTGCTGAGGAGAGCTTTACTTCCAAGTATGTGGTCAATTTTGGAATAGGTGTGGTGTGGTGCTGAAAAAAAGGTATATTCTGTTGATTTGGGGTGGAGATTTCTGTAGATGTCTATTAGGTCCACTTGGTGCAGAGCTGAGTTCAATTCCTGGGTATCCTTGTTGACTTTCTGTCTCATTGATCTGTCTAATGTTGACAGTGGGGTGTTAAAGTCTCCCATTATTAATGTGTGGGAGTCTAAGTCTCTTTGTAGGTCACTCAGGACTTGCTTTATGAATCTGGGTGCTCCTGTATTGGGTGCATATATATTTAGGATAGTTAGCTCTTCTTGTTGAATTAATCCCTTTACCATTATGTAATGGCCTTCTTTGTCTCTTTTGATCTTTGTTGGTTTAAAGTCTGTTTTATCAGAGACTAGGATTGCAACCCCTGCCTTTTTTCGTTTTCCATTTGCTTGGTAGATCTTCCTCCATCCTTTTATTTTGAGCCTATGTGTGTCTCTGCACGTGAGATGGGTTTCCTGAATACAGCACGCTGATGGTTCTTGACTCTTTATCCAATTTGCCAGTCTGTGTCTTTTAATTAGAGCATTTAGTCCATTTACATTTAAAGTTAATACTGTTATGTGTTAATTTGATCCTGTCATTATGATGTTAGCTGGTTATTTTGCTCATTAGTTGATGCAGTTTCTTCCTAGTCTCGATGGTCTTTACATTTTGGCATGATTTTGCAGCGGCTGGTACCGGTTGTTCCTTTCCATGTTTAGTGCTTCCTTCAGGAGCTCTTTTAGGGCAGGCCTGGTGGTGACAAAATCTCTCAGCATTTGCTTGTTTGTAAAGTATTTTATTTCTCCTTCACTTATGAAGCTTAGTTTGGCTGGATATGAAATTCTGGGTTGAAAATTCTTTCTTTAAGAATGTTGAATATTGGCCCCCACTCTCTTCTGGCTTGTAGAGTTTCTGCCGAGAGATCTGCTGTTAGTCTGATGGGCTTCCCTTTGACGGTAACCCAACCTTTCTCTCTGGCTGACCTTAACATTTTTTCCTTCATTTCAACTTTGGTGTATCTGACAATTATGTGTCTTGGAGTTGCCTCTTTGTGGTGTTCTGTATATTTCCTGAATCTGAACGTTGGCCTGCCTTGCTAGATTGGGGAAGTTCTCCTGCATAATATCCTGCAGAGTGTTTTCCAACTTGGTTCCATTCTCCCCGTCACTTTCAGGTACACCAATCAGACGTAGATTTGGTCTTTTCACATAGTCCCATATTTCTTGGAGGCTTTGCTCATTTCTTTTTATTCTTTTTTCTCTAAACTTCCCTTCTCACTTCATTTCATTCATTTCATCTTCCATTGCTGATACCCTTTCTTCCAGTTGATTGCATCGGCTCCTGAGGCTTCTGCATTCTTCACGTAGTTCTCGAGCCTTGGTTTTCAGCTCCATCAGCTCCTTTAAGCACTTCTCTGTATTCGTTATTCTAGTTATACATTCTTCTAAATTTTTTTCAAAGTTTTAAACTTCTTTGCCTTTGGTTTGAATGTCCTCCCATAGCTCAGAGTAATTTGATCATCTGAAGCCTTCTTCTCTCAGCTCGTCAAAGTCATTCTCCGTCCAGCTTTGTTCCGTTGCTGGTGAGGAACTGCTTTCCTTTGGAGGAGGAGAGGCACTCTGCTTTTTAGAATTTCCAGTTTTTCTGCTCTGTTTTTTCCCCATCTTTGTGGTTTTATCTACTTTTGGTCTTTGATGATGGTGATGTACAGATGGGTTTTTGGTGTGGATGTCCTTTCTATTTGTTAGTTTTCCTTCTAACACAGAGGACCCTCAGCTGCAGGTCTGTTGGAGTACCTGGCCGTGTGAGGTGTCAGTCTGCCCCTTCTGGGGGTTGCCTCCCAGTTAGGCTGCTTGGGGGTCAGGGGTTAGGGACCCACATGAGGAGGCAGTCTGCCCATTCTCAGATCTCCAGCTGTGTGCGGGGAGAACCACTGCTCTCTTCAAAGCTGTCAGACAGGGACATTTAAGTCTGCAGAGGTTACTGCTGTCTTTTTGTTTGTCTGTGCCCTGCCCCCAGAGGTGGAGCCTACAGAGTCAGGCAGGCCTCCTTGAGCTGTGATGGGCTCCACCCAGTTCAAGCTTCCGGGCTGCTTTGTTTACCTAAGCAAACCTGGGCAATGGCGGGCGCCCCTCCCCCAGCCTCGCTGCTGCCTTGCAGTTTGATCTCAGACTGCTGTGCTAGCAATCAGCGAGACTCCTTGGGGGTAGGACCCTCTGAGCCAGGTGCGGGATATAATCTCCTGGTACGCCGTTTTTTAAGCCTGTTGGAAAAGCACAGTATTCGGGTGGGAGTGACCCGATTTTCCAGGTGCCGTCTGTCACCCCTTTCTTTGACTACGAAAGGGAACTCCCTGACCCCTTGCGCTTCCCAAGTGAGGCAATGCCTCGCCCTGCTTCAACTCACTCACGGTGAGTGCACCCACTGACCTGCGCCCACTGTCTGGCACTCCCTAGTGAGATGAACCCGGTACCTCAGATGGAAATGCAGAAATCACCCGTCTTCTGCGTCGCTCACGCTGGGAGCTGTAGACCGGAGCTGTTCCTATTCGGCCATCTTGGCTCCTCCTCCAAAAATGTTTGATCATTATTCACACTTTTTTCTTTCTCTTACTCTGTCTTCTCTCCTTTAGATATTCTAGTTATGTGACATTTTCTTCTTGCTACTTTCCACTGGTCACTGAAGGCTCTGATTATTTTGTCTTCATTAAACTTTTGTGAGATAATTTTAGATTTGCATCCAGTTGTAAGAAATAACATAGAGAGAGCCTATGTATGATTTACCCAATCCCCTTTAATGCTAACATCCTGCAAAATTATAATACAATATAACAACCAGAATGTTGAAATTGGTGTAATCAAGATACAGAATATTTCATTCATTGCAATGGTCTCTCGTGTTGCCATTTAATAGCCACAATCACTTTTCTCCATCCCTACTCCCTCTGTAACCCCTGAAAGCTACTAATGTATTCCCCATTTATATAATTTTTGTCATTTCAAGAATCTTATATAAATAGAATCATGCAGTATGTAACCTACGTGGACTGGATTTTTTTCATCCAGCATAATTCCCTGCAGATTTATTAGGTTTTTACATGTAACAATAGTTCATTTTTATGGCTGAGTAGTATTCCATGATATAGATGTGTCACAGTTTGTTTAAACGTTTTTCATTTGGACTGATATCAGTTACAGCAGTTATGAATAAAGCTGCTTTTTTCTATGAAAAATTTTTAATACTTTTACATTTAAGTTAGTGATCCATCTTTGGTTAATATTTTGGTAAAGTATGAGATGTATTCTTGCTGATGCATTTGTTGAAAAGGTTGTCCTTCTTTATTGAATTCCTTTTGCACCTTTCCCATTAATCAAGTGGGAATATTTCTGTGAGTTCTCTTATGGGCTCTCCATTTTATTCCATTGATTGATGCATATATCTCTTCACCAATATGACATAGACTTGATTAGTCTTGAAATCAAGTAAATGATCTTACCTTACTCCTATTTATTATAACTGTTTTAGCTACTGTACTTTTTGCCTTTTCATATATTTTTTGGAAAAACTTGCTTATATATACAAATAATGTTGTTTGGATTTTGATAAGAATTGTATTAATCCTGTATATCAATTTCAGGAAAATACTCATATTTTTATTACATTGAGTCTTCTAAGCCACAAATACAATATATCTCTCAATTTACCTATCTTTAATTTTGTTTATCAGTATTTTATAGATTTTAGTATAGAAGATCTATAAATATCTTGTTAGATTTACATCTTATTTTTTCTCTTTTTGAGCTATGGTAAATATTATTGCCCTTTAATTTTACTGTCCATGTGTTTGTCACTAATATATAGAATATAACTGATTTTTTATGTTTATCTTTTATTCTGCTAACTTGTTGAACTCATTTTTTAGTTTTGGAGTTTATCAATTCCTTAAGATTTTCTGACAATTATATTATATGCAAATTGAAACCATTTCATTGCTTTTCTGATCTGTTGTTATTTTATTTACTTTTCTTGCCTTTATACACTGGCTAGAACTTCCAACCCTACGTTGAATAGAGTCATGAGAGTAAACATTCTTGCCTTGTTGTCAGTCATAGAGGGAAAGAATCTGGTCTTTTACCATTGAATATACAGATGGTCCTTCATATCTGTGGCATTTTATCTGTGGATTTAATCAACAGTGGAACAAAACTTTTTAAAGAAACTTAATGGTTGTGTCTGTGCTGAACATGTATACAGAACTTTTTCTTGTCATTATTCCCTAAGAATACAGTATAACAATTATTTACATAGCATTTACACTGTATTAGGTATTATAAGTAATCCAGAGATGATTTAAAGTATATGAAAAAATGTGCAGAGGCTATATGCAAATACTACATCATTTTATATAAAGGACTTGAGCATCCATGGATTTTTGTATTCATGAGGGGTCCTGGGACCAATCTCCCATGGATATTGAGGAACAACTGTAATGTTAGCTTTAGGTTTCTTGAATATACTGTTTGTCAAGTTGAAGAAGTTTTCAATACTCTCATTTTTTCTGAGATTTTAAAAAAATTATGAATGGGTGTTGAATTATGCCAAATGGTTTTTTCTGCATTGATTGAGTATCATATGAATTGTCTTCTTTATTCTATGATTATGGTGAATTAGATTGATTGATTTTTTAATATTGACCTGTTTTGCATGGTACAATAAATTCCATTTGATCATGTTGCATATTTTTTTGTACAAATATATATACATAGTATATACATATGTAGTATATATATAGTATATACATATATAGTATATATATAGCATATACATATATAGTATATATATAGCATATACATATATAGTATATATAGTATATACATAGTATATATAGTATATATATAGTATATACATATATAGTATACATATAGTATATACATATATAGTATATATATAGTATATACATATATAGTATATATAGTATATATATAGTATATATACTATATACATGTATATATATAGTATATATATAGTATATATATACTATATACATGTATATATATATAGTATATACATGTATATATATATAGTATATATATGTATAAAAGTTTCATTCGTATTTTGTTAAGGATTTTTGCATCTTTATTCATGAGTGACATTGGTGTATTTTGATGATACACAAATCATCACTCATAAGAATTTCTTTCTTCTTTCTTTCTTTCTTCTCTCTCTGTCTGTCCATCTGTCTGTCTGTCTGTCTTTTTTCTTTTCTTTCTTTCTCTCTTAATATCTTTGCCTGATTTCAGTATCAGGAAAATACTAGCTACACTGTTTTCTGGAAGAAATTGTAGAATTATTGTTATTTGTTCTTTAAACATTTGGTAGAATTATTCAGTGAAACCATCTGGGTCTAGATATCTTTCTTTTGAGACTATTTAAATGATGAAGTATTTGTTTCATAGTTACAGGGCTATAAAAATTATCTATTTCTTATGAGTGAGTTGTGGTAGCTTGTGTTTTTTGAGGAATTAGCCCATTTTGTCTAAGTTGCCAAATTTATGTGTATAATTATTTGTAGTAGTTCCTTATTATAGTTTTATTATCATCAGTGTCTTTAGTAATATCCTTGTTTTATTCCTGATATGGGTAATTTGTGTCTTCTCTTTTTTTTATTGTTAATCTTTTGTTGTCAATTTTATTGACAACATTGCAATAATGTTCTGTATTGCTTTTCTGTTTTCAATTTTATTGGTTTCTTCTATTATCTTTATTATTTTCTTCGTTTTGCTTTCTTTGGGTTGATTTTGCTCTTATTTTAAATTCTTAAAGTAGAAGTTAAAATTATTGATTTAAGACTTTTCCTCTTTTTCAATGCAAACATTTAATGCTGTACATTTTCCTCTCATCACTGTTTTAGCTGTGAGTTCAAATTTTTGATATTGTATTTTTATTTTTATTCAGCTAAGTGTATTTATTTTCCCTTGACACTTCTTCTTTGACTTATGAATTACATAGAAGTCTCCTGCTTAGTTATCATGTGTTTGGAGATTTTCCTATTATCTCTCTGTTATTGATTTGTCATTTGATTCCATTGTGGTTTGATTTTAATTCCATTACATTTTTTAGGTTTGTTTTATGGTTCAAGATGTAGTCTATCTTGGTATATATTCTGTGAGCACTTGACAAGACTGTGTATTCTGCTATCACTGGGTAGAGTAGTTAATGTCAAGTAGATCCTATGGTCTTATGGTATTGAGTTCTTTGTTGATGCTAGTTTTGTGTCTAGTTCTATTTTTAATTGGTACAAGAGTGCTGTTGAAGTCCCCAACTATAATTGTGCATTTGTCTATTTCTCCTCCATTTCTAACAGCTTTTGCCTCACATATTTCATAATTTTATTTTTTGGTGCACATACATTTAGGGTTGTTATCTCTCATTGGTTGATTGACTCCTTTATTATTATAAAATGTCCCTTCCTATTTCTGGTATTTTTTTTTTTTTTGCCCTAAGATCTAATTTATCTGATATAGCCACAGATATAGCTGTGTCCCCATCAAAATCTCTCATCTTGAATTCCCACATGTTGTAGGAGGGAGCTTGTGGGAGATAATTTAATCATGGGGGAAAGTCTTTCCCATGCTGTTCTCATAATAGTGAATAAATCTCACAAGATCTGATAGTTTTATAAGGGGGAGTTTCCCTGCACAAGCTCTCTGTTTGCCTGCTGCCATACATGTAACACGTGACTTGCTCCTCCTTGCCTTCTGCCATGATTGTGAGGCTTTCCCAGCCACATGGAACTGTAAGTCCATTAAACTCTTTTTCCTGTATAAATTGTTCAGTTTCGGGTATGTCTTTATCAGCAGCCTGAAAAGGGACTAATACAGTAAATTGGTATGAGTAGTGGGATGCTGCTAAAAAGATACCGAAAAATGTGGAAGCCACTTTAAAACTGGGTAACAGGCAGAGTTTGGAACAGTTTCAAGGGCTCAGAAGAAGACAGGAAAATGTGGGACAGTTTGGAACTTCCTAGAGACTTGTCAAATGGCTTTGACCAAAATGCTCATAACAATATGGACAATGAAATCCAGGCTGAAGTGGTCTCAGATGGAGATGAGGAACTTGTTGGGAACCAGAGCAAAGGTGACTCTTGTTATGTTTTATCAAAGAAACTGGTGGCATTTTGCCCCAGCCCTAGAGATTTATGGAACTTTGAACTTGAGAAAGATGATTTAGGGCATCTGGTGGAAGAAAATTCTAAGCAGCAAAGCATTCAAGAAGTGACTTGGGTGCAGTTAAAGGCATTCAGTTTTATAAGGGAAGCAGAGCATAAAAGTTTGAAAAATGTGCAGCCTGACAATGTGATAGAAAAGAAAATCCCATTTTCTGAAAAGAAATCCAAGCTGGCTGCAGAAATTTGCATAAGTAATGAGGAGCCAAATGTTAATCTCCAAGACAATGGGGAAAATGTCTTCAGGCCATGTCAGAGGTCTTCATGGCAGCCTCTCCTGTTACAGGCCTGGAAGCCTAGGAGGAAAAAGTGGTTTCATGGGGTGGGCCCAGGGTCCTCATGCTGTGTGCAGCCTAGGAACTTTGTGCCCTGCATCCCAGCTGCTCTAGTGATGGCTGAAAGGGACCAAGGTAGAGCCTGTTTAACCTGTTTTGATTTGGAGAAGCACAGAAAATGAGGCACACAGAGATTCACATAAAGATGCCATGTATTTGAGGAGCAATCTGCCTGTGTGGCAATAGAGAAGGAGAGAGCTTTTAGACTATGAAGCCTGTAAGTTTACAATGGCCCCTTACCCTGACCAGAACTTCCTGAAAAAAAGTTAACAAAGGAAATAGTAAATAAAGTAAATATATACTAGTAAATAAAGGCTGCTATTAAATAAAGGCTAATATTGAAGAATCTGAAAAGCATCAGTAGAAATTTATTGTAAGAGAAGAGTATAAAAGTGGGAAACAATATTTACCATCAAATAAAAAGTAATTGCCAATAGGAAAATGTTGCACAGAACACATTAAAGAAAACCCTTTGAAAAATTCAAACTAAAGAGACTTTTTATAAAGATCATACATAAAAATAAACAACAAAAAATGATAATTTTGAAAAAGAAGAGCAATTAAGGGAAATTAGCTCTTTCAGATATTAAAATATTTTATAAAGCCTAATATTTAAATTTATGTGATATTAGGATATAAATAGTGAGAAAGAATAAAGGAATAAAATAGAAAGTATAAAAATTAATGTGAATATATATATATACATTAACATATGATAAAGATGACATCTCAGTTTTCTTGGGAAATTGGATAGCCACTTGGAAAAACTTAAGTTGAATCTCTACTTTATATCCTAACAAGATATATCTAAAATGGATTATACTTTAATGTTAAAATATAAATAAATCTTAAATGTACTAGAAGAAAAATTGAATACCTCCTATAAAAGCTAAAAGAAAAGACAGAGCATTTCTCAATAGCAAAATGTACCATAAGATAATGTCAACAGAACAAGTTAGGAATACATTTGCAATACAATTCATATTGAAAAGGGCTAATCCCTTTAATACAAAAAATCAGAGAAAAAGATAATGTAATCAATGGAACAAGATGCAAAAGACACCAAGAGGCATACAGTGGAAATAAAAATAACTATTAGATGTATAAGTTCTATGTCACTCTAAATATATGACTTATAAGTTGGAGCTACCATGAAATATCTTTTTATTTATTAGATGTTTAAAACCATAAAATTTTAATAACAGAATCTGTCAAAATGTGGGAACACACTCTTACTTTGCTAATGGATAGGTCAATATGTACAATTATAAGCAAGAGAAATTCAAACTTTCAAACATCTAATTACAAACATGTATTTCCTCTGATGTTTGACCTAGCAATTTAATTTATATATATTTCCATGTATGTAAAATTACATCTAGACATATTTATTCTTTCAACCACTGTTTGTAATAGCAAAAGACTGGGAACAACCCAAATATCCATTAAAAGGTGAAGGTTTAAATAAATGATGATATATTCATACAACAGAAGGTAATAAAAATCTAAAAACAGACTAAAATAAAGTCTTCTTTATGCTCTAAAGTGAAAGGATCTCCATGATATATTATGTAAGGAAGCAAGGAGAAGGATTTAACAGTTTTTAAATCTCTGCTTTTAATGCTGCATATAAGGAGCTTGGAAGTCACCACTCCATCCAGTTTTCTAACAAGTAAAAAAACGGAACAGACTGAAAAATAACAAATTTTCTAGGATTCATCAGAGAGGTGAGGATATAGAACAAACTGCTTCCAACAAGAATGGAGAGACAATAAGATGAATACAGGGAGTCATGGGTTTACCACAGCAGAGACTTACAAGCAAAACTGCTGCAGGAACCAGTGCCAGGTATAAAAACCTGAACTATAATTGATAAATTGCTAGAGACTCAGTGAGGACAAATCTGAGACTTGTATATCCCGATGGAATCCTGTCAAGAAGAGGTAGGGTATGTGAGTTTAACCTGCAAGAGTATGACCAGGTTCTCATAGTAAATACTGGAGGAAGACTTCCCTTGTGTTTCAAGTACAGGGAGAGGAAATACAACAGAGTACTCTGCTCTTTGACAAGGCCTGCCCTCAGGAGAAGCTATTCAAACAGAGCCTTGTCTGCTGAGGTTTTGTAGCCTAACTGACATATGGGAAGGGAAATACCCAAATCTAGCCATCCTATCTCATGGAAAAGGAAGGGGGGCTGAGAAATTGAGACTATTGGGAGGTTCATAGTCCAGAGACATAGTCCAGAGGCTCACTGAAACACTGAGATCTAATCATAAGACTACAGAATGGTTTCCTTCCCCCCATCCCTTAACAAGATATTACTAAAGGCCTATTTTCAGCAGTTCCATTTACATGGTAAATCATTTCTGACTATGAAGAAAAAATTACTAGGAAAAAAAAAGAATTAGAAGAAATAGAGTAAGCATCAGGACCAGGTAAGGCAGGGATATTGAAATGATCAAACCTGAAATTTTAAACAACAATGAAAAATATGCTAAGGGCTCTAACAGATAAAGCAGACAGCATGCAAGAACAGATGGGCAAATGTAAGCATAGAGATGGAAATCCTAGGAAAGAAACAAAAAGAAATGCTACAGATCAAAAATACTGTTGAGAGGTGACAGCATGTTGGCAGTCTTCACAGCCCTCGCTCGCTCTCGGGGCCTCCTCTGCCTGGGCTCCCACTTTGGCGGCACTTGAGGAGCCCTTCAGCCCACCACTGCACCGTGGGAGCCCCTTTCTGGGCTGGCCAAGGCCAGAGCTGGCTCCCTCAGCTTGTGGGGAGGTGTGGAGGGAGAGGCGCGAGCGGGAACCAGGGCTGCATGGGTGCTTAAGGACCAGTGTGAGTTCCGGGTGTGCGTGGGCTCGGCGGACACAGTGCTCAGAGTGGCGGCCGGCCCCACCAGCCCCGGGCAGTGAGGGATTTAGCACCTGGGCCAGCAGCTGCTGTGCTCAATTTCTTGCCGGGCCTTAGCTACTGCCTTCCCGTGGGGCAGGGCTCTGTACCTACAGCCAGCCATGCCTGAGGCTACCCCGCACCACCCCACCCCGCCCTCAGTGGGCTCCTCTGCGGCCGGAGCCTCCCCAAGGAGCGCAGCTGCCTGCTCCACAGCGCCCAATCCCATCTACACCCAAGGGTTGAGGAGTGCGGGTGCACAGCGCGGGACTGGCAGGCAGCTCCACCTGCAGCCCTGGTGCGGGATCCACTGGGTGAAGCCAGCTGGGCTTCTGAGTCTAGTGAGGACGTGGAGAACCTTTATGTCTAGCTAAGGGATTGTAAATACACCAATCGGCACTCTGTATCTAGCTCAAGGTTTGTAAACACACCAATCACCACCCTGTGTCTAGCTCAGGGTTTGTGAATGCACCAATCGACACTCTGTATCTAGCTACTCTGGTGGGGCCTTGGAGAACCTTTGTGTCCACACTCCGTATCTAGCTAATCTGGTGGGGACGTGGAGAACCTTTGTGTCTAGCTCAGGGATTGTAAACGCACCAATCAGTGCCCTGTCAAAACAGACCACTAGGCTCTACCAATCAGCAGGATGTGGGTGGGGCCAGATGAGAGAATAAAAGCAGGCTGCCCAAGCCAGCAGTGGCAACCCCCCCGGGTCCCCTTCCACAGTGTGGAAGCTTTGTTCTTTTGCTCTTTGCAGTAAATCTTGCTGCTGCTCACTCTTTGGGTCCACACTGCCTTTATGAGCCATAACACCGCGAAGGTCTGCAGTTTCACTCCTGAGCCAGTGAGACCACGAACCCACCAGAAGGAAGAAACTCCGAACACATCCGAACGTCAGGAGGAACAAACTCCAGATGCACCACCTTAAGAGCTGTAACACTCACCCCGAGGGTCCGTGGCTTCATTCTTGAAGTCAATGAGACCAAGAACCCACCAATTCCGGACACACTGTGACAGAAGTGAAGAATTCCTTTGATGAGCTTATTAGTAGACTGGACACAGCTGAGGAAAGAATCTCTGAGCTTGAGGCTATAACAATAAAAACCTTCAAAACAACAAGTAATGAAGATGATACAATAGCTAAAAAGAAATTATTTAGGCAGTGAGGGTAAGTGTATTAGAGTTCTCTAGAGGGACTGACTAATAGGAAATATATATATGTGTATATATATATATGTGTATATATATGTGTGTATATATGTGTATATATGTGTGTATATATATGTGTGTATATATATATGTGTGTGTATATATATATATATGGGAGTTTATTAAGTAATATTAACTCACACCATCACAAGGTACCACAATAGGCCATCTGCAAGTTGAGGAGCAAGGAAGCCAGTCTGAGTCCCAAAGCTGCAGAACTTGGAGTCTGATGTTTGAGGGCAGAAGCATGCAGCGTAGGAGAAAGATGTAGGCTGGGAGGCTAAGCCAGTCTAGGCTTTTCACATTTTTCTACCTGCTTTACATTCTGGCTGCGCTGGCAGCAGATTACATGGTGCTCACCCAGATTAAGGGTGGGTCTGCCTTTCCTAGCCCACTGACTCAAATGTTAATCTCCTTGGCAACACCAACACCCTCACAGACATACCCAGGATCAATACTTTGCATGCTTCAATCCAATCAAGTTGACACTCAGTATTAACCATCACAGTAAGAAAGTCCTCTGTAAGGCTTCCCTTTTAACAAAAAGCAGCCTGAAATCATTTTTGTTTCTAGCAAAATGCAGCCTGAAAAATCAAACTGAAGATGTAGAAAAGCAAGCTAGAAGCTTTCACGGATAAATGCCAGCAGCTTTGACAATAGAAAAAGGCTACCTGGAGGCCAGGCATGTTCAACATGGGATTCCATCTTCACTTTCCTTTGTCGACTGTGTGAACTGTAAGGAACAGACGTAATGGCACAGGCCAGGTAGAGAACTCATTTGCATGATAAAAAGATTAGGGTGGGGTAGCCAACTTCTTCATGTGCTATGTAAATGACACACCTGGTCCAACCAACCAATCTTTTGGGCCCCATGTAAATCAGACACCGTCTCCTCAAGCTTGTCTATAAAAACCTGTGCATTTCATCACAAAACTGGAGGACCCACTTGGGAGCCCCTCTCTCTGCAGGAGAGAGAGCTATTCTCTTTCTTTTGCCTATTAAACTTCCACTGTTAAACTCACTTCTTGTCCTAGATTTCTCTGGCATGAGACAACGAACCTTAGGTATTTACCCCAGACAATGATGCTGCTTTAAGAACGACCAAAAAATAGAAAAAAACAAAAAAACAAAAAAACAAAAACAGAACAGAATATTCAGGGAGTGTGTGACAACTATAAAAGGTGTAACATAAACAGAAACAGAACACTAGAAGGAGAAAAAAAGTGAAATAAACAGGAGAAATATTTAAAACAATAATGCTTTAGAATTTTTCCCAAATTAATGTCAGACACCAAATCACAGATCCAGAAGGCTAAGGGAAAATGAAGCAGGATAAGTGCTAAAATCAAATATTAAAAAAAAATTCTGAAAGAAGTAAGAGGAAAAAAGCACCTTATTTTTAGAGGAACAAAGATAAGAATTATATCCAACTTCTCTGAAACCAGGCAAGCAAGAGGAGAGTAGAGTAAAATTTTTAATGTCTTGATTGGGAAAAATAAATAATCTCACCAACCTAGAATTCTGTACTCTGTGAAATTACACTACAGAAGTGAAGGAGAAATAAAGATTTTCTCAGATAAACAAAAATTACAGTGGTTTATTGCTACTAGACCTGCTTTGCAAGAAAAGGATAGGGAAGGAAAATAATATAGCTCAGAAACTTGGATCATCATAAAGAAAGAAATAACACTGGAAAAAATAACTAACAGTAAAATAAAAACATTTTTCTTCTTCTTAATCTAAAAGATAATAGTTTGTTCAAAATAATAGCAATAGTGTATTTGCTTATGTATTCTAATATATATATAGATTTTTATATGCTTATATGTAATTGGAATGAATAATAGCAATGATACAAGGAATGGAAAAGAAGTATCAAGATTATTTTGTTATTATAGGGTACTCATACTACCTGTGAAGCAGAATAGTGTTATTTGAAAGTGGACTTGGATTTGATGTATATTGCAAACTAGGGCAACCACTAAAAAGTGTAAAAAGAAAGAAGTATAACTGATGTGCTCAGAAAGAAGAGAAAATGGAATCGTAAAATGCTCAATGAAAACCACAAAAGGCAAAGAGCAGAAAACAAACATAGGAACAAAGAACAAACGCAGCAAAAGGAAACAGCAACAAATATGGCAAATATGAATTCAAGTATACAAATAATCACTTTGAATATCCATAGTCTAACACAACTTAATACATTTACACTGTTGGATAGTAAAATAACACATCTTATTAGAACGTGTGGGATATAGCAAAAGCAGTGCTCAGGGAGATATTTACAGCATTGAATGCATATATTAGAAAAAAGGAAAGATCTAAACTCAAATATCTAAGTTCCCACTTTAGAAAACTTGAAAAAGAAGAGCAAATTAAATCCAAAGTAAGCAGAAAAACAGAAATAAAAAAGTTAGAGGAGTCATTAATGAAATTCAAGACATAAAATCAATAGAAAAAAAAATGTAACCAAAAGCTGGTTCTTGAAAAGATCAATAAAATCACTAAGCTCTAGTCAAGATAACTAAAAACAAAGAGAGAAGACATCAATTACTATTATCAAAAAGGAATAGGGGATATCACTATATATTGCATGAACATTAAAAGGATAATTAAAGAATACTATGAACAGGCCAAGCGCGGTGGCTCACGCCTGTAATCCCAGCACTTTGGAAGGCTGAGGAGGGTGGATCACAAGGTCAGGAGATCAAGACCATCCTGGCTAACACCGTGAAACCCCATCTCTACTAAAAACACACACACACACACACAAAATTAGCTGGATGTGGTGGCAGGCCCCTGTAGCCCCAGCTACTCGGGAGGCTGAGGCAGAAGAATGGCGTGAACCCAGGAGGCAGAACTTGCAGTGACCTGAGATCGGGCCACTGCACTCCAGCCTGGATGACAGAGTGAGACTCCATCTCAAAAAAAAAAAAAAAAAAAAAGAAGAGTACTATGAGCAACTTTATATGCACAAATTTGCTAACTTAGAAGAAATGAACCAATTCCTTGAAAGACATAGTTTGCCAAAACTCACACAAGAAGAAATGGATAATCTGAATAGTCCCAGGTCTAGCAAAACATTGAATCAATTAATAACCTTCCAAAACAGCAGTAGGCCAGATGGGTTCACTGGTGAGTTCTACCAAACATTTAAAGAAGAAATTATACAAATTATCTTTAATATTTTTCAGAAGATATTAGCAGAAGGAATACAGCCTAATTCTTCCAATAAGACCATCATTACCAGATAAGATTATTACAAGAAAAGAAAACTAAAGAACAAACGAATATCTTTCATAAACATAAATGCAAAAATCCTCAAAATACATTAACAAATAGAATCCAACAATGTATAAAAAATTACACACCACAATCAAGTGGGATTTATTGAATGCAGGCAAGACTGGTTCAACATCTGAAAATAAATTATGCAATCCATCACATTGACAGGCTAAAAAAGAAAAATTACATGATCATATCAATAGACTGGGGGAAAAGCATTTGACAAAACCAAAATAATAAAAATTCTCAGTAAACTAGGAATAAAGGAAAACTTTGTCAACTTGATAAAAACAATCTACAAAAATCCTACAGCTAACATCATACTTAATGATAAGAAACTAAACTTTTTCACTAATATCAAAAACAAACCAAGGATCCTCTCTCACCACTTCTTTGCAATATTGTGCTGGAATTCCTAGCTAATGCAATAAAACATGAAAAGCAGATAAAAAGTATACAAATTGGAAAGTAAGAAATAAAATTGTCTTCGTTCACAGATGACATGAGATCATCAATGTTGAAAATGCAAAATAAGAGTAAAAAACTCTCCTGGAACTAATGAGTGATTATACCAAGATTGCAGAATATGAAGAATAAGCTTAGTAAAGTGTTTTCCTATATATAGCAATGAACAAGTGAAATTTTAATTTAACCATATAATACCAAATCTACATGCAGAAAACTACAAAACTGATGAACATCAAAGAACTAAGTAATTAGATATTTTATGTTCATGGATAGAAAAACTCAAGATTGTCAAGATGTTAGTTCTTCCCAATTTGATGAAGATCCAATGCAATCTCAATAAAAATTCCAGGAAATTATTTCGTGGATATTGAAAAACTAATTCTGAAGTGTATATAGAGAGGGAAAAGACCCCAAATACCCAATGTAATATTGAAGGAGAAAAACAAAATTGGAGGACTGACAAGACCCAACTTAAAGACTTACAATAAAGCTGCAGTATTCTAGATAACATGGTATTGGTAAAAGAATAGATGAATAGATCAGTGAAACAGAGCAGGGAGTCCAGACGTAGACCCACACAAAGACATCAACTGACCTTTGACAAATGAGCAAAGGCAATACAATGAAAAAAAGATAGTCTTTTCAGCAAATAATGCTGAAACAACTAGACATTCACATGCAAATAATAATAAAAGACAGATAAAATAAAAGATGTAGACCTTACACTCTTTACAAAAATTAACTCAAAATAGATCATGGATCTAAATGTACAATGCAAAACTATAAAACTCCTTGAAGAAAACATAGGAGAAAATCTAAATTGCCTTGTCTTTGGTAATCACTTTTTAGATACAACAACAAAACATCTTCCATGAGAGAAATAATTGATAAGCTAGACTGTATTAAAATTGAAATTTTCTGCTCTACAAAAGGCAATGTCAAGAGAATGAGAAGATAAGCTAATACTAAAATAAAATATTTGCAAAAGATGTATCTGATTAAAAAACTTATCTAAAATATACAAAGAACACTTGAAAGTCAACAATAAGCAAATAAACAACCCAATTAAAAATGGTTTAAATATCTTAAGAAGCACCTCACCAAAGAAGATATACAGATGAAAAATGAACACATAAGAAGATGCTTCACATCATATCTTTAGGGAAACACAAATTAAAACAACAATGAAATACCACTACGCACTTATTAGAATGGCCAAATTTCAAAACAGTGATTATATCAATAGCTGATGAGGATGTGGAGCTACTGGAACTCTTATTCATTGCTGGTGGGAATGCAAAATAATATAGGCACTTTGAAAAACAATTTGGTGGTTTCTTACAAAACTAAGCATATTCTTACCACATGATCCAGCAATAATCATCCAGTAATAATGCTCCTTTATATCCAATCAAAGGAGCTGAAAACTTACACCTACAGAAGAATCTTCACATAGATGTTTACTGCTGCTTTACTTATAATTACCAAAACTTGGAAGCAATCGAGATGTCCTTCAATAGGTG
Source organism: Gorilla gorilla gorilla (assembly GCF_029281585.2). Classification (NCBI taxonomy): domain Eukaryota; kingdom Metazoa; phylum Chordata; class Mammalia; order Primates; family Hominidae; genus Gorilla; species Gorilla gorilla. The sequence goes on from NC_086017.1 coordinate 179,880,235, forward strand.
ATTATATCAATGAACCATGGTACGTCCAAACAATGGAATATTATGCAGCCCTAAAAAGAAATGAGCTGCAAGCTATAAAAAACATGGAGGAATCCTAAATGCATATTACTAAGTGACAGAAGCCAATCTGAAAAGGCTACATATCACGTGATTCCAACTATACTATATTATGGAAAAGGCACAACTGTGGAGATAGTAAAAAGATCAGTGATTGGAACAGAGAGGCATAACAGTGGATTTTCAGAATAGTGAAAATACTCTGTATGGTATGATGGTGGATACATTGCATTATACATTTATCCCAACCCAAAGTATGTTCAACACCAAGAGTGAACCCTGATGTAAACTAAGGACTTTGGGTGACCATAATGCATCAATGTAGGTTTATCAATTGTAACAAATGTGCCATACTGTTGGGTAATGTTGATAGTAAGGAAGATTATGTATGTGTGTATGTATGTATGTGTGACAGCACACAATTTTGCTACAAAACTAAAAGTGCTCTAAAAAAAAAACCTAAGAAAAGTAACTTGCACATTTTAAAATAAGCAATGAGTCAAAGAAGAAATCATGAGAAAAGTTAGACAACATTTTCAGAAGAGTCTAAATAAGACCCAATTCACCAAAACTTATGAAATGTAGCTATACAGTGATAAAGAGAAATTATAGCTGCCAATGCCTATAGTAAAAAAGAAAAAAGATTCTACATCAATCAATTCACTTCCCACCCTGAAACACTGGAGAAACAAGATCAAACTAAACCTAAAACTAGTAGAAGGATAGCAATAATAAAGATTAGTATAGATGGATAATAATAAAGTAAAATGCAGAAAAACAACAGAGAAAATCAATGATAGCAGAATTACATTGTTTGAAAAGATCAGTAAAATGACAAAACCTCAAGTTAGATGTGTGTTTAAAAACTGGGAAGGTTCAAATTACTGAAATCAAAAATGAAGGGACCTCTCTACTGACCATACAGAACAAAAAAGAGAAAAAAGGAATCCTTTGGCAATTGTAGGTTAACAAATTAGATAACAGATGAACAAATTACTAGAATGACATGAATTACTAGAACTACCTTCTCAAGAAATAGGAAATCTGAGAAATTAGTTTCTCAGATTAGACATATCATAAGTAGAGATTGGGTTAATTATTTTAAAACTCCTCACAAAGGAAAATCCAGGCCCAAATTGTTTTAGTGAATTATACCAAATATTTAAAAATTAATATAAATTATTCACAAATTTCTCCAAAATATAGAAGAAGAGAGACCACTTCCTACCTCATTCCATTAGGCCAAAGTTGCCATGATACAAAATAATACAAAGATATCACAAGAAATAAAGCTACAGACTAATATTTTTTATAAGTATAGATGTAAAAATCTTCTACAAAATACTAGGAAACTAAATCTAACAACATATGCAAAGGATTAATTATACACTATGGTCAGGTGGATTTTATCTCAGGAAAACAGGTTGATTCAGCATCTGAAAACAATGTAATACACCATGTCAATAGAATAAAGGACAAAAACCATATGATCATCTCAATAGATACAGAAAAAAGCACTTGACAAAATGCAACAAACTTTCGTGATAAGATCACTGAACAAACTAGAAATATAAAAGAACTTCCTCACCTGGTAAGGGAATCTATTAAAAACCCACAGCTCACGTCACACTTAATTGTGAAATAATCAAAGCTTTCTCCCTGAAATCAACAATAAGACAGGATGTCTGTTCACATCGCTTCTATTCAACATAGTACTGGAGGTTCCAGACAGAGCAATGAGATAAGAAAATAAAAAGCATGTAGCTAGGCGGGGTGGCTCATGGCTGTAATCCTAGCAATCTGGGAGACCAAAGTGTGTGGCTCACTTGAGACCAGCAGTTCGAGACCAGTCTGGGCAACATGAAGAAATCTCATCTCTACAAAAAGTACAAAAATTAGCTGGGCATGGTGACACATGTCTGTAGTCCTAGCTTCTCAGGAGGCTGAGGTGGGAGGATTACTTGAGCCCTGAAGATAGAGGCTGTGGTGAGCCATGATCACACCACTGAATTTCAGCCTGGGCAACAGAGTGAGACCCTGTGTCAAAATAAACAAATAAATAAATAAACTAACAAATAGCAGGCATCACTATTGAAAGAAACATAAAATATCTGTTTGCAGATGACATGATTTTGTGTATAGAAATTTCTTAAAAATATACTTTCAAAAACTATTAGAACTAATAAAAATTCAACAAATTTGCATGATACAAGATGAACACAAAAAATTATATTTTAATATACTAGCATAGAGCATGCAGAAGTGAAATTAAGAAACAATTCCATTTACCACAGCATCAAAAGGAAAAAAATGCATAAGAACAAATTTAATAAGTGCAAAAGTGATATACTGAAAACTAGGAAACATTTCTGAAGTAAAAATCTAAACAAATGGAACGATATCTCGTGTTCATAGATCAGACATCCTATTGTTTAAATGGCAATACTCCCCAAATTAATCTACAGATTCAACTCAATCCCTCTCTATCAAAAAAAACAAGGAGTAGAACAATGTATATTGTTCTGTATTACTTATATTTCCGTAAAGAATGTCTAGAAACATTCACAAGAAACTAATGAAAGCATTTATGTATCATAATGGTTGGGTTGAAACTGGATAAATGTGGGGCAGGGTGACTATATATATTGTTTTTCTTTTTACACCCTGCGTTATTTTTTAAAAGTATGGGAGAAGAGCAGGAGTGGAAATTATCTTGCCCCACTCTAGCAATCTGTAAGATAGACAAGCCTGGATTCATAGAATCAGACCAGAATGACTGACAAATAAGCAGTGTGTGGAGGTAATCCTCATAGGATGTGTGGCCGCACATTACTTTGAGCTTCCAGAGAATATTACTAACATCCATTGAAACAGGAACAAGTAAAGGGGAGAAAGGCTAGCTTACTTAATCCAATGGGATTTTAACTTCTTTATCACTATCCCCACAGCAGCTGTAGCGAGGGCCCTCACACATCTCTCCAGTCTTCCTTTTCCTCACACTGTCACCTCTTATCCAAAGTCAGAGGAAACCTAGAGAAGGTAGTAGATTTTATCTATGAATGATCCTGCTGTGCAAAGGAGAAAAGATAGGGAAAGACTGGGAAAAAGAGCAGAGGAGTCAGAAGGAGTTCCTGCTGACTCTTTACCTAACTTGAGTACCACAGGGCAGGAGATAAACTTTAGAGAAGAGTGCAATTAAGCAAACGCCACTTCGGCTTTGATCTACATTTAATTTGTTCACATTTGAGGGTTCAGATCCAAAATGAAAAAGGGTTTTATGGCTGAATATTATTTCATTATATATGTAAACCACATTTCCTTTGTCTTTTTATCCACTGATAGACACTTAGTTTGATTCCATACCTTGGCTGTTGTGAATAGTGCTGTAATAAAGGTGGGAATACTGGTACCTCTTCAACATACTGATTTCCTTTTTATGAATATGTATACCCAGCAGTGGGATTGCTGGATCATATGGCAGTTCCATTTTCAGTTTATTGAGGAACTTCTACACTGTTTTCTATAGTTACTGTACTACTTTAGATTCCTCCCAACAGTGTACTGGCATTCCCCTATCTCCACATCCTCACTAGCATTTGTTACTTTTTGTCTTTTTGATAACAGCCATTCTAACTGGGGTAGGTAATGTCTCCTAGTGATTTTCATTTGTATTTCCCTGATAATCAGTGATATTGAATAGTTTTTCATATACTTCTTGGCCATTTGTATATCTTCTTTTGAGAAATGTCCATTCAGATCTTTTGCCCATTTTTAATTGCATTGATTTTTTGGTTTTTTTTTTGCTATTGATTTGTTAGTTCCTTACATATGCTGGTTATTAATCTCTTGTCAGACCAATAGATTGTAAGTATTTTCTCACATTCTGTAGGTTGTCTTTTCACTTTATTGATTGTTTTCTTTGCTGTGCAAAAGCTTTTTAGCTTATTGTAATTCCATTTGTCTATTGTTGTGTTGTCTGTGCTTTTGAGATCTTACCCCCCAAAATCTTTGCTCAGACCAACGTCCTGTAGCATTTTCCTAGTGTTTTAGTAGTTTCATAGTTTCAAGTCTTATAATGAAGTCTTTAACCCATTGTTAGTTGATTTTTGCATGTGGTGGAAGGTAAAGATCTAGTTTCATTTTTCTGCATATGCATATCCAGTTTATCCAGCACCATTTATTAAAGAGACTGTCCTTTCCCCCATGCATGTTCTTGATATCTTTGTCAAAAACCAACTGAGTGTAAGTGTATGGATTTACTTCTGGATTCTCTATTCTGTTGCATTCGTCTAGGTGTCTGTTTTATGCCAATATCATGCTGTTTGGGTTATTATAGCTGTGTAGTATAATTTGAAATCAGAGCGTGTGATGCTTCTAGCTTTCTTCTTTTTGCTCAGGATGATTTTAGCTATTCAGGGACATTTGTGGTTCTATACATATTTTATGTTTTTTTTAATTTCTGTGAAGAATGTCATTGGAATCAAGCTTGAGCTTGTATACAGATTTTAACAATATTAAGTCTCTCAACTCATAAGCATAAATTTCCACCTTATCATTTGCAGCAGGATGTGTAGAACTGGAGGTCATTATGTTAAGTGAAATAAGCCAGGCTCACAACAACAGATATCACATGTTCTCATTCTTATGTGGGAGCTATAAAAGGGCGTCTTATGGAGGTAGAGGGTAGACTGGGAAGGGAACAGGGATGGGGAGATGAAGAGAAGTTGGTTACAGAGTACAAAGACATGGTTGGATAGAAGGAATACGTTCTAGTGTACAAGAGTACAGTAGGCAAATTATAGTTAGCAATAATTTATTGCATATTTAAAAATAGCTAGAAGAAAAGAACTTTAATATTCCCAAAACAAATAAAATATAAATGTTTGAGGTGAGGGATATCCCAATTACCCTGATTTGGTTGTTATTCATTGTATACAGTTTTCAAAATATCACATGTACCCCCAAAATATGTAAAACTATTATATACAAATAAATAACAAAACTAAAAATAACAGCTGTGCAAACATTTTTAAAAGGCTTGCTTTAAATGGGTTTCACATGAAAGTAGGAAAGGACTCTCTGGAGTCTTTACCATCTTTATATGAGAAACACATTGGTCCCAGTGCTCTCTTTACCTTTCTTAGTCCATCCTTTCACTCTACATCTTTCTGAACTCAATGAATTATACACTCTTGCTGCTTAATTGCTTTCAGAAATGGACCCCTGCACAGGTGGGAATGGATGTGTTCACATATGTCAGAGTGAGAATGGCACGGCCAGGTGTGCCTGTCATGCAGGGTACCAGCTGCCTGAAGATAAAAACATTTGTGAAGGTAGGAGACTGAAACTGAAGGCTTAATTGTGTAATTGCTTGAAATTTTGTGGTAATTCAGTTTTGAATAGTCAGAACAGCTAGGAGAAAAGGTGTTTTCATTTATTCTTAAAAAGGAACATTTAAATTCTTATTTGATCATTTGAAAGCTATTTTTATACCATAAAACTTCAGTGAAATTCTTAGTAACATTTTAAAAAATGACATAGGATAGTTCCAGACTTAATACGTTTTGTTTCTCATTCTGAAGTGAATTCCAGAATTAATATTTCAAAATCTTCTATAGCCACACAGGAAGTTTTTTATTATAGGCTACAGAAGGTGGGGATAACCTTTGAAAAGCAAGTATATGTAAATGAGTGTTTTCAGAAGTCAGGAATAATTAAAACAAAAAAGAAAGAACTCTGTAAATACAAAATCACACATTTATCTTTCCTAGAACTAGCAAAACAGACATACTTTAATTCAAAGATGAAAGTGACAAATTCTTCTCTCACAAGAACTGATACATTAAGTAATTTCTCTGGGGTAGTCTTATCAAAAGTCTCATTTTAATAACTTTTGAGAAATCACTTTTTTTATCATGATATTTTCATGAAATGAGAAACCATTTTTATCATGATATTTTCATGAAATGAGAAACTATTTATTTGGAGTGATTACAAAAGTAATTATGACTTATGGGGCTGATAAAAATTACGAAAAATAATTAGTAATGGAAATTTGTGTTTTCATTTTTTTTCTTTAGGTTGAAATTAAGATGATATTTTCTGTGGATTTTTTAAACACACTTTTCTAACAGAGAACATTTCTGCTTTGGTCCTCTGTTTCCACAGCACCTATCTAGCTCAGCACCTGGCACAGAATAGGATCATCTTAAATAAATATTTGAGGAAAACTGACGAATGTTTGCAGACATAGATATAGATATGTATATTTATCTGTCTACTGCCTTTCACACTTCTATTTTAATATCTGATACATTATTTATAGAAAATCTATCCTCAGAATTACTGCCTGCCTATTCTGTTACAAATACATTAGAAGAATGAGTATTTCTCTTAAGCACCCTGGTGGGGATGATATGTAGTATGGAGGAAGAACCAGTTTAAAAAAATGTGAGACCTATCCCCTTAAAGGGAGGAAGGAGAGATCGCCTGAGCCACACAACTGAAGTTACACACACTGAATAGAATTGACTATTGATATCAGGAGAGAGAGGGTATCAGTGTCTAAGTGGCATTCTCTTGTGACAATCATATGTATAACAGAAACCATGGACTGCTAAATATTAAGGCCCCTTATCTGCCTTGCCCGTGGCCACACATACTAATGTAAATCAAGGAGATAGTCCTAAAGACAAATTACAATGACTTCTTCCCTGCATTATAAGGAATAGATTAGGCCCATTTTTGTTTCATTTTCTCTTTTTTTCTTATTAATAGATACTAGTAGGTTCTAATAGAAGTGTTTGAGAGCATAAGACCAACACTAGCGGTAATGTCATAAGCAGTCAGCTTATTCACAAATACTTCTTTATATAAAGAATATGGAACCTATGTGGCACTTACTGTTACAGTGGATATTGGGGGTGGGGGTCAAGTGGGGGCAGGTGCATTAGTTCATTATTGTAGTTTGTCAAAAAGTCATCATTATAGCTCCTAAGACATAGCTGTTGTGTCTGTCTTCCTGCAGATATAAATGAGTGTGCTGAAGGTCTTTCTTTCTGTGGCCACTGCTGTGTAAACTCTATGGGATCTTTCACTTGTGCCTGCCAAACTGGCTTTGAGCTGGGAGCTGACAGAAAACAATGTTATAGTAAGTGGCAACAGTCACAGCCCAGGGAATGTGTGGCATTTTACACGTATTAAACATGAGTAATACATAAGAGAATTACATTGTGTGTCTTGCTAAAGCAGGAGCTCCTGAGAAGGATGTGGATGGAGGCTTAAAAATCCAATCCCTTTATCTTATAGGTGAGAAAACAGAGGCCCAGAGTCAATGGAAAATGGTTTACAAAATAATCTGTAGTGTCATTAGCAAGGATTAAGCCTCAGGTTTTCTGACTTGGGGCTTTGTTGGGTTCATAGATCTTTGTGAAAATTCTGCCTTCCTTTATCAGTTCTGCCATGCAATATTTATTGAACACTAATAACTCCAATGTAAAACTCAAGAGAAAGGAATGAGCAGGAGTGAAGGAACCACCATACAAGAAGCAGCTCTAAGCTGCAACACCATGCCTCATGTATTGGATGTTCTAATGAGAATCTTCCACATTGGCCCTCCCCCTCCCTCCCTCATTTCCTTTCATTATGCCTATTGAGCAGCTGCTTCCTGCTTTGTCTTTTCTTCCAGTGATTCATTTCCCTATCCCTTCTCTTCAAAACATTCATGATCCATATCATATAACCTTAGCATCTTCCTCCCTAGGCTCAGTTATACCACTAAATATATCCCTTTTTAGGAACATACTAAAATGTTAATATGCTGAGCGATTAGCTGTAGTTGCTATTACAACTATGTTCTCCTCACACGTCATCCCCACTGGTCCACTACTTAATGTGTAGATGAGCACACTTCCTACTTTACTAAGCTTTAATCTATCTGATACAAATTTCCTCAAGTTCAGTGTTTTCTACCTCAACATTTTCCATCCTCATCCATCTCTACTTCTGTCCTTTTCTAAATGGCAGATTTTTTTTCTTATTTTTATGGCTGATTTCTCCATCTCTGTCTCAGTACATCAAGAGACAGAGGTCTTGGTACATCAACAATTCATTTTTCTTCTTCATCTTCAGACTCTATTTTTCTCTCAGTGACTTCTTCCTTCTTTTTCCAGTTCACAACTATACTTTACCAGGTAAATTTTACTATGTTGAAAACATAACCATGCTAACTGGTTTTGCTTTAAATTCAGGATCATAAATCTTAAATGATTAAGCAGCATTGGTGGACAAACATACTGTCAGAATATGTCTACTTTTACCCTCATCAAAATAAGTGTTTAACATCTCTTTCTCTTCCAAAACTTTATATCACCCTCCTTTTGACCTTTGTCCTCATCTCATCTCTTAGGTCATCAAATAATAAATGCAAACTGTCATCCAAGGTAACAATTAAACCAAAGTCTCCCATAGATTCACATGGAAAGACTTCAGTCCTATTAATATGAAGCAGGTAGCCCTATTACTATCAAAGGTCATCTTCTCCATGGAGCTTTGGGTTCCATTCTCTCTTCACATCTGAAGATCTTTGCTTTTGCAATTATTTCCCTCTTTTCTGAATTATCAGTTCTTTCTTCTGCATCATTTTCATCAGCATAACAACATGGCCAAGTATCTTCTGTCTTTAAAGTACTTTCACATGAGTCCATATTTCATAAAAGCTAATGTCTGACTCTATAGCCAATGTCTCCTCTTTCTCATCTTGCATTCTCTCATCAGCCCATACTAATCAAGTTTTCATCTCTACTCTGCCACTTGTCACCCATGACCTCTATGCTACCAGATTGGATGGTAGCTTCTTCAATTTTATCCTAATTGACCTCTCAGTAGTTTTCAACACTTCTGACTACCCTCAAGTCAGGCAAAGTTCTTGCCTTTATGGAACTTAAATTCCTACAGAGGAGATAGAAAACAGGAAATTAATCAAAGAAATGTATACTATTATCTTATATAGTGTTAATATGCAATGAGAAGATCCAAGAAAAAGCAGTAATAACTAAGACCCTAAGGTAGGGCTGAGCTTGATGTTTCAGGAAACAGAAAACCACTGTGGGCTGGAAAAGAATGAACAAGGTGTAGAGACAGTCAATGAGAGCAGTAGGCAGGGAAAGGGAAGAATCAGATTATACTAGACTTGGCCATCGCAAGGGGTTTGAATTTTATTCCAAATGTGACGAGAAGGCATTGGGTAGTTTGGAACAAACAAAAGAGTTCAAGAAGAGCAAAAGAGTTCTCTCAAAACACTTTTCACTTCTGTGTTACTACATTTTTCTAGTATTTCTTTCCATCTCTGGCCCTTCTCTCAATGTAAAATTTATCCAACTGCTCTCCTTTTAACTACATATGAATATACCAAACTATTCCGCATCACTACCTGCATGACTGGTAGGCATTTCCCACTTGGTAGAACCAAAACAGAAATGCTGATTTTGAGTCTGAGTCCCAGAGAACCTTTTCTCAGTTATTCACATATTAATCAATCATCCATTTGGTGACAAAGTCAAGAACTCAGTGACAGAAAATTAATAAGTGACTGAACTAGTATTTGAGCTAGAGTCTTCCTGCCTCAGATATAATATCCTTTCAGCTTCATCATGTGTTTGTATACGTTATGTCTCTTTATTAGTTTTAATGAAGGAACAAATAAAGATGGTGATATATAAAATAAATATTTAAGCTTTCTTACCTGAGCTCTTTCATGAAGAGATATTATTAGAGTAACTAAATTCCTCAGTCTTCCTTCCGACATAAAATTCTGTGTCTTTAATTCTACGCTCCTTAAGGTCTGTTGGTATATTTTTATTGCTTAAAGACTGCATTTTTGCTACAGTGATATTTGCCTTTTAAAGAGCAAACTAAATAAGATGGGAGAGAAATTTGACTACTAATTAAGATACAACTTCCTCTGAAGTCAGGCTTTTTTTTTTTAATGCCCTAAGGAGTCCTTTCAGGCCGAGAAAAGTGTGGAAGGATTTTACTTTGCCTTAAATATTTTGGCTTTAATGTGACCAGAGGTTTAGGAGATGAGTATATTTTACAAGTGTATGAAATTAAACCTCTTGTAATCTGACTGGTGCTTCCTCAGTTATCAGGAAAGAGGGGGTCATTATTGATAAGTTAGGAGGTACATACAGGCTTTCTGTAGAATTTACTTGGGAAAGAAATTTGCTCTCAAGTTGAATACATTTGGTAGAAGTTTATTTTTACATTTATTTTCCTTCTGTGAATATTTGGCTAAGCTCTTTCTGCAGTCCTCACCAGACCTCAATATTTACTAACTGAAATACAAATCTTTCCTAGTGAAAACTGGTCTTTTGACTTGTTTCAAAACCTGTAGATGGAGTAAGTCCTTTTAGACCATGATGTGATATATATATATATATATATATATATATATATATATATATATATATATATATTTTTTTTTTTTTTTTTTTTTTTTTTTTTGAGATGGAGTCTCCCACTGTCACCCAGGCCGGAGTGTGGTGGTATGATCTCTGCTCACTGCAAGCTCCGCCTCCCAGGTTCACGCCATTCTCCTGCCTCAGCCTCCAGAGTAGCTGGGACTACAGGCACCCACGACCATGCCCGGCTAATTATTTGTGTTTTTAGAAGAGACGGGGTTTCACTGTGTTAGCCAGGATGGTCTCGATCTCCTGACCTTGTGATCCACCTGCCTTGGCCTCCCAAAGTGCTGGGATTACAGGCGTGAGCCACTGCGCCCAGCCGAGTATGATGATATTTAACAATGAATTATGTGCCCATCATCTAAAGTACATATTGAAATGATACTTTTTTAGAGAACAGTGTTTTATATTTATGTAGTTTTTTCTCAACAGGTCTCAAAACACTTTGCAGTATAACCATTGAATCTTCATAGTGTACTATGAATTAGCTATCATTGTCTTATAATTAGAAATTGGAAAATTCGACATACAGAACACTTCCTTCAAATTACCAAGCAATATGTAATATAGTTTAACGATTTCACACATATTTAATGTACATCTTATCTAGCAAGCAAACGATATATTTGCTACTTATAAAAATGTTTTAAGTATGATTTTTAAAGTACTATAATAAAAACATTTTTTATCATCTGAATCAAAGAATCAAAATCTCAGCTTGCATCTGGTAGGTAGTTATGGATCTGAGTTTGCACTTTTTTTAGTCCCATATATCTTTAAAGAAGTGACCATGGTATCATTTACATTCAAATCAAATTACCACCAGCAGTCTAAAGCTGCATAGATGCAATATCACTGGAAAATAGCATGAATAAGAGAAGCCTATGTAAAAATTGTCAAATGGATACTTTCACCTCTCTTCCCCCCTGAAAAAATCAATTAATATTACAAATTTATTATAGTTTTCAGTATTTTAAATATAACCTAATCCAGGGATCAAAACTCTAACACCAACACAAGACAGGCAATAAATATAAATGTGTAAGACAGGCTAAGCATAAAAGATAGGAAATTGTAAGGACTGTTTTGAACTGGAGAGGGAGTTTTGGGCCTAGAGAGGACAGCTATTGCTTGATTGCTTGCCTCCAGCTAACTGTCACCTAGAGGGAGTGTGATGCCAGTGTACTAGACCCACTGATTTATTCAACAAGTGCTTACTGAATACCTACCATGTGCTAGGTGCTGTTCCTAACACTATAGATACAATGATGAACAAGTCAGGAAAAGTTCCTGCCTTTATGGAACTTAAATTCCTACAGAGGAGATAGAAAACAGGAAATTAATCAAAGAAATGTATACTATCACCTTATATAATGTTAATATACAATGAGAAGATCCAAGAAAAAGGAACAATAATAACTAAGACCCTAAGGTAGGGCTGAGCTTGATGTTTTCGGAAACAGAAAACCAGTGTGGGCTGGAAAAGAGTGAACAAGGTGTAGAGACAGTCAATGAGAGCAGTAGGCAGGGAAAGGGAAGAATCAGACTTGGCCATCGCAAGGGGTTTGGATTTTATTCCAAATGTGACGAGAAGGCATTGGGTAGTTTTGAACAAACAGTAATATCATATGATTTTCACTGTTTAAGGACTACTGTGGCTACTCCCTAGGGAATGGACAGTAGGGAGTGTCTGTAAAAGCAAGATTAGAGTCATTCAGGTGAGCTGTGGTGGTGGCTTCAATTAAGCTAGTAGCAGTAGATTTGAGATTTATTTTGCAGACACAGCTGAGATGAATTCCTAATGTGGATGTAAGGAAAAGAAAAATCAAGAATAATTCTTGGTTTGGGGCTTTAGAAAACAGGTGAATCCGAATGTCTTTTACCAAAATGTGGAGTCCAATAGAAGAACAGGTTTGGAGGTGAGATATAGGGTATGTTTAAATCATAACTTCTATTTCTGCTCTGTGAAGTTTAAGGAGCCAAGTAGAAATAACATGTAGGTAGTTTCTATCTATTTCCTAACTAAATAGAAAATTCTAGAAGTTTATGGTGGTCAGAGCTTGAGTGAGCAGCTTGTCAAGATGTAAATGTCAGTATTTAAGCCATGAGCAAGAATGGGGTCACCTACAAAGGGAGGGTGTCTGGAGGAGTAAGCAGGAGGAAACTGAGACTGTAGACTCCAACATTAAGTAACTAGAATGTGACACAGAGACAGGAAAGACTGAAGAAGAATGTCCAGTAAGGTTTAAGGACAACTTGGATAATGTGATTTTCTGAAGAATAAAATAAAAAAAAGTTGGGAGAAGTAAATGGTCACTGGTATCAAGTGCTGCTAAGAATTAGGCAATGTGGTAGTAAATGGAGAACAATGTGGAATCTAGGAAGGGTTATCTTGCCTCTTTATTTTTTACTTAGACAGTAAAATTAACATTTTCAGTATATAATCATGTCAATTTTAATTGTAAATATATAGATTTCTGTAACCACCATTGGAATCATGATTAAGAACAGTTTTGTCAACCCCAGAAAACTCCCTGGTGCTACCCTTGGCTTGTCACTTATTCCCCGTCTCTAACCTTTGACATCTACTTGATGTGTTCTCCCTCACTGGAATTTTGTTTTCTTGGGAATGTCATATAAATGGAATTAAACTGTGTGTATCCTTTTATTCAACATAATGCCATTAAGATTCAGCCAAGTTGTTGCTCATATGAAGAGTTCTATTCTTTGATGAGTATGGATATACTATAGTTGGTTTATTATTCACCCTTTGAAGGACATTTAAGTTGTTTCCAGGTTTTGGCAATTATGAAGAGAGCTGCTATAAACATTTGTATACAGGTTTTTATATGAACATAGTTTTAAAAAACATTTTTCTCTTCAGTAAAAACCTAGGGCTGGAATCACAAGGTCATATGATAGGTGTATATTTAAGTTTATAAGAAACTCCCAAGCTATCTTTTGGAATGGATGCAACATGGGTTATTGGCTTTAAAAAAAAATAGGAGACCTTTAATTTGTGATGAAATGGTGGAAATCCTAATATTTTCTTAACTTTTGTAACACCTTGATAATCAAATCCCATATAACTGCAGGCCACTAGTTTCCAAACCTTAGTGCAACTCAATCCCTCTGTTAACAGTGGGAAAAAAAACTGAGGATCAGAGATTTAAAATAATTGAAGATTACACAGCTGTAAAGTGTCAGATCTTCCAACTTTAAATGTTGTGCCTTTTTATATTATGTCACACTAACTTCTCTTAGGAAAAACATTACGCTACATTTCAGTGAAATAGATTACATTGCTTGTCAAATTATTTTCTCTTTTTCTTTCCTTTTTTTTTTTTTGACAGGGGCTTGTTCTGTCACGCAGGCTAGAGTGCAATGGCAAGATCACAGCTTACTGTAGCCTTGATCTCCCCAGCTCCAGCAACCCTCCCACCTCTCAGCTTGCTGAGTAGCTGGGACTACAAGAACGTGCCACCACGCCCAGCTAATTTTTTATATTTTTTTCTAGAGACAGGGTTTCACTATATTACCCAAGTTTGTCTCAAACTCCTGGGCTCTAGTGATCTGCACACCTTGGCCTCCCAAAGTGCTGGGATTAGAGGTGTGAGTCACCAGGCTTAGCTATTTTCTCTTTACAAATGATATTATATAGGAAAACATCTCTGAATTAGAAAGCTTTGATTCTTACCAGCTCTGCTACCTTAGGCAAGTCTTTTATCTTTTCTGAACCTCAGTTTTCTGATCCTAAGCAAAAATCATGTTACTTTTATGACTTATAATATTTAGATTAATAAGCACATATGATACCTTGTATAATATAGACTGGCTTTTACAACCAATAGTGCCGTAAATGTTATTGAACTGATTTCATGTCAATTGACCTTACTTTTCTCTCTAAGAAATGATGGAGATTAATTTGATAGACTCTAAGATACCAAATATGGTTCATAAATAGGTAAAAATGTCTCTTTATAAGAATGGCAATAGCAAGCATATGTCAGAAAAAAACTTCAATTCTGTATCAGAAAGATCTGTGTCCCTGTCACCACAACCAGAGACATCATTTGAAATAGGTTTCTCTGAAGAGTATATGTTAATGTATCATGAAAAATATCAATTCCCTTCACTAATCTTTCCTTTAGTTTTCTAATTTTGCTTAGTCCTAAACTAGCTGTTTCTAAACCCAAAGGGGTTCTTATTTTTAACAATAAATTGATTAGCATAATCCTTCTTTTGTTTATTCAATCATTGGAAACCTATTTTGAACATCTGTTATGAGCTGGGGAGTGCAAGATGATGATGGCGCAGTGGGCTGGGCACAATGACAGGGATGTGCCCTGGGTGCTTGGGAGCATCTGAGGCTGCTCTGTGCCCTGGACTGGCTGCTGGGGATTAGGCCGGATGATTTCTGGAACTGTAGTGGATGTCTAGGCAGTTTATATGGTGACATATGCTTTCAAGGAGTGTCACAATCCCAAATACTCT
Source organism: Gorilla gorilla gorilla (assembly GCF_029281585.2). Classification (NCBI taxonomy): domain Eukaryota; kingdom Metazoa; phylum Chordata; class Mammalia; order Primates; family Hominidae; genus Gorilla; species Gorilla gorilla. The sequence continues at coordinate 179,895,249 of NC_086017.1, forward strand.
TTTCTTGTTTTTTTTTTTTTCCTCCAGCTTTTTTTCTTCTAAATGATTCATGAGTTAAGACTTAGAGGAAATGAATCAATGTAGACACTCTCAGTAAGAAGGGGTGTGTTCAAACAACATAAATAAAGACCCATAGACCTTCTGTGGTAAAAATGGCATTCAGAGTATCTAAAGTCCATATTTTAACATGGATTCTAAACATTTTTATAATTCTTATTTTGTCACTTAGAAAATGAGAGACTATAATGCCTGTGTGCTCAGGACAATTGGCATTCATCTGCTGAGGCTCAGGCCCACCAATATGCCTGAAATTAGTAGCATGTACCAGCCAAATTGATTTTCACAGTAATAATTTGTTTATGTAATAAGTGATTCTCGTATAAATCAAAGCTCATTAGTGCATCAACATGACCCTAGTTACATATGATCAACTAAATCATTGGGTTTATGTTTACACCTTTGCTCCAAGGTTATTTTTTAACAGTATTTTCATGTGCTTATAGACCGTAAAAAGGACGAATAATAACATACTATTAGCTCAAGAACAGAAATGTCAGCTAGCAAACAACCTATTTGATTTCTGATTATTGATTTAATATATATGTATATATATTACATCTATTATATCCTGAAAATACTGAGAATTCCCAAAACATGTTTCCTTTAAGGTAAGTGTTTAATAACCAGTGGTGTATTCATCATTACCTTTCTGTATCACTCAACATTATTTATATGTTTATTAGTATATAATGTGGTATATAGGCATTTACAATGCTTAATAACCCTCAGACTTTTACTTTTATGTGTATAGAGTGTTGATGGATTTCTAATAAAGTTTGTCATCCTCTCAACAGAGAGAACGTGTCCGTTATTGACATATATTCAGGTTTCTCTGTTATGCTAATAATCCTCTTTTGCTCATTTTGGAAAGGGATTGAATTGGAAATTGTCAATAGCTGTGAAAAGAACAATAGTGTTTGTTCCCATCACCGTGAACATGAAATTGGTGCTCCCCGTTGTTCCTGTAACCATGGACACCAGCTTGATTCTGATGAGAAAACATGCATAGGTAATGTTTGGTAAATGCCATTTCATTCAAAAGTTGCTCTGGATTCGTTTAGCCCTTTAATCTGTAGTACTTACGGCTGTACTGTGAGCCACATCCCTCAAACTGTAAAGACAAATAAATTGAAGAGTGTCTCTGGCTAATGAATAAATGTAAAAGAAGGGTTACCTGTCAGAAGACAACATTACATTTAGATATTTACCTTGAAGTTAAAGGAGATTTAAAACACTTTAATGAAATATATGCCCTTAATAGATTTATTTCAGGAAAATATTCCATGATCTATCCAACTATGTAATGTAATGTGTAATTCCAACAACAAATGCTATCACATACCTCAGTTCTCTACCTCAAGCAGAAACGAAATTATTTGCACTGTTTTTCAACTTGATAATGTTTGGGATATATGTTCAACTTTGATATGACAAGTAGCTATATTCTAAAAGACAACTTAAAAAAATTCATTCTTTGGAATTCCCAGCTCAAATCCATTTTTAATTGCTAACTTTCTCAACATATTATTGGAGTTTATATCATTTGAGACAATGAAGAAACTAAAATTCCACCCTAGTTTTGCTTCATAATGAAACATTCCTGAGAAAAAGGAGTATCTACTATAAATAGGAATAGCAAGTATCAAACTACATTACTATGTGCCCTGGTTCTAAGAACACTTCCAAGTCCCTAAGGCAGTGATTTGTCATCATTCAAGAATTATGACACCTTATTTGCTTGTTTTCTTTTGTTATGCTTAATATTTCCTCCGTTAAAAATTACAATACAAAATCTTTTGACCATTTCATACTACTCAATATGGTTAGATAGAGACAATTTGAAGTATAAAAAAACTCAATGGTTTAAATATTTAGGACATTTTACTTTGGCAGTGTGATGCCACAGAATGAAACTCAAGAAATTTTGCAGTATTCTGGTTTTATAAATTCAAAACAATGCCATTGTATTTATTTATGCAACATTGCTTTCCATATTGTTCTCAGAATCTACAGTGGGTAACATATTGAAGCCAATTGCTTTCCTCACCTCTTATTATTTAATGAAAAATATGCTTACTTTTATTTCCTACCTTGATAAGATTTGTATCCATAGAAAAAATTAAGGGCTTTCTTCCTTGATTGCTTCTTTTTTCCCTCCCTCTTTTCCTTCCTTCTATCTCTCTGTTTGTTCCTCTTTTGAGTATTGATAAGAGAACTGGAATTTTGCCAAACTGTTTCTTTGCGACTTAAATTTGGTGTTTTCTTTATTTTTTGAAAAATACCGTTCAGTAAAGTTCTTATTTATAGCTAGAAAAAAATAGCATCTGCCAGGGTCAAAATGTAGAAAAGTGCATTTTTATGAAATTTCAGCCGTCAGTATGACAATGTTATATTGTTTTTGGTTCAAGTTAATTTCATTTTTCCAACAAGAAAAAGAAAATGCAAGCCAAGCACTGAGTCTCATGCCTGTAATCCTGGCACTTTGGGGGGCTGAAGTGGGAGGATTGCTTGAGTCCAGGAGTTTGAGACCAGCCTGAGCAACTTCGAGAGACTCCATCTCTATAAAATATTTAAAAATTAACCAGGCATGGTGGTGCACTCCCAGCTACTTGGGAGACTGAAGTGAGAGGATCGCTCCAGCTCAGGATATTGAGGCTGCAGTGAGCTATGATTGTACCACTGCACTCCAGCCTGGATGACAGGGCAAGACCCTGTCTCAAAAATAAGTAAATAAATAATTCAATTTCATTTCATCTAAAACACTATTTTTTAGGCTTTTTAAAAGTTTTTCAGATTTTTAAAAAGTCTTCTCAGATACCACCAAAGGCTTCAAGCATATCGGTCTCAAGATGCCCTGTTCTCAAATAGCAAGGAGCAACATTGCATTACACAATTGGAAAACAAGTCCCTCAGTCTATCATTTAGTGATCCATTTTGGATTCTTTTTCTATTAACATTCCTCTGGGGCTATTTCTAGTTTGTCCCATGTATACCATCCTCATTTGGAACTCATCTGAAACCCCGTTCTTCCTACATCACAAGCCTTTCTTAAAATGTCTTGCCACTTCAACTGTTAAATCAACTGTTTTCTAAATTTCTTTTCAAATTTTATTTTGTTAGATCTTTGCTTGCTACTGTAAATAGGAATAGCAAGTATTAAACTATGTTACTATGTGTCCTGATTCTGAAAATACTTCCAAGTTCCTAAAGCAGTGATTTGTCATCATTCAGGAATTATGATACCTTATTTGCTGGTTTTTATTTGTTATGCTTAGTATTTCCTCAATATTCTTTAATATTTCCTTTTCTTTTGTTATGCTTAATTTTCCCTTTTAATTGTCCTCATCTCTGATGATCATATTTTTCCTAAATTGGCCAATATGCCAAATATTTTACCGTTGTACCCAAATTAATCCATACATAAAAATTTAGCCTTAATCAAAAGTAGAGGACCAATTGCAGCCAGGCAAAACACTGAAACATTTCAGCTCTGATTTCAGAAAAGCATCAAAAGTGAAAAACTTGATCTTCTGTATCTCTTCCCCATACATAGTCACTGAATAAGGTTAAATAATAAATATTTTCTAATAACTGGCCAATTGTTAAATTTAGTGACTTCATTGATAGTCAGACATTTGCATTTTATATACCTGTCTTTCAAATTGTGTTAACACATCTCTAGGTTTTAGCCCTAATAAGTTTTTGCCTTTGGATAGGTTTAATTAACTATGTGCTAACTGGCTGACTTATTTTTACATTTTTTGTACATTAGCATATATATTTTTTCAAAGTTGATACTAATATATAATAAAAAGAAAATCCTTTGATTTCCTTCATTCATGACTGTTTTTTATGAAGCAGCTGTGACATTAATCTGTTCTCAGACAAATAAGTAAAATATGTATATGTACATTCCAAGTGAATAATTGCCTTTACACTAGTGAATAATTGGTCTTTAGAAATGAGTAGTTTTTTTTTTTTTTGAGACAGGGTCTCGCCCTGTCACCCAGGCTGGAGTGCAGGTGGTACAATCACGGCTCACTGCAACCTCGAACTTCTCAGCTCAAGCAATCCTCCCACCTCAGTCTCCCAAAGTGCTGGGATTATAGGCATGAGCTATCATGCCCAGCCTTGAAAATGAATTTTTTTAAAAGTTTTTTATTCTCTACATCATACTATTTAATCAGTAGGATTAATAAAAGGAAGGTTTAATACTAGAAAGGAGAAAATATCATTTAGAATTTTGTGAGTAGTTCTGCTTTTGACATTTTGTGGGAAAAAGAATGTTTTATGTCTAAATGACCTTCATTTAGATATTTTATGGTGACCCTTCACCTTGATTGATTGTATTTTCTTTCCTTTCTTTCTTTTGTCTTCATTTTCTTGAGTTGATACCCTTTCCAGGGTTAATTGAGACATTGACCCTTTTTATCTGTGGCTGCTTATGTAGTTATGGCATAGTAGGATTTTGTAAACTCAGCACTGACAGGCCATCCACCTTAACAGCTCAACAACAGAGGGGCTTGAATTGAACCAAGGCCTAGAGCCAAAAAAACCCTGACCAAATAATTCCCAGGTGTTCAGCCTAAGGAAAGCAGGGCAAAGTGTCCGTTGCTACTTCCTTGGCCAATTATGTTAGAAATGATCGCCTCAAAACTCAGGTGAAATAGGTTATCCTTTGGCTGAAAACTTATAATTTGACATCTTCTGGTGCGTTTCTATTTTCCCCAGGGCAGTTATATCTTAATAAGAAGCACTCGAGATTGTAGAATTCTGAAATAACAGTGCTAAAGAAGGCTTAAAGATCCTTACTTAGAAAATTGCTCACCTAACAGGACATTTCAGGGTAATGATGTCACAGATGGAATAAAAAACCCCAGACCTCACTCATCCCAGTCACAGTATAATCTAAATATTCAAACAAATGCTCTGAAATGGTCTATAATTTAAAACATAATACTTAAAATAAGTCTTCTGCCCTCTCTCAGAACTGTAGTTGCCACTTGTCTTCCCAGTCAGGCAGTTGGGAACACTTGCTTGTGAACACTCTTTGATCTGAAGTTCTGGAAGAACAAACATGTTATGGAGTCTAAGACTGTCTCCTCTTTGCAGCTGTCAAATGTTCACCAAATGGAATTTTTTGGCTCTTTTTTCTTAGGCTGTTTTTTTGTTCTTCAACTTCTCTGTTTATTCAGTCCAATTACTGTTTAAACTAGAAAAATAGCAGAGATCACTTTTCCTATGCCTATAAATGCATTTGGAGATTATTTACATTCTTTTAAAATAAATAACAGGCATAGAAGAAGCATGAAGAAACATAAACCAAAAGTGGGTCTCCTTATTTTTGTGTTAAGGTTTCTTCGCTGTTTGTATTACATGGCCTGAGAAATAGAAAATGATTAGTAAAACAGTTTTAATTTAGAAGTGTAGCTTATCAGTGCTTCTATAGGGTCGTTAAATTCCTATCTCTGCAATAACAGCAGTGTTCTTTCCCCCTTCAGATCTTGACGAATGTGAGAATGGAGAAGCCTGCTGTGCCCAGCTCTGCATCAACTATTTAGGAGGCTACAAATGCAGATGTCAGGAAGGCTTTCAGATCACTTCCAATGGTTGTGAATGTGATGGTAAATTCCTGAGATTTAACAAGTAATAATTGATGTGACAGGGCAATAAAGGAAGAGAAATGTCTGAGGCAGAGGGCTAGGGTGGGCAAGGGAAGGCTTTCACACTAAAGAGACTTGACTTTCTATGTGGTTCTACCATTTACTATCGTATAATAAACTTGGGCGACTTTAACTACAATGAACCTTAGCTGCTCATCAATAAAGTGATGACAATAACAGGATTAGTGGGGAAATTAAGGAAAGTAATAAATGTAAAGTGCCTAGTGCAATGGCTGACATAGAAAAATAACTAAAAGTAGCTATTATTGTTATCATCATATTTATTGGTCCATAATCCCTTTCACACAATTTAATATATATTAAAGGCAAATGAGAGATTCTGAAAGGCACACTGCCAAAGGAACCACCCATGGCAAACTTGACTGGAATGAGAAAGCTGGTTACTGGAAGACATTTTGAATGAGTTTTTTTTTTTTTTTTTAGTTAGAGAGCAAAAGGACCATCAGTTCACAAGCCACAATCTAAATCTGTACCAGAATCCCATACATATCTGATATTAATATAGCTAATGCAAGTTTTAAAATGAGTCATTTACAATTTCTTAACTTACATGTTAAAATTAGTTCACTTACCTTTCAGGTGATTTTTTGCTTGTATATATATTTTTTTGATATAAGAGTTTGAATTTAGTGAGTAGAGCTTGTTGACTTTGTTTATACTGTTAGGAATAGCTCATATAACCATTGCTGTAATTTAAAAGTTTACCTTAAATATTTAATCTTTAAATTTTCATTTAGTATTATTATTACCATTATTTTGAACCAAATTTTTCTTAAAATCAAAGATTAGAAGATTGATATCTATTCTAATAACAATCAAATTATATAAGACTGTAATGCCTCAGAGAAATTAGTTTTTCTTTGCTTAAAGAAACACATTTCAGAATTCTGTCAAAGATGATAGATAGCCAAGCTCCCCGAACCTTGCAATGAAGATAACAGCAATGAACACACAACTGTGATATCTATATATACTAAACACGGTAGCATATATTGCCATTTACCACATTACATCCAATTAACAGAGCCAAAAACATTTGTAAAATTTCATGTACCATCTGCTCTTAAGCAGAATGAGCCAAGAGATGATTGTATGGCATGAACATACATACTTGCATACATGCATGCAAATGGAAAAGGCATCAACAATCTGAGGTAAAGCTTAGAAGCTCATACATGAACTTATAGTATTGTGAACATATTGACCAAAGTCTGGACTCAGACTTGGTCATAAACTAGTAAGTTGCATGCAATCAAGGCCTAAAATTCTTTCTTCTCTAAAATTGTCCACAAAGCTTGTACTGACTTATACCTAGAATAAGTTTTCTATCATATATATTGAATAATTCGAGAGTGAATGAACATTCTACAAAAGGGTACACAGCCTGAGACCATTGAATTTATTAATTATTTAATTATTTATTTATTTATTTTTGAGAAGGAGTCTCGCTCTGTCACCCTGGCTGGAGTGCAGTGGCGGGATCTCAGCTCACTGCAAGCTTCGCCTCCCGGGTTCACGCCATTCTCCTGCCTCAGCCTCCCAAGTAGCTGGGACTACAGGCACCTGCTACCACGCCCGGCTAATTTTTTGTATTTTTTAGTAGAGACGGGGTTTCACCGTGTTAGCCAGGATGGTCTCGATCTCCTGACCTCATGATCTGCCCGCCTCGGCCTCCCAAAGTGCTGGGATTACAGGCGTGAGCCACCGCACCCGGCCTGAATTTATTTTAAGTTTTTCATCTAAACCTCACAAAGAAGGTCTCAGAAATACCTTGTCTGTGTAGATGAAGTAGAGTAAACTTGAAAATGAGTGAAATAAAAATAATTGGCCAAGTGTACTTGAGAAAGAATTTGGGGGCTATGCTTGCTTTCTATGTGGCAGTACATTGTTATTGTTTAATAAAGGTCACAAGAGGAACACAAATATGTCTATTATTTCATAAGATCTATCTTATCTCTCAATGCCTAAAAGCAGATATTGTTTAAATTTTCTTAGATGTGGATGAGTGTCTGGATGTCAGTATAGTCTGTGACCAACTACATTAATTCTGTGGGAACATACGAATGTAGTTGTGAAGAAGGCTACAGAATTGGAAATGACAGAAAAACTTACCCCTGTAAGTCACTGAAGAATTTTATTGTATTAATATATTTTCTAAACTACTTCCAGCCTCATCTTGTTCTTCAGGAGCAATGGAGGCCACATATTTCTTAACTCAACCTGCCTTCCCCTTTCTGTCTTCACAGACTAAGACCTTTCCTTATTTTCTTTTGTTCTCTCTGCTACAGTTTTAACTTTGTGCTGGCAGCTTCTCACCTTCATTTACAATAGACTTTTGAAATGGCCATCTCAAAGCATTTTACCTTTCTGTTACCCCCTGCCTTGGCTGTCTAGTTCAAACTCTCTCATTTCTCTATCAACCTTTGCACAGTACTTCCTTCTTTTAACCAAGTTGAAACCTCGCATTTTCTTCTATGGCCTTAGCTTTAGATGATGATGAGCTAGAGGAAGAAGAAGAGGAATGAGAAGTTGTGAGGTTTCCAGGTCTTCTATTCAAGAGCCCACCTCAACAGCTTCATTATGTTGCTACCTTTCTGCCTCCCACCTACAAAGATGAAGAAGATGAGGAGGAAGAGGAAAAAGATATTCGTAGAGAACTGACTGCTTTGCACAATTTTGGTGTGTAAAAGAATTTACCTTATTATACTTACTTCTATTTTTAGATAATTTACTACATTTTTTTAGACAATTTTACTATCAATATTTAATGCCATCATATGTTTTAACATGAAGTTTGCAAGAAAAGTAGGGCCAAAGTCACTTCTTCAGAGCTTCCTATGAAATCCATCATCTTTTGTCTTTTTTATTTCCTTTTGTACAATAAAGGAGTGTGTGTAGGTACTTGTAGAAGTGGGAGTGCAGTGTGGAGGGGTGTTCTTGAAGTTAATACAGGAAAATGGAGCAGAAAAATATCTTTAAATTAGCATAATGGGGAGAAAGATTGAAATCTTATAATTCTATTAAAATTTCACTAGAAATCACTTTAGATAGTTAAAATTTACCTTAAATAGCCCTAAAATGTAGTTCCTTTGTAGGTTTTAAAATGCAGAGAACTAATTGGTTCATATGCTTAAATGGACCAAAAAATCTTCAAAATGTGAGCAGTTTTTCTTATATATCTAAACAACAGAACTCAAGCGTCGACTTCTGATCAAAGTAAGTCTCTATCAAAAGTAACTGTTTGCAGCCAGTCCACTGCTTCTTTTTTTCCTTTGTAAAACAGAGCTGTTCTTTTTATTCTCCCTCTATTTATTGTATTTTAACAATATCAAAGCTTGATGATTGCTTTAGAATGTATTCAGAAAAATAGAAATATGTTTATGCAGTGGTCAAATCATAATATCATCAATAAGTGTCTCTATATAAAAATAGAAGTACTTTAATGTTTCTTAATTAAACTCCTGATGTTTTGGCTAATCAAAGTCAGAGGAGAAATAGTTGGGGGCGGCAACAACAATAGTCAGAACTTGAGTGGCCAAGATCTGCAAAGAAGAGAAGACCAGACAAGGAGGATGGTCTCAGATGCTTTTCTCCTCAAGCCATTTGCCAATTAATGGGTTGTGCCAGGAATCTGAAAGATAGCTGCTAGGAGCTTGAAGAGTGAAGCACATTTATCAGCAGTTTCATGATGTTGGGGAGGCAGAACATGGAGCTCAGGCCTGCCAAAGGAGAGAGGCCTTGGTAAATATGCCAAGTTTTCAATTAGGGCATCTTAAAGTCCCTACCCTAGAAACAGGGACAAAAGTTAAAGTGGAATGAGCCTTAAACAACTGAATACACATCTCTCCACCTTTATTCTATATGATAATTTCCCTCAAAAACAGAATGGATAAATAAATACATTGTGGTACATTAATACAATGGAATACTGTATAACCATAAAAAATAAACTCACATACACAATGTGTATGATCTCACATACATTATATTGAATGAAAGAAGCTTGACACCAAAGAGTACGTACTTTTCAATTCTACCTATAAAAAGTTCAAAAAAGGGAAAATAATCTGTGGTGATAGAGATCACCACGGTGCTTAATTTATGAAATTAATGATTGAAAATTATCAAGTCACTTTTGAGATTTTGGATTGCTAGTAATATTATGTGTCTTGATCTGGGTGGCATTTACATGAGTTATTTACAATGTGAAAAGAAGTTTGAAGTATACAGTTTAGATTTGTGTACTTCTCTGTGTATTAAATTTTAATAAAAAGATTTACTCAGAAAACAAAACTACACATAAAAAATTCTGAAAGAAAAAGCATCAAAATTTCAGGAACATTGATTTTTTTTTTTTGTTCTCAAATCAATGATAATTTCTTTTTTAAAAAAGAAATTCCTAAAGATTCTAAGTATTCTTAGGGACAATATTCCAATGTAATAATTGGAAAAAGTAAAATAAGCTTTATTTTAAAAGCTATATCTTGCTGTTGTCCTTTTTAAAGATTCTTTAGGAACTATGCTCTAAGATCTTTTTTTTTTTTTTTTTAGGAAATTAAGGGTTTTATTTTGATTTTTAGTTACGTAGTCAATTATGGACGAACTAAGATGGTATCACATTACAGTCTGTTTAGATCACATCTTTGGACACAATTGCAGCTTGAGCTGCAAGGACTGCATGAATGGAGGAAAGTGCCAGGAAGGAAAGAGTGAATGCTCCTGCCCAGCAGGTTGCCGTGTCATTCTTTGTAATGAAAGTAAGTGACACCCTGAGAATTGGGTAAGTGCTCCAAACTACTCCTTTACATATGTTCTCCCCAAAATGTTTTAATAAAGTAAGCAATTGATAAGTATGAGAAGACAATTTATTTGTTGGGCATAAATAATGCTTATGAAGTGCTTTAAGTTTTAAACTGAATATGTGATTTAAAAAGGAGATTTTGTGTTCCCTAGGAAACTCAACATGCTGTCTCTTGTTTATCCATGGAATGTAAAAGTTAATAAAGGATCCTAATATTCTAGGCCTATAAAAATCCCTCCATTTAAATAAATCATTAGGCCCTGACAAGCTATTCCCAATGAAGAAAAAAGGAAAGGATTTGTGCTACAAAGTGCAATTTAAATGGACTTGCTTGACTGTTTGCTACTTGGTTTTGTGTATTTTTTTGTTCTTTTTCTTTTTAAAAACATGTAAACACAGCCAATGACACTGGTTTAATTTTTTTATTCAAGTCTCTCATGAGTAAGGTCAAAGATTTAAAAATGATACTGCCCAAAATTCCTTTCCTCTATATTTTAAATGAAGGTATGCTTTCAGGAGTTCAAACTTCCAAGTGATAAAATGTATTGACTATCTTTGTTTCTTCTCTTTTTAAATTCATCTTATGAGTTCTATTTATATAAGTGTTTTGTCTTAGTTTTTGTGATTGGCTTGGAAGATGATATGAACAGATTTTCTTTTGAACTCTCTACATATGGGAAGAACACAGCTGTTGTTACTCTTATATGATATAGATGCAAAACTTCAGTCATAACATAGTGAAATGGTTTAACCAAGATTACTAGTTAGGGTTTTGAGGATCTTCCTCATGCATCCCTCTGATCATGTTTCTCTGCTGCTGAAAAGCTTTGTGCCTTTCCCTTCACATAAAGTGTATACATCTTACCCAGTCACTAGTGGCCATCAGACTCTCATAAATCCTTTTGGCTTTTTGTCCTAGTCATAACGCTTCGCCTAACCTATTATTTCCCGCATATTAAGCCACTCACTACTTAATGTGCTGCATTTTTCATCTTTGTGCCTTTTGCTAAACTGTCATCCTTGAAGGCCTATTTCTGCCTATTGCATGAAGCTTTATTTGATGGCCTCAGTCTAACACAGCTATTTATGTTTTTGGTGGATTTAAAAAATTTCTGTCTCTCTACATTGGATTAGAGTTCACTATGTTCATTTTCTATCTTCTTTACTAGACTGAGAGCTCACTGGCCAGGTCCTATTCATGCTTATTCATTGTGAATTTCTCCACACTGGAGGCATCCAGTGCATGAATGAACACATGAATAAAACTTGGTGTTGAAACTCCCAGCTATATTGACCTGCAACTTGACACACTCAAATACATAAAATTGGGATCAAATAAATATTATTGCATGACCACTAGTAAGTCAATATTTACCTTATATTGTAAGTTTTATTGATAAATATGCATCTCCCAATACTTATCCCTAACATAGTAAAAAAACTAAAAAATCTATCTCAAACAAATAAGAATAAAATAAATAAAAATTTAAAAATAAAAAATAAAAATATAAAAAATATTTTACACACTAATAAATTTAAAAACTAAAAAATAAAATAATGAAAAAATCTATCTCTAACAACACATAAGAATAAAATATCTCTGACATAAAATTAATACCAAAATATTGAAAATGAGCTTGCTGATAAAATAGAAATGAGATGGCATCTTCTTTGGCTTTAGAAAACCTTGGGGATCTCTCAAATGTTTATATGTTGCAATAAAGGTGAGTCTACCCCTGAAAGCAGAACTTCTATCTTCTTTGTACTTTCTCTATATCCTTCTCTTATTTCTTTTACAACAATGAAAACAGAACAATCTATTTAGGAGAAACGAAAAACAATTGTTCATATTTTTTTAACAAAAAGAAGGAGTGGGAATATTTTCTTTAAAATCCCTATTGGCCAGGGGTGCTGTCTCATGCCTGTAATCTCAACACTCTGAGAGGCTGAGGCAGGAAGATCGCTTGAGGCCAGAAGTTTGAGACCAGCCTGGGCAACATAGCAAGACCTAGTCTCTACAAAAAAAAAAAAATTAATAATAATAATAATAATAATAATAATAATAATAAATCCCTTTAAACTACAATAAGCAGAAGAGACCAATTATTCATTGGCTATATTTTTAAGATTGCCAGCTTTTCAAATGCAGCAAAATAAATGAAAAAAGAACTTTCAACAGGGATCTAGAAGTCAGTTTTCCCATTGAGTAGATCTTCTAGCCCAATACATTTATTAGTCTATAATGAAAATATCTACTTTGATTTGTTAGAGGTTTCTTCAAATAAATATATTGAAACAATTTTAAAATGACCACATATTATTTAATTTTAAAAGCACACTTTTAGAACCCCATTTCTTATGAAAGGTTTCATATCGAGATCATTTGTTATTGTGAGACTGTATCTGGTGGAAAGGAAAGATAGAAGTATTTTTCGTATGACAAATGAGTAGACTAAAACATGGGAGGAGAGATTTATGACTTTTTTTTTTACATCATCCAGCTATGGTTTGGGATGTGTTTGTTTTACATTTTTCTTCCCCAGAATCTCTGCACTGTTTGATCTAATGAAGTATTTGGCAAATCTATAGACTATATGATAATCACAGTTTACTTTGTGAGGGAGTGTCAAATTATAGTGTTGGTTTGTCTATATTGATGACTCGCCATAATCCAGACACTGTGCAAGCCATTCAAACTTCCTTAGCTTAATTTTACAGGTTAAGTGTTTAAATATTGCCCCTTCTGTAGTTGCTGTTAAAATGCAAACATTAACAAAATGTAAATTAATAATATAGGCCACAACAAATGTTTGTTGCCAGTCTCTCATTTTTTGTTTATCCTTTCCTTTTTTCCCTTTCATAGTAGCCTATGGCTTGAAAGCAAAGAAAAGGGTGAATAAGAAGCCAAGTTCCATATTAGCATCCGGAATGGGAGCAGGGGATGAATGGAGCAGATTTTATAAATGTAATTTTATAACATTTAGCCTATTATGATAAAATGTCAATTACAATTATTACTGAAATTATCTCAACAGCTACATTTGCTTACATTACAGTATAAAGTCACCGACATTTTTCCCAATTTATTGTTTTATAGAGCACTAAACACAAAAATACCAACAAACTAATGAAAACTGTTGTTTGCCTGACTTTGTCTTATCTTTGGCAATGCAAACTACCTTGGGACCCCCATGAGAACCTTAGCTGCATTCATTTCTGGTTAAAAATACATGACATTTTAAAAGCATTTTTCCCTCAGTTTTCAAAATAGAAGATGCAGTTTGTTTCTCGTTAGGGTTGGAATTGTACAGCAAAGATGTCTGGGTAGCTTTTAAAATGTGAGTGCTAGAGTTTAAGAAATGAGATAAATTTTGCATTTGAAACTTGTTAGCAATTTCTTCAGTCATCATTATTTTAACTAGCTGTATCAGTAATCCCCTCGGGAGTGATTATGCTATACAAACTAGGAACATGCCAGAAAATTTTCCTGGGTCTGTAAGCCACTGAGTTTTTAATTACTTGGTATCTATCCTGATAGAAAGAGAAGCTATTTTTTCCCTCCATTTGTATCAGAACACATATGTTCCATTGCTTGTTCATCTTCTCTAGTTTCTTCATCTTCTCTAGTTTCTTCATAGCTTATTCCCCAGAGACCAGTGAGAAAGAATGTGGCAGCATCGGTAATTGTCAGAATGGAGGCATCTGTGATCTTCTGACTGGGCACTGCCAGAGCCCCCCAGGGGTTCATGGGAAAACTTGTGAAGACAGAAGGAATGTCTGGTGCCAGTCAGTTAAGTTCTTGGGGTTTCTAATGGGAAGTAAACTAAGTGAAAGTTGCATGTGTATTTTTCAAAATGGCCTCTTTCTGAAGAAGTAAAAGGCTGTGAAAGCTGTGTCTGTATATGTAAAAGAGTACAATTGTTTTGACTGATGACGTGTGTAACAACGAAATAAGTGATATTTAAATCTCCAACTGTGATCTAAGCAGGACGAATCCTCTTACAGAGAAAGCCTTTTTCTTCTACTGAGCAAAAAGTTACAATTATGTATATAGGTTTAGATGTGGGAGCTTAGGAGAAGTTGTTTTCTCTGCATAACAAAATGAAGAACAATAGAGCTCCTTGGGGAAACCAGGGAGGAAGACAGATGAAAATTAGAGAAGAAAAGGGAAGGAGGTAGAGAGAAAAAGAAAAAAAGAGATGATGGATAAAAATCTCACAAAATACCAATGAGTACTGTGCATAGATTTTGTGTGTGTGTGTGTGGAAACCAGTGAAGAGGCCGCAATTCCTACATGGGTTAATAAAGCACAAAAAAAGAACCTGCTTGCACAGGCACAAAAGCTGAAGGCAGAGAGTCAGTGAGGATGTAAGTCTCTAGGGATGGCCAGAAATCATGAGGAGTTTATTAGCTTCTCACAGTTGATGGAATTGGGGAGTTGGAAATGAAGTTTACTTCACTTTCTGAGATGCAGTAAGGTCCCTGCTGGCATTTCAGTTACTTATCTTTGTGAGCAATGTTCATTTATTTATTTAAAAACTACATTAAATGGTTGCAAGGAATGGCACCAGACATTATGATATGATAACAAAAAAGAAATAAAAACTATTATGATGCTTCCATGTGGAACTTGCGATTTTGTTCAAGGCAACCATAAATTACAAATACTGGTAGGGATTACCTACCAGTACTAATATGTGGTTGGAAGTGAGACCATGAGGACAATGCAGACTGTATGAGCCTGAGAGAGAGACTTATGGAGAAGTCACATTTAAGCAAAAGCCTGCAAAATGTGGAGAGATAAAACAGGAGAAGAGTGAGGAAAGAGCTTTCCTGATTAAGAGGCAGTAGGAAGGCATGGGATGCTCTATGAAACCTGCAGAGGCCAGCGGAGCGGAGCACAGGCGGACAGGGAGACGGTAGTGCAACATGAGGTCAGCAAGCTCAGGGGCCCCAGTCTTATTAAGTTTGGTGTTTTTGACCAGATAGCAATGACGAGTCATTGTAGGATTTTTAAGCAGAGGATACAGAATCATCTTGGTGGTTTTAAAAAGATCTCTCTAGCCTCAGTTCAACCAGATTGGAAACATTTCACCTTTCTCAGTCTCCTGACTTCCTATAACAATAACTCTAGCAAGTTTTACATGTGGGTTAATATTTTCTTCATTTGTCCTCTCACCTTCCAGGATGCCCAAAAGCGTTCTTTGGGAAGAACTGCAAAAGGAAATGTAACTGTGCCAACAATGGCCATTGCCACAGGATGTATGGCGCCCATATGTGTGAGCCAGGGTGCTATGGGAGGTTTTGTCATCTGAGTAACTTGCAGGCACTTAGTTTGCTCTGTGTGTAAAGCGTGAAGACACAGAAAAGTGCAGAGACTACTGTCAGACAAAGGAAGAGAGTAAAAAATGTTTTCTATAGTTTTATATATATGACAAATATGTTATAGCCTTTAGCCTCTTTATAGAATCTAGATTTTAATGAATGAAAGAAAAATGTTTCTAATTTTGTTTTACATCTGATTAATGTTTACCTTAATTAATGGGAGTGGATTGTTAATAGTCTCTTTAAGTAGATGTTTGATACTTTACCAAAGTTGAATACCTCGGGCCAGAACAAGTTTCTTTTATTTCTCTGTTCCAGAATGAAGCAGTCTCATTCTCTAAGATTTCTAATATTGCATTTTGACTATTAATCACATTTTTCAAAGGACGCAAGAAAACACGATCACTAACAAATACTTCAACCCAGCAGTAACTTTTAGAATTTCTCCCAGTGGGATAACTCTGAATGTTCTCCATCCCACCTTGATGCTATGTGCAAGTATCTATGAGCTTGCAAAAATCTTCACCCTGCTCCTCTACCTATTTCACATCCTCTTCTCTTTTTGTTGACAGACTAATGCCTCTGAAAATCTTTCCTGATTGAACTTCAGTGTTTTAGTCCATTTGGGCTGCTACAACAGAATACCATAAGCCAGGTTGTACATAATCAACAAATACTTGTTTCTCACAGTACTGGAGACTGGGAAGACTGAGATCAAGACACCAGATTTGGTATCTGGGGAGGGCTTACTTGTTGGTTCTTAGATGGCATCTTTTCACTGTGTTCTCATGCATGGTGGAAGGGACAAGGCAGTTCTCTGGGGTCTCTTTTAAGATCACTAATTTTATTCATGAAAGCTCCATCCTCACAACATAATCACTTAATCACTGCTAATACCATAGCCCTGGGAGTTAGGATTTCAACATATGAATTTTGGGAGGACAAAAACATTCTAACCATAGAACTACTTAATACCATAACCATCTCTTGATAACAGACACCTTTTAGAGTCTTATGTTTTATTTTTAATGAATATCCATGATTCTCATCTATTTTATAAAAGCCATGTCCATAGGAAAGATAAATTATAAATATACCGATAAGAGAGCCAGTGAAGTCATCATAGAACACTGAACCTGGAGCATGAGGAAACATTAGGCTTAGACAAGCAACATAGAAGAGAAGGAGAAAGGTGTGGGAAACTATGAGCAATAGAGGTGCAGATGGTATGTTCCAGAATGTTATATACCTCCTAGGATATGCCAAGAGAAGAAGACTGACCTAGAAACAAGGATAATATTTGTATTATTGTTCCTGTAGTGTAACAAGACACATCCCACTTTTAGTATTAACTTTAGAATATCTAAAAAGGTTACATCAGATGTTATGGCAAAAAAAATTGAATCATTATTGATCTGGTCAAAAATGTAAAGGGATAACTTTTCAGAAACATCAAGTTGAAGTTTTTAGGGTTTAATAATATTGGCATAGCACATATTTATTCATTTGCATGCTGCGAGGAGTTGAGGCACAGGAAAAAAATCAGCAAACATGTTTGTTGTGTTGTTGGTGGTGGTGGTTAGCATTTTGAATATGACTGTCTTTAGGGAAAAATGATACATTCTAGTTCTTTGCAACTCCCTTATTGCTTGGACTTGAAGATTTATTTATTAATGTCACTTTCCTGGTCTTCAGGAACTTGAGTTTGCAACTCTATATACTCGTTTTTTTAGTCCCACCATAACAAAGTACCACAAACTGAATGGCTTAAACAACAGAAATGTATTGCCTTGTAGTTCTGTAAGCTAGATGTCCAAGATCAAGGTGTCCCCAACCCCCTGAAGGTGCTAGGGACAGATCTGTTCCAGGCCTCTCTCCTAGTTTCTGGTAGTTCCTTGGCTTGTGGCAACTTAACTTCAATCTTTGTATGGTACATGTCTCTGCATACAAATACTCCTTATTTATAAGGACAGCAGTCATATTGAATTAGAGGCCATCCTATTCCAGTATGACCTCATGTTAACTACTTATGTCTGCAATGATTCAGGTTCAAATAAATTTACATTCTGAAGTACTGAAGGATTAGAACTTCAACATATGAATTTTTGGTGAACACATTTCAATGCATTACAAACCCCACTTTTCCGTATTTCCAAATATATTCCAGTACTGATATGTTCTTAATATACAAATAGTCACATTTAAGCATTCCTCTGTGTCTGTGTTGTCTTCTGAACCATAATTCTATGTGCTGAACCAGAAAGAATAGGGCATGAAGGACAATTCTGAGTGAGGATTTAGGAATGAGCAAGAAGAGGCCTACATTAAGGCAGGCAATAGCCTGAGAGACCCTGGGACCTGGTGGGTGTAGGAAAGGATCCAAAACTTGGAAGCCATAGAAAAGGAAATAGAGGATCATATAAGTTATTATCTACATTGGGAAACCTGAAAAGGACTCTGTTAACTTTAGAGGTAGCTCTGTACTATCCCTGGCAATTGGGACTAGGATGGCCCTACATGGTGGCATCATAACCACCACTTTGAATTATCTCTACTAATGTCTCTTTCCATCCACTGGAAAGTCAAGTGTTCTCTCTAAGCAGCTTTCTACAGCAAAGCCTATGTGGGCACACAATGCAATTACCTTGAGCCTGGAGGCCACTTGAAGGATTTTTTACTTGGTATGTCACTTGGACATCTGTAATAGGGGAGAAAATAATGTCAGACGGATATTTCAGAAAAGGAATTGAATTACTGTAACACTCCTCAAAGAGAAAACTGTGGGTATGTTTTCCTGAATGCAAAGGTGTGACTTTTTCATATTAGAATTCCTGTGCTGCCTTCCATCCCTAACACTCAATGGCAAAGAGAAAATAATGAAAGGAAGGCAAGTACCATTTGCCAAAGATGTGGCCAAGATAACGCTGTTGTCACCATGAAAGCTTTGTGTTATCCTACATGATGTAAAATTATTTCTGATTACCATAGAATGGAAGGGAATGAAAACAACGGCCAGCCTTCTCATAAGTGCTTGTCCGTCATCTCCATGCTGCAGCAGGATGAATATGGGGCCTGGCAGGCCTTAGCATTCTTTGGAGAATATTAACTATAGGCACCAATGGAGCACATTGAGAAGCAATTTCTCTCCCGGAAGCACCAAAGCCTTTTAAGTAGTTCAGGCTTCACTGTTCACGTCCAGTTGCCAAAAAGCAAATGAATTGCCTGATTTAAAAGACATTTGTTTCCTCACTTTTTTGGCAGTCAGGATGATCCTCTTGTTTTCCCCATAATCAGGCCCCACAGAACTACATGCCTGTGCACTAACAATTTAAAATAAACAAAGCGTGGTTTTCAGGTGACCGCTTTGCCTCAATTTGCTTGTAGACTGTCTCGAGGGTGCCTACGGAGCTGGCTGCACTTCAGAATGTCAGTGTGTGGAGGAGAATACCCTGGAATGCAGTGCCAAAAATGGTAGTTGCACCTGCAAATCTGGTTACCAAGGCAACAGGTGCCAGAAAGGTATGCTCTGATGATAGATTTCCTTTCTTCTCTAATAATAATCCTCAGCCTTTGTTCAGTACCATATGATTATTAATTAGTTAATCCACCAGTGCCCTCAGAAGATGGGTAAGCTCTATTAATCCCCTATATGCAGGTGAGGAAACTGAGACATAGGGCAATAGAGTTATTTAATGCAGTCTTCTTAGCCTCTGCTGCTTCCTGTCCCCTTGTTAGCTTGAGCAAGAGAAGAAAGATCACACTGCAGATAATTATATTCAGAAAGACTAAAGCTAGACAACTGCTTCTTTAAACTGAACTAATCAACCCAAGGCACTACTAACTTCCAGAATTAGAATTGTTTTCTTTATATCTAAGGATTGATCATTCAAACAAATGTAATTCAAAGATGCTAATGCTTAACCATAGAAAAACTTTGAAAAGTTTTAATATGGTTATTGGTGTTTTGGTTTTTCAAATTTGTAGGTATTACATTTTTTATAAATATAAAAGTTATTGTATAGTATGATTACAATTACAAGTAACATATATAGATATGTATGTGTATGTGTGTGTAGATGCATATACCATTTGGAAAAAGGTATTCCAAGATGCCAGTATTGACTATCTCTGGCTTGTGCATTCATGGGATGCTCTTTCCTAGGTACCTACATAACTGTTTCACATTTCAAAAAGTCTCATGTTACTTTTTTACTGAATCTTGTCAGTACTACCCTACTTAAAACTGTAACTTGTAAGTTTCCCAACTTTTTTCTTTTTTTATACTGCTGATCATTTTCTAATATAGCACATACTCTAATTATGATGTCAAATATTTATTGCCTGTCTTTTCCTGCTATAATCAGAACCCCATGAGTGAAGGGTATCTAAAAATTTTGTTCAGCCAAGTATCCCCAAACTTCTGAAACAGTCCTGATATACAGATATTGCTCAATAAATATTTTCTTAAATCAATACATAAATTTGCATTTTTATTATTTATACATTTTTCTTGTATTATCATGTATTTTGCATTAAGCACTTATTATTATATTTCAGAGGAAAATATCACAGCATTTTTTTCTCTTTAGTACAACCTTGTGTAAAATCAGAAGTAGATAATAGGTTCGAAAGGAAACCATCATGTCTGTGGGGCCACTTACAGAGGCAGGCACTAGGATTGAAAATGGTCTTTGACACTCACGTATCCTCATTTTCTCCTTGCAATGCCATCTTCAGAGGATCTGCAGGGCTTTTCTGGAGCTGGATGGACAGGGGAGTTTCTCTGTTCCAGGTTGTCTAGTGGTTATAGAACTGGAGAGGGTGAACAGTGATGTCCATCTAGATTTCATGGACAGAGGTTACTTAGGTAGCTGGATTGTGACTTTCTAGACATTAGGGAAAGGAAGTTGGGGAAATAGAATCCTAACATGACACTAACGGGTTTAATGTGGTATGAGAGTAGGTCCCATGCCAATTTCTAAACATCTTCCTGCTTCAAATGATTTTTAAGCCCAGAGTCAACCCCTTATTCATTTTCCTCCTGGAGAAGTCATGCCCTGGAAGTCAATGTATGAGGAGACAATGCCATATAACAAACCTGGGTAAACTTAATTTATTCTGATAACATTTTCTTAAAGCAGCTGCCGAATATACTTTATTGGAAAATGCTTCTGAGATTCCCACTGTGAAGGAAAATGAGTTGAAAGTATATGTAAATCAGCAAAATAGAGAGGTCACCATAATCTCTGGAAAACATATTATTTTTCAATCAGATAACTTTGTCCAATTCTGATATTTTTGTCTAACCACAAAATGAAATTATGAATCAGACTGCAGCAGGTGAATGGGGTTGCTATGATTGGCAGTTGAAATCAAGGCAAAAAGAGCTCTCCAAGAGTTGTGCATGATGAAAATCAGGCCTGTTGTTTTTCTTTCTCTTTTTTAAAAGAGTGAAGTAGCCCAAGTGCTCCTAGAGACAGACATATCTTTAAAAATCTTAACTCCAGACCTGTGTCTAGATTGCAGATGAATAGTTAATTAAAGACTG